>NC_133532.1:53104297-53413016 GCF_048544455.1 Silene latifolia | reverse complement strand
CTTAGTAGACTCGGCCTACGAATCACCCACGACTTTGTGATAAAACAAAGTGGGAAGGGGACCTTGGATCGGGACATCCGGAGTGTTAGGAGCTATAATGAGACTCGACTCGGACTCGGACTCGGACTCGGATCCTTCAAAGACTTTCCTCCTTGAACATAGGGCCTTCTCCAGTTGTGATCTTGAGAATGCGGCCTTGGCGATCGGTCCACTTGATGGTTTTCCTCCAGCCTTGGGTGGCCTTCTCCGGTCGATCACAGGAGATCAAGGCGGTTGGATCAAACGATTGTCTTTCGGGCGATGTTGATGATGTCCTCATAGTCGAGGGGTTTGATGTTATCTTCCCCAAAGAGTAGTGTGATGACTTGTCCGTCGAGGCATGGTGACGGTTTGCACTCGGTTGATGCGGCTTCGATGTTGTCGGGAATAAAGTAGCGATCTGGAAGACTTCCACTCCGGGTATCTAGCCTTCGCCACGAGAGTCATAGATAGGCTCGGAAAGCCGTGGTAGAGTTCGGACTCTCCTCGGAGACAAAGTATCCGTTGAGAGTCAGGTGGTAGGGACGGAGGATGACTCCGTGCTTCTTGCGTTTTCGGATTAGGAGGTTCATCTCCTTGATGTCTTTGTCAGTAGGTTCGTATCCCAGCCCAAAGGGAATGCTGGGGACCTTAGCCTGCTTCAAGGGAGGCAATGGGTCTTTTAGCGGATTGAGTGGCAAACCCGGGAAATAACCCTGACGCATCATGATACGGTTGATCGTGAGGTTGGCGAACGGGTCACACTCAGAGGTTGTCAGTTCATCAGTTATGGCGTTCACGGCTTGGAAACCCCACATTTCGTTGTCGTCCTCCTCAATGGCTTAGGAGGCTACCCCTCTTCTCATGACTGCTTTGATTGGGGAAGCGGGGATCGTGATCGTTTTCTCGTTGAAAGGGACCCTGATATTTTGGTGAAGCGTTGAGGTGACCGCCTTGACGGCGTGAATCCAGGGACGTCCCAGGAGCATGTTGAAGGATGCGTCGATGGCGACAACTTGGAAACTGGTTTATCTTTCTAGTGGCCCGGTTGCGACGGCTAGAGTGATAAGCCCAGCGACCTTGCGATAAGTGTCGTCGTAGGTGCGTACTCCTTGATTCGTTGGGACTAAATCAGATTCCTTAATACCCAGCCTGTGGGCAGTTTTGAAAAGAATGACATTCACGGCGGAACCGTCATCCACGAGGACCATTGGTATGTTCTTTTGGAGGCATTGCACAGTGATGTACAGGGCCAGGTTATGGTTGGCTCCGAATAGGGGGATATCCTCGTCGGAGAAGACGATCGGGTTGCTCAGATCAGGGGCGTCTCTTGTCATGTGTGCCACTATTTCTTCTGGGGAAGAGGTGGAGGGCACGGTTAATTTATCAAGGCCTGCAGCAAGGCCTGTCGATGCTCAAAAGTCGTTGCGATCAGTTGCCAAATTGAGATCTCGGCCTTTGCTTTCTGGAGCTGTTTCAGGATTGAGTTCTCGGGAGCCTTTCGTTGAGTGTCCACCTCTGGGATGATTTGGTCATTCGTCGTTGGAACGACATTGGGTTGCTCGGATTTCGATAGGGACGTCCGGACCGGGTGAGATGTCCGATTTCCTTCGTCCGCTTCTCCTTTCCTGGGACGACATAGACATCCTCAACATCATCCCGCCATATGCCGTTAATTTCAGGGTCTCGAGGATACCTCGGAGGGGTATTACTCGGTGGGTAGTTCTTGTGGGGAATATTTTTGTGAGGGCGATTTTTGTGGGGGTAATTATTTTGAGGGTAATTCTCGTGAAGGTGGTTATTTTGAAGGTGGTTTTCGTGGGGCCTATGCCAGAATGGTCGCGGGAGCAATCCATCCTGGGGTGGGTAGTTTTGAATGCTTCGGGAATTCTCCCGCGGACGTGGTGTCGGGGGATTGAAGATGAGTCGACGGTAGGCGTCGTCGAGTCGGGTGATTCTCTCAGAAAGGCTGGCAATGGCCTCCTCAACTTGCTGAAACATAGTGAGCATAGTGGCAGCACTAAATACGAACACTCCATCTGAAGGGTCCTTTTCCAGAACACTCACCTCATCGTCAATTGGCAAGATTAGATGAGAGCAGTCTAGGGTCGGCTCATCGTCAGAGATGGCGTGAATTCCCAGAGGATTCGTCTTGTTGTTTGGCTTAGTTGGTGGGGGTATAGGCAAATCTCCCTTCTCAATCATGTCTTGAATGAGGTGCTTGAGTTTGAAGCAATTTTCGGTATCATGCCATTTCCCTCGATGATACTGGCAGTAGGCGTTGGGGTTCCAAAATCGGGATTTCTTGGCGTCGGCCGGGTCCGGGGTGGGCCCGATCGGTTGTAGCTTCCCTTGGTCCATGAGTCTTTTCAAGGCACTTACATAAGTTGACCCTATGTTGGTGAACACTCTTTGGGGGCATTCAATTTTCTTGGCAGATGGTTCGACGAGGTTGACCTCATCAATCTTGTTTGTCTGACCGTAAGGGCGAGATCCGGTTGAGGTGGATCCTTGATAACTTCTGCCTGTGGTCTTTGCTAAGACACCCTTTCGGAGGTCGTCCTCAATACGTGTCCCCAGAATCTGCAGATCTTGAAAAGTTTTGATATTTTGATACCTCAGCAGGTTGGCATAAACCGGGCGGAGGTTGTTGACAAATTTTTCCACCAGAGTTGATTCACTCGGCTTACTAACCAACTGAGTACTCACCCTCCTCCAACGGGTTAGGAACTCAGTGAACCCCTCTTTGTCGTTTTGGGTTAACACCTCGAGAGTACGGGTGTTGGCCTGGATCTCGACATTGTCGGCATACTGTTTGGCAAACTCAACTGCGATTTCATCCTAGGTGGTAAGGTTTTTCGGGTCCAAGGAGTAGTACCATTGGCGAGGAATTGGCTCCAAAGAGGATGGGAAGATCCTAGTAAAAAGTTCCTGTTTGACCCCCTTAATGGCCATGTAGTCCTTGAAAGCACGGATGTGGTTGAGTGGGTCCTCCACTCCCTTGAACTTAGGCACATCGGTCGGGGGTGAAGTTGTCGGGTAATCGGTCCCCAATGGTTCGAACCTTCGGTTATTTTCAAGGTGGATGTTGTTACCCCGGGCCAGGAGTTGTTCTTCCAAGAGTTTCAGCCTCTTTTCAGTCTCAGTCAAAGGTGGGGTATTATGTTCCCCAATTTCCTTGTTCTCCAGGGCGTCGATACGGGTCTCGACGCGATCCATGGTGACCTTAAGAGCGGTAAGCAGGCTGGCTAGCTGCTCAGTTGTGACATCTCTGTTGTTATCATTGTTGTTGTTGGACGAAGTCAAAGACGGGGCCATGGCTCGAGGCGAAAAATGGCTCACATTACAACTCAATCCGACACGGTTCCAAGACTGAACGCAGACAACACAGAGGACGAGACCAAGATCGACTCAACAAGACGGGGTGACCGTGTGTGGTCCCTCGGTGCTGACTCGATTTATAACGTGACGGTGTTTGACCGAACCTTTGACACGAGTCCAACATGACGGCGTGACGCCATTGGACGGGTCTCGTGGCAAGACGACTCATAAGTAAAGACCCATAAGTACGTTTGCTTTCACTCGATAGACACGAGGCAGAATTGGAATGGTGGACTGAAGTTTTCGAAAATAGGAATTTTTGAAAGATTCATTTGTCGCTTTAATGGGCGGCTTCCGAAGATAGAAATCTCCGCAAGTCGATCAGTTGAAAAGGGTTGTCTTAACTTTATTTGCAAAAGACGGTTTGAGTTTGGGTCGGCTCGGAAAACGGTGTGTTGCTTCCCAAGACGGTTTTGAAATTCAAATTTGTATGTTTTGAAAATCGAGTTTGAAATGTTTGAAGAGGTCTCGGGGATGGTGCATGGTCCTCGGGATCCCGAAAGTGTCTCGAGAAAAAGGGCGTGTGCTTTTCTCGGGTTTTGAAAGAGCCATTGTCGGCGCGAAACGGGTTAAAATCCGTGTCTAGACGCGGCGATTATGACGGCGTAAAAAGGTGATTTTGAAATGGTTGTACAAAACCGGGTTTGAAAATCGTCATTAAGACGGTCTAGAAAGGCGTGTTGAAATGGTTATACAAAACCGAGTTTGAAAATCGTCATTACGATGGCCTAGAAAGGCGTGTTGAAATGGTTATACAAAACCGAGTTTGAAAATCGTCATCACGGCGGCCTAGAAAGGCGTGTTGAAATGGTTATACAAAACCGAGTTTGAAAATCGTCATTACGACGGCCTAAAAAGGCGTGTTAAAATGGTTATACAAAACCGAGTTTGAAAATCGTCATTACGACGGCCTAGAAAGGCATGTTGAAATGGTTATACAAAACCGAGTTTGAAAATCGTTATTACGACGGCCTAGAAAGGCGTGCATCGGTCGGCGAAAGACCGAGGTTTGAAATGGCCATTATAACAGCGCAAAAGGGGATTTTGAAAGTTTGCAAAATGACACGGAAGGACTTATGATCAAGTAGCACATAAGCACTCACAGTTTCATTATATTATGCATCATGTTGACACGGGTTTTGGCTTAAAAGGGTGGGTTACACACCAAGCAATCAAACCCCGATTTGCGAGAGGGATACCAATCCAAACAAAATGTGTAAGGAGGGTTCCCTAGCCTCGTGCTCGAAAGTGATGAAAGCTCTTTGACGAAACAAAAATGTGTAACGTCAATGGTATGCTTGACTCAATCGGGATTCGAAACGCGGGGATGAGATAACTCACGCCGACGAGACGAGCCAATTGGTCGATAAGGGTTAGGTTGTGGGCCCAGACAAGGAACCCGACCGTGACCGTAATATCAATTAATGCATTCCAACCAAGACCTCGTTCGAGTCTCACCATCTAGGGATCACAAAGACGTAAGTGTCCTAGTTTTCCCCGGTGAGTCGCCAATCGTGGACATGGCCCACTGCGGGTCCGGTTCGATCTGCGGACGCGCGTGGCGTCTTTTTGAAAGCCACGCTCGGCGGCGTAAAGGTGCTTTCGACCGGATCGTTTTTAGATCGGTCGGTTTCGTCTCGGTAAGGGTCTCGAAACGATTAGAGATGTTCGGAGTCGCCACCAAGCATTTGTGGTATGCCTGGAACCCGTTCGAATTCCACTTTATACCTCGGTCAAGTCGAAGCACAAAGCAGCGTTTGACATAGGTACTAAAGATAAGGAAATCGTCCCTCTTTAGCATCCTATCTCTAGAATGACTCTCGTACGCCCTGGATAAGGTCGTCCACTATCCAAAGTTTCTGAGTAAGAGGTGAAGGTACGTATTGGGAAGCCCTTTAATCAGACACCCAATCCCACCCGCGTTTAGCGGCCTCTACTGATCGATCTTGGTTGGTTGAATACAAAAGTTGATAAAATGGTTTAAATACATGAATGCGCATCCAATGTTTTAAACCTAACATGTGAGAGCTTTCTAAGTCGATTGATTTAATCCACGTATCAAGTATAAGATGTCGAGTTGGATTAATGATTGATTTGCATGCAAGACGGAAATTAAACATCCATTTACCGTATTAGGTTTAGGGTGCATAACATGATCCATTTGTCTTAGTAAGGCATTTTGCAAATATGGTTTTGAATAATCGAAAAGTCATCTGATCCGTCCTATATCTGGGTTAGCCAGAGTCGGGATCGTCCTAGACTAATGCTAGAAGGGAACAGGCCCTGTACCATACGGCTATAAGAGGCGCGAGCTAGCCGGCGGTGTAAGGGGCCTCCCTCTGGTTTTGAAAATGAGAAGGAAAAGGCCTGCTTGAGGCGCGGGTTAGCCAACGGCTGTATGCCGTGTTCTGACTATTTAGAAAACGTTATGAAACGTGTTGAAAATGGGTATTTGAACCCGGTTTGATTTTGAAAGGGTCGTTTAGATCGCATTTGTTGATTTGGAGAACTAGACTCGAATAATCATCATTGTTTGATAATATTCGGTGTCGGGTTCGATTTGACAAGCTTGACTTGAATAGTTTTGAAAATGATTATGGACTAATTGTTTTAAGTCCATTTTGAATGTAATTAGTCGGTACTCATCATCGTACCCGGGTTAAAATCCGGCATGGTATATAGAACCAAGGATGATTTCGTGTTGGTGACTAATATGTTTGTTTGAAAATGTAAAGAAATGAAATAAAAGGCTTTAAAATACTTCTTAAATGTCATTAACCAAATATTATCGTAAGCACGGATTTAACCGTCATGGTATGAAGAACCAAGGGTGAAGAATGCTTTATGGTTAAAACATGTGAAATGAAACAAAAGGGTTTCGAAAATATTTGAAATGGTAGAAACCGATTACAAATATGAAAAATGGGTTAAGGGAAATGACGAGAACAAACACGGTTGATCTCTGGTCTGAGTACCCCATTTAGGCGCGAGCCTGTTGGCGACCTAAGGGCTTCCCGCCTCGGACCAAAAATCAGTTTTGGCTCATTTATTCCATGTTTTGGTTCATGTTATGCATGTTTTAGCATGTTAAAGTCATGAAACAAATGAAAACATAATAAAAGAGGATTTTTACACCCTCATACTTACATGTTTGGTTATGGCGAGTGACCGACGTAAGTGTAACAACTTGTTTGATCGAAAAAAACTCGGTTTAAAACCGTTTTGGTAAGTAAAAAAGTGTTTTAAAAGTTTAGTGACGGTGTAGTGGTCTAATCGGTCCGTTTCGTGTTCACAATTGAATAGATGTTGTCGTTGGGTCACGTCCGAATCAAAACATAATTTATAGCTTCACAAACAACTCTACAATTAGTAAAGAGGCAAGTAAAGGTCGGATCCCAAGGGACGGGAATTGAGATGAGATTTCTATTGAAACTAGTGGTGTCTTAGGAGTGTCACAATTTGGGTTGATGTAGAAGGTCACTAACTAAATAGCAATGAAAGTAAATAAGCAAGATGAAATAAAAGGGTTGTAAACAATTGATAAAAAGCACTAGGGTGTCATAGGGTCATAGGGGAATCATGGGAATTGATCATACAAACATGTTCTCAAATTATAAGCAAGCAATTATTGTTGTGATGGATTGAGTTGGGTTATATCTTACAATCCTAGGAAAGTTTGGGTCCCGGAGCCGAATCTATTAGATTGTACAACACCTACAAGTCGACTTAATCTTCCCTACTCAACAACATGCATGGTCTAATGAGACTCGAGTTGGTTTATGTCTTACAAGTCTCATTGAAAAGATAGGTGATGGGTAAAATATGCAAGGATTCATAGGCTCACATTTCATCAAACATAACATGTGCATGAGTTGAGATCAAAACAAGCAAGCAAATAAATCATGAAAGCATATTAATTTAAGCATGAATCATTCCCCATGTTGGTTTCCCCTAATTACCCATTAACCCTAGCTAGGTCACTACTCACTCATTATCATGTTGATCATGCTAGCAAGGTTGTCAATCATACCAACAAAAGGAAACATGATGAATAAATAAAAGTAATTAACAATAATTAAAAAGGGATTAAGAGAATTATACCTACTAATGATTCCAATAATAAAGCAAAGAATAAAAGAAGTACTTGATGCTTGATTGAGAGGTTGTCAATCTCCCAATAATAACCCAAATAATCTTCAATTACCCAAAATAAAGGATGAACAAAAGAGAGATTAAGAAAATAAAACTTGTATTAAAACTTAATTAATTGTTGATTACCAAACTAAAGTGAGATTTGATTGATATTAACTACTCTAATAATTGATAAGAAGAACATGCTCTTCTAATTAGACTAATGGGGTATTTATAGTGGAAATTAGGTGGATGCATTAGGGTTAACCAAGGGCTAAACTAGTAATTACACTTTTTAGATTGAGCAGGGAGACGCCGGTATTTTTCGAAGGAAGGGCTTCTTTCTTTGTAGCTTGGAGAAGACGAAATTTCGCTGTACTGGAATCCGTGCGTATTGGAGTCGGGACGGGCGGATTCAGGCAGGGGAAGACGGGCGTCTTCAAGGGAATCCGGGCGGATTTTGTGGCTGCTGTCCGGGCATCTTTGAAGGAAGACGCACGGATTGTGCTTGTGTAGGACGGGCGGATTGTGGAGAAGCCGCTCGGATTGTAGCTCAGCATTATTTCTTCTTCTTTTCTTCCCTTTTCTTCATAAAATCCTTGGGGATTTCCTCGGGGATGCAAGGATCCTTTCTCGTCATTGCCCAACTACTATAATATGTACAAAGGCCTTCTAATCTTGTCTCTCCTTGATGCTTGGTCATTGAATTTAATCAATTTAGTCCCGTTTTGCCATGAAAATGCAAGATTCTTACTCCTTTCCTACCAAGGGATCAAAATCTCAAAGAATATGCAAAACAAAGAACTAAAGACAATAAATGACCCAAATATGCACTAAAAAGTATAGGAACAAGGCTAATTCGGGGGCTAAATATGCGCTAATTATGGTCACATCAAATATCCCCAAACCGAACCTTTGCTCTTCCCGAGTAAAGAGGTGACAAGGACTAGGACCATTATTTAAACTAACTTAATAATATAGCCGATATGAGACAATTAGCGGGTCTCACTCCGCCCCTTCAACTCACAACAAGACAACCATGAGGTAGGATACCTTCTTGCAAGGCAAGGTGGATCTTGCCAAAATGGCGACACATCCAAACATTAAGCACACAAAATCAAATAATGGATGCATCTACAAAAGGAATAGCCACTTCCTCATCAAGTGGCGGAGGCAACCAAAAGAGAACAAATTTAAGAGCATATAATCCTTCACAAATACTAGTTCAACAAATTACTAAGGCTAAGAGGATGGCACTAAATCACCTCCAAATGGTGTTAAACTAGACTACTCTCGTCCTCAATTTCCAAATGCTTTCGTCAAGAACGATCGGATGGTGGTGGAATGATGATCCCTATGATGCTAGTAGCATATGACATGACAAGTCTCGAATTCTCTACAAAAGTAAAGGTCATGGATCGTCCCAAGCTCGACAAAGTGGCTTGACAAAAAAGGCTTTTTGGGAATGAAATGCTCAAATCGTTATAAACAAGGGTGGATATGACTAGTATTCAAAAATTGACCTCATTTAACTTTCACATTTCAAAAATTTAAGATGGGGTTTGTCCCTTCCGGGCTAGTGTCCTTTGCTTTCGCCAATCGCTTATTAGGCAACCGGTTAACCTCTAGACAATAGCTTTTCGGGGTGATAGTCACTTTGTCTCTGGGCGGTCGAATTCACAACCGTGTGGGGGCCCAATTCAATGGATCCCTCTCCAAAGCACATCGAAGTGGTACGCCTCCATCAAAACAACTAAATTTCTCAACATTTCAACATTTCATAACATTTGAGGTTTCCTTGGCAATAAATTACTTCCACATAACAAAATTTTCGAAATGAGCACTTCAAGCTTATTGATAGAAAGTATTTTTGGGTTGTCTTACCACAAGGTCAATCAAGGTCACCTAGACAAGTTAACCAAGTCCACATCGCATCACGGGGTTGGATAGGTGACTCACATGGAAACCCTTGACTAGGCTTTAGGTCATCGGTCAAAAGACACTAGTATGACACAATCTAGGGTGTTTTACAACCATTCTAGTAGGCAAAGTCTTAAGTTGAAAAAGTATTTGTGATGGCTTAGTTGCTTTTGTCAAAGTTCTCAATTAGGCACTTTTCAAAATATTTTATCTAAATGCAACTACATGTCATGATGCAACTATTATATACATCCTAATACAAGTGATTCTATCAACTAATATGACATATAAACTAAATGCAAGTCCTAAGTTCACATTGTTATACCGCATCAATCAAAATAAAGCCACATAGTCATTAACATAAAGAGGAAAAAGGAGATTGGAAAGATCATACCATGCGGTCTTCATGATCCTCATGTCTCGGATGTGGCGTAGTCAATCAATGTGAACAAGGATAGAACAAACACAATATATACAACAATATATACATGACTACACTACAAAAGAAATAAACATGTTTTTGGGTTTTTCAATTTTCAAATTTTTATGGATTTTCGAAATTTTTCAATTTTTTTGGGATTTTTGAATAAAAGTTAAGTTAGAATTCTCCATCCCCACACTAATATGGGCATTGTCCTCAATGGCCAAAATGATGGGAAATTATGCAAACATGATGCATGATTTCTACACTAAATGCAAGCTACACTAATCTACACTAAATGATGCATGGTTTTTGTTTATGACGGAGAGGATAATTTAGATTACCTCTCGTTGTGTATGTATTGACTTCCCCAAACTGATCTAGACATTGTTGCTAATGTCCTAAGGATGGGTGTAGTTCATGCACACACTATGCAATGCATGAAACTAATTTGTCATTTTGGATTTTGAAAGTGGGAACAATAAAATGAGAACACCTCAATGGGGCCGAGGTGTTAGTCCTCTATGGTGCTAGGACTACTCCAACAATTATCAAGAAAAATAAATAAAACAAAGAGAGAAATAGACAAACCTCAAGAGGGTAGGAGCCTCTAAAGCTTGCTAATCTTCCATCATATCATTACTATCATCATCTTCCTCATTAGAATTGGATTCATCACCACTTCCTTCTTCACTCGCTTCTTCACCTTACTTCTTCACCTTGCTCATCATCCTCTTCTCCTTCTTCACTTGCTTCCTCATCAATGATATCATCAACCTCTTCATTACCGACAACCTCATTATCACCCGGAACAACCCTAGATGCACTCGGAAAGAGGACTTCCCTATCCGCCCAACTAGGCAAAGGACATGATGGATCAAGTAGTCCTTGCCTAGCTAAGTGTATGAGGGGTGGATATTGAGCTAAGTAAGCATTTTTCCGATCCTCAAAGGCTTGCTTGTGCATTGCTTGCATGAGAAGAGTCAAATAATCATTTCTTGCTTCAACGCCATCGGGCTTGAACTCTTGGTACTCGAAAGGGTAGGGTGGTGTGACAATGGAAGAGGAGGGCATTTCAAGTTCACCCTTTTGTTGTCGGATAATGTACTCGGCCTCTTTTGAAAGGGGAAGTAGATAGTTGGTCCGGTGGACGCTTAATCGACAAATCTTCGAAGGCAAAGTGAAAGATCTAGCCTCACTAGTGAGCCATCCATACTTGGTGTCAAGAGGGTTATGGGAAACCCACTTTTACTTGTGTATCATAGTATGAATATCAATGAGATGACCACCCTCTTTCGCCTCATACTTGTTATCTTTGTTGAAGTTAGGATCAGAGTATTTAGCTAGGATAGTGACTAGGCCGCCATTCACAATAACGGTAGTGCCTTTCTTCCCACAATCAATGTTCAGCCATCAATCCACCAAAAGCCTTAGATAGTTGAAAGGCTTGGTGTGTTCCCTTCCAATGTTCAAAGCCGACTCAAGAAGAACAAAATCGAGTTTGGTGAAATGGTTGGTATCTTTTCTTGCAATGATGGTGTTTCCTATGACCTTGTGCCATACTCTTATGCCCGGATGGTGGACTAAAAGAGCACGACTCGCATGAAAGTCCTCAAATTTCCTTCCGGAAATCGCCTCCCAAAGAGGGTCGGGGTCATATTTGCCAACATTCTTAAAATAACTCGGTGAATCACTAAGACCCAAAGCTTTACCCATTTCCTCAAAGGAGATGCACCTACTAACATTAGCTAGACGGAACTCGATGGTCTCCATAGTCTCAACCTTGTTGACTTTCAAAGAACTCAAAAATTCTAAGGTAAGGGAGGGGTATGTCAATTCTTTTGATTCAAACAATTTCTCCAACCCCATGGCTTTAAATAAGGCTCTAGTTTGCTCAAGGACACCCAACTTATTTAAGGTATCTTCATAAATAAACTTGGTGGATTGAAATGATTTTCTAGCAAACTTGGCAAAAGTGTCCCTATGGGATTTGGAAATGAAAATTATCTCCGGATAGTGCGAAAGTTGATCAATTTCCGGAGTAGTAGATGTTGTTGCTCCCATGGGAGGTTGTTGTTGTTGCACTTCCAAGTTTGGACTAGCTACCACCATAGTCAATGCTTTCTTTGCTTAAAGACTCTTTTGCCTTAATGAAAGTGTCTTTGCCTTTGGTGCCTTTGTTGCTCCCTTAGTCCTTGCCATTGATGAATTAAACCAAGAAAAGAGTGAAAAATCTTCAATTTGTAGTGTACCCAAATTGATTTAAAGGTGAAAGGCTTTGCCTTTATGAATTCAAAAATCGACTCAAAGGTTGAAGATTTTGTGCTTGGTTTTGATTTTTGTTGAAAAAGGAGTGATTGATTTGTTGTTAAAAGGATGTTTTGATTTGATTTTGGTAAATGTTGTTGAGGAATCTTGTTTTTGTGATGGAGAGGATGAGGGTTTTGGAGTTTATTAGTAGTGTTATGAATGAAGGAATGAAGAAATGAAGGTGGGAGGGGGTTTATAAAACCCGAAATATTTGAAAAGCAGGGGCAAGACGGGCGGATTCTGCTCGGGACGGGCGGATTCTGCCTTTTCTGGGTTGGGTAAAACTCGCCTAAAGACGGACGTCTTTCAGTGAAGACGCTCGGATTTGCAAACACGGGACGGGCGTCATATACAAAAGACGGGCGGATTCCTTTACATGGATTTTTCTTGTTTTCCTCAGCCAAGAAGACGGGCGTCTTCCTCTCAAGACGGGCGGATTTTTGAAGACGGGCGGATTAGAATGCAGGACGCCCGGATTCGCCGACAGTCAAAAATATCAAAAGTTCAGCTCATTTCAGGACGTGCGTCTTCTACCCAACACGCCCGGATTGCCTGAAGACGGGCGGATTCTCCTGAATCCGCTCGGATTCGACCCCTTTGTACCCGGATTCAGTTCCATCCGTGTACAATGCATATCCCTTGTCATTCTTCCATTCTTCTTCATATCTCGTGTTCTTCATTGTGGGGGCACTACTAAGGCATGGATAGCCTAGGCAATTGTTATCCCCACACTAAGCTAAAGCACTACACATCAATTGAAATCATTAGTCCCTCCCTCACTTCTCTCAAACATGACAATTATCTTGATCAAAGTATAAAAATCCAAAAATAACAAAAATGCAATATAAGAATTGAAATGCAAGTTAGGGAGTTAGAAATATTTACAAATGGTGGTTTAGGGAGGACTCCACCAAACTTGATGAGATGTCAAGGGGGCATGTCCAAGGTGTTGTTGATGTTGCTCAACACCTTGAAGAAATAATCAAAAGCTTGTTCATTATCGTTATAAAGTTCTTCAATAGACCTTGGCCCTTGTTGTCGGTCTTGATCGATGGCATTACCAATGTAGGGATTAAAAATTCCTTCAAATTCGTCGTCCCAAAGACCACAAACTTCATTAAGTTGATCATTAAAAATCTCTTGATTTGATGGAGACAATTCTCCCAATTTCTTTTCTTGGCCAATGAGGCCATCCTCTTCTTCTTTGCTTGACTTTAATGAGCTTTGCAAGCTCTCCTTGTCACAATTCACTTGCTCTTTGAATGGAGCATCTTCAATTTTCTTCTTCCATTGGAGTTCCGACTTCTTCCTTTCATCCTTCCGGCTATAATGATCGATCATAAAACACGGTTCATGTAAACGGGGAGCTCTCATAGTTTTGTCAAGATTAAAAGTTATGCTCTCATCTCCCGCTTCGAGAGTGAGCTCTCCATATTTTACATCAATCACCGCACCCGCGGTGTGTAAGAAGGGTCTTCCTAGAATGATTGGAATGTTGGAATCTTCCTCCATATCAACAATGACAAAGTCCACCGGGATGAAAAACTTCTCAATTTAAACGGAACATCTTCCCATATCCCTAATGGTGTCTTCGTCGATCTATCGGCCATTTGGAGTGTGATATTGGTGCATTTAAGCTCTCCCATCCCCAACCTTTTACTCACCGAGTACGGCATAACACTCACACTAGCCCCTAGATCACATAAGGCTTTGTCGATCGTGGTGTCGCCAATGGTACACGGTATTGAGAAGCTTCCCGGATCCTTTAGTTTTGGAGGTGAACTCCCTTGAAGTATTGCACTACTCACCTTAGTGAAGGCGATAGTCTCAAGTTTCCGGATTGACTTCTTCTTTGTGAGGATGTCTTTCATGTATTTCGCATAGGCCAAAGACGTGATTGATTAATTCCGTGAAAGGAATCGAGACTTCCAAATTCTTCACAATTTCCATAAACTTTCCAAGTTGGTCATCAAATTTGGGCTTGGCTTTACGACTTGGAAAAGGAAGTCTAATCACAATGGGCTCCTTCTCCTTGACCTTGTCTTCATTTTTCTTTGAAATCTCTTCTTTTGATGATTCTCCATCCTTGGAGTTTTGCACAATTTCTTCCTTATCACTAGCTTCCACAACTTCATCCTCAACTTGCTTCTTGATTGCTTCATACCTTGTACCACTTCTCAAGTGAATGGCACTAACGTTTCATGTCTTGGGGGATTACTTTGAGGTGGTAATTGCCCCTTTTGTCTTTGTGAGCTTGAAGATGCTAGTTGAGTCAATTGGGTTTCCAACATCTTGGTGTGAGCTAGGATGTTGTTGATGGTGGTTTCCTTTGCTTGACTATCTTTTTGCATTTGAGTGAAAAATTCTTGTTGATTCTTTTGCATTTGGAGGACCGCTTTTTGAACATCAAAACCTTGGTCATTTTGGTGATTGTATGGATTTTGATTTTGGTAACCTTGGTTTTGGTTGTAAAAGGGTCTTTGATTTTGGTTTCTCATGGGAGGTGGGGTGTATGTTGTTTGAGGATTTTGAACATTTTGGCTTTTGTATGAGAGATTTGGATGGAATTTGGTGTTTTCATTGTAATAGTTGGAATAAGAGGTACCATTCTTGTATAATTGGAAAGCATTCACTTGTTCATTTGTTCCCCTACATTCACTTTGGTCATGTCCCAAAGTTCCACAATTCTCACATATCCCACTTGGGATTGATGAAGATGCCGTCATGGCATTAACATGGTGCTTTGGTGATTTTGAGGCTTCTTCAAGTCTAGCCATAGCTTTTTCAAACTTCAAATTGATTGTGTCAATGTGAGTACTAAGTTGAGCACCCAATTGAGTAACGGAGTCCACTTCATGCTTTCCTCCTCTAGTAGCCTTGCGAGGTCTACTATATTGTGAGTTATGGACCGCCATTTCCTCAATTTTGTTCCATGTTTGATTGTCATCAACTTCGGTGAACATTCCATTTGATCCCATGTTGAGAATGTTCCTTGAATCTTCATATAAACCGTTCCAAAATTGTTGTACCAAGAACCATTCGCTAAGTCCATGGTGAGGACATGAGCGACAAATTCCCTTGAACCGCTCCCAAGCTTCATACAAAGATTCTTCATCCCTTTGCTTAAAACCCGTAATTTGAGCTCTTAGCATGTTAGTTTTTTCCGGTGGGTAGAATTTTTTGTAGAAAGCTATAGCCAACTTCTTCCAAGAATCAATTCCGAGAGTGGCCTTATCAAGGCCCTTCAACCATTGTTTCGCGGTGCCAATTAGAGAAAAAAGAAATAAGACCCATCGAATTTGGTCTTGAGTTACACCGGTTTGAGAAATCGCATCACAATAGTCACAAAAGGTTTCCATATGAGAATGAGGGTCTTCACTAGGCATCCCCCCAAATTGGCTCCTCTCGACTAATTGGATAAAGGCGGATTTGAAAATAAAATTTCCGGTTAGATGTTGTGGTGTGGGAGTACCATTGGGTAGGTTCTCCTCGGTGGGTACGGAATGTGATGAAAACTTAGGCATTATGGGTTGATTTTGTGTGGTATTTTGTAATGGGTTTTCCTCACCTTCTCTTTCAAAAGGGTTGATGAACTCAATAGTTGGTTGAATATCTACAACCTCGCCAATACCTCTCAAATTCCTCCTAGCAAGTCTCCTATTGGTTGTCAAAGTTCTTTCAATTTCACGATCAAAAGGTAACAAATCACCTTGTGACCTTCTAGACATGCAAAATATCAAACAACTCGAAAACAATTAGAACAAACCTTGAGGAGTTTTACTTCCCCAAGGCAAAGAAAGACACAACTAATAACAATATAAGAAAATCTAAATCAAGCTAACACCGTCCCCGGCAACGGCGCCATTTTTGGTTCGGTTCCGTTTCGTGTTCACAATTGAATAGATGTTGTCGTTGGGTCACATCCGAATCAAAACACAATTTATAGCTTCACAAACAACTCTACAATTAGTAAAGAGGCAAGTAAAGGTCGGATCCCAAGGGACGGGAATTGAGATGAGATTTCTATTGAAACTAGTGGTGTCTTAGGGGTGTCACAATTTGGGTTGATGTAGAAGGTCACTAACTAAATAGCAATGAAAATAAATAAGCAAGATGAAATAAAAGGGTTGTAAACAATTGATAAAAATCACTAGGGTGTCATAGGGTCATAGGGGAATCATGGAAATTGATCATACAAACATGTTCTCAAATTATAAGCAAGCAATTATTGTTGTGATGGATTGAGTTGGGTTATATCTTACAATCCTAGGAAAGTTTGGGTCCCGGAGCCGAATCGATTAGATTGTACAACACCTACAAGTCGACTTAATCTTCCCTACTCAACAACATGCATGGTCTAATGAGACTCGAGTTGGTTTATGTCTTAGAAGTCTCATTGGAAAGATAGGTGATGGGTAAAAAATGCAAGGATTCATAGGCTCACATTTCATCAAACATAACATGTGCATGAGTTGAGATCAAAACAAGCAAGCAAATAAATCATGAAAGCATATTAATTTAAGCATGAATCATTCCCCATGTTGGTTTCCCCTAATTACCCATTAACCCTAGCTAGGTCACTACTCACTCATTATCATGTTGATCATGCTAGCAAGGTTGTCAATCATACCAACAAAAGGAAACATGATGAATAAATAAAAGTAATTAACAATAATTAAAAAGGGATTAAGAGAATTATACCTACTAATGATTCCAATAATAAAGCAAAGAATAAAAGAAGTACTTGATGCTTGATTGAGAGGTTGTCAATCTCCCAATAATAACCCAAATAATCTTCAATTACCCAAAATAAAGGATGAACAAAAGAGAGATTAAGGAAATAAAACTTGTATTAAAACTTGATTAATTGTTGATTACCAAACTAAAGTGAGATTTGATTGATATTAACTACTCTAATAATTGATAAGAAGAACATGCTCTTCTAATTAGACTAATGGGGTATTTATAGTGGAAATTAGGTGGATGCATTAGGGTTAACCAAGGGCTAAACTAGTAATTACACTTTTTAGATTGAGCAGGGAGACGCCGGTATTTTTCGAAGGAAGGGCTTCTTTCTTTGTAGCTTGGAGAAGACGAAATTTATTGACATCTTTGGAATCCGTGCGTATTGGAGTCGGGACGGGCGGATTCAGGCAGGGGAAGACGGGCGTCTTCAAGGGAATCCGGGCGGATTTTGTGGCTGCTGTCCGGGCGTCTTTGAAGGAAGACGCACGGATTGTGCTTGTGGAGGACGGGCGGATTGTGGAGAAGCCGCTCGGATTGTAGCTCAGCATTATTTCTTCTTCTTTTCTTCCCTTTTCTTCATAAAATCCTTGGGGATTTCCTCGGGGATGCAAGGATCCTTTCTCGTCATTGCCCAACTACTATAATATGTACAAAGGCCTTCTAATCTTGTTTCTCCTTGATGCTTGGTCATTGAATTTAATCAATTTAGTCCCGTTTTGCCATGAAAATGCAAGATTCTTACTCCTTTCCTACCAAGGGATCAAAATCTCAAGGAATGTGCAAAACAAAGAACTAAAGACAATAAATGACCCAAATATGCACTAAAAAGCATGGGAACAAGGCTAATTCGGGGGCTAAATATACGCTAATTATGGTCACATCATGGTCAAAGTGGTCGGACAAGTGGTTTAATGCACGATGACGGTACCAAACAATGTGTAAGGCTCGTGTTTACGATCGGTAGGTCGTAAACACGCGTCGGATTGTGACTTTAGAAGTCGAGTCGAGAATTTTAAGGGAGAAAAGAGAGGGCAGACACTCGCGTATGTCTCAAATGGGTGGCATTTAAGGGGTATTTATAGGAGAATGAGTGGTTGTGTGAGTTTTGAGCGATGTGGCCACCTGGGCTGCTCAAAGAGGCGCGAGCCATGTCGCGGCACTTCGAGTTGTGTTGTCACTATCACAACAAACGCAATCATGATTTGTTCTATCCTAGGTTTTGTAGTCACATGTTTGGTACTTGACCAACATGAATCCGGGAAAACTTAGCATAGAAGGTTTGAGATATTTTGGTTTTTGTGTTTTGACTCGGTTTGACTCGTTGTTGGAGTCGGGATTTGAATTTTCGAGTCGGTTTTTGGTCCGGTGTCGGTTTTGACTCTAGTTAGGGTCATCGCGACCCCGTCGTTGTGCATTAAACACTCCAGGTATTTTTAAAATGTTTTGAAATGTTTTGTTTTCGAAATCGTTTTAAGTTTTCCGACGTAAAGTTGTACACAAACTGTCGATCAAACGTTGCGATCCCAAAACATGTTGTAGTCCGATAATCATCGGGTGTTTGTTGGAGTCTCAGCAGATACTGGGTATCTACAGCCCCTTGCCCTAGTTTGGCAAGTTTTTATTACGTATTGTGTGTTATGTTTCAATTTCTTAGCTTAGGTAGTTGTCGTGTCACCCTCTTGGTCGATTTAAGTAGTCATGTCATCATGAGGAGGTCGACTCGGTTTCGACTAGGCTGCCGTGTCGATCATTGACTGATTTAGGCATGTGCCGCATTGTAGGGAGGGGTGGCCGTGTCAACCTTAGAGGCTGATTTAGACCAGTCGTGTCAGCCTGAGAAGGTTGATCTAGACTCAGCTAGCTGTCGTGTCAGCCTGACGGTTGATTTAGGCGTGTGCCGCAATTTGACTACTTAACCTTGTTCATGACGCAAGGTGTGTTCATCATGTTTTAAGCCAACAGGGGCGTATCTTTAGGCAAGTTTATCGTCGTTCTAGGACCAATGGGACGTTGCAGGATTCTGGTAGCTCAGAGATCCCTGCGTTCCATATTTGTGTGCATGCATGCTAGGGCCCTGATTAATTGCGATTAGTGCGAGCTACGTCCAGGGGGTGGTATCAGGGGTAGTTGGGTAAGCGTTCGGTCACATCGGCCCGAGCTCCCTTTCGTATGTTCCACAGTCCGCCTAGTGAGGGTGCTCCTTAGTGGAGAAAGTAGGTTAGGCATGTTGGAGTGTTATGTGCCTTGTCACCCCGCGTTGGCAGTTGACAGTCCTGCTAGATATACTTTCAACGTACCATAGACATTAGGATTCAGAGTGATGCATCTAGAGAAGCCTGAAAAGAGAAAATGCCATCAAAGTGATGTGAAGTACCTGATGCCATCACATGGGGTACCAGAGTAATTGTGGTCCCAGGAAGCTGTCAGACCACACTACTCCAACGGTATCTTTTGAAAGTTTGAAAATAAAGCAAAAAGGAAAACGTGGTGAAATTGGTAGTATGCCTACTACCGGATTTTTATTATTTTGGCTTTTCCTAATACATTACTCTGTATACCAAAATCTACTTATTATTAAAAGTAATATCTCTTCAGGTGAAGTATGTTCTATGGCCGTTGTATGATTTGACCGTCCATAGTCATCAATCTGTATGCACCATGGCCAATAACTCCTTCTACCTGGTATGGCCCTTCCTATTTGTAGGCGAATTTGCCTGCCTTTCGATTATTAGTGTTTTGAAACAATTCACGGAGAATCAGGTCTCCTACCTCAAGGAGCCTGACTTTCACATTCTTGTTGTAACTCCTGGCAACTGACTGCTTATAGGCAGTTAGACGTATCTTTGCACTTACTCGCAGCTCGTCTATTGTGTCCAGGCTCCTGACCATCTCTGCGTTGTTCAGTTCCCCTGTCATACATCCATACCTGTGGGTGGGAACTAGAACTTCTGATGGAATGACTACTTCCGCACTAAACACCAGGCTGAAGGGTGTTTGGCCTGTTGCTATCTTTGGCGTCGTTAAAGCCGACCATAACACTAGTGGCAGTTCATCTGTCCAATTTCCTCCTAACTCCTGTAACCTCCTTCTCAGATTATCCATGATAATTTTGTTGCTGGACTCAGCTTGCCCGTTAGACTTTGGAGTCTTGGGTGCTGCTTTTTTTAGAGTAATGTTCCATCTGGCGCAGTATCCCTCAGCATCGTTGGAGATGAATTGCGAGCCGTTGTCACATATGATTTCTGATGGGATACCAAACCTGCAGATGATATTTCGTTTTATGAATGAGATGACCTGTTTGTCCTTTACTTCTGTGAATGCTTCTACTTCTATCCACTTGGAGAAGTAGTCTGTCATTGCCAGCATCCATATTCTGTTTCCTTTGGCTCTAGACAGAGGGTCCACTATGTCCATTCCCCATATCATGAACGGCCAGGGAGAAATGATGGGGTGTAAGGGCTCTGCTGGCTGGTGGATCATTGGTGTTGAGCGCTGGCAGGCATCACACTTTCGGGCATATTCTGCTGAATCTGCCCTCATCGTGGGCTAGAAGTAACCTTGCCTGAGAGCTTTATTTGACAGACTCCTGCCCCCTGCATGGTTTCCACATTCACCACTGTGGAGAGCATGTAACACAGTCTGTGCTTCCTGCTTGTCCAGGCACCGTAAGTAGGGACCTGCCACTGATTTCCTGAAAAGTACATCATCAATTAGTATAAATCTAGAGGCTTTCATTTTGAAGCCTCTTATCTCCTTTTTGTCGTCTGGCAACTTGTTATTACGTGATCAGGTCTAGGTAAGGTGTCCGCCAATCCCGATCGTCTGCGTGGTTGGCCGATCGGCGGTTGGTCATTGGTGGCCGATGACAAGCTTCCGTAGTTGCCTGAACCTCCAGTTCATCCTGCTGATCCTCCAATTTTCCTCTGTCTATTTCGTTTGCTTTCTAGATAGAAGGTTCCAGCATGTGTACGATGGGGATGTTGGATTGTTCTGTTGGTTTAAATGTTGCCCCTCAGAGTTGCTAAGGCGTCTGCCTCTACGTTCTGATCTCCGGGGATCTGCTTGAGCTTGCAAGTTTTGAATTTCTGTTTTAGGTCCTTTGCTACTTTTAATTATGCGATCATTTTTGAGTCTCTGGCTATAAACTCGTCATTCACATGGTTAACTATTAGCAAAGAGTCGCTAGATATGTGCAGGTTCCTGACTCCCAACTCCAGAGCTAGCTGCATTCCTAGTATCAAAGCTTCGTATTCTGTTTCATTATTAGTTGCCTTGAATTCACACCTTACTGCCTGTGCTATTAGGTCCCCCTGTGGCGACCATAGGATTAATCCTACACCTGCCCCCTTCTGGTTGGAGGCTCCGTCGATGTGTATCTGCCATATCTCTGCCTCCTTGCTCCCTTCTAAGGTCAGGATTTCCTCGTCTGCCAGATTTTGGATAGCTGGGCTGAAGTCCGAGACCGAGACAAAGTCTGCCAGTGCTTGTGATTTGATTGTTGTTCTGGGGTCATATTGGATGTCATACCCACTAAGGTGCACAGACCATTTTGACATCCTGCCTGACAGCTCAAGTTTCCTCATGACGGATTTCAGCGGGTAGTGGGTCACAACATGTATGGTGTGGGACTCAAAATAGGGGCGCAGTTTATAAGATGCTACTACCAGAGTTAGCACTAACTTTTCAAGAGATGTGTACCTGGTCTCTGCTGGCAGCAGAGACTTGCTTACGTAATAAACTGCTTTTGTTCCTTGTCCTACTCTCTTACTAGAACAGCGCTTACTGCTACCTCTGTGACAGCTAGGTAGAGGAACAGCAGTTCTCCTGGCTCCGGTTTTGACATCAGCGGTGGGTTGCTGAGATAGTGCTTCAGCTCTCTGAATTCTTGCTCGTGGTCTGCAGTCTACTCAAACTTCTGGCTCTTTTTTAGTATGTCGTAGAATAGTCTGCATTTGTCCGAGGACCTTGAGATGAATCTGCTCAAAGTTGCTGCCTTGTCAGCTAGTCTCTGAACGTCCATTGGTTTTTCAGGTGACTACAGTTGTAACACAGCCTTGATCTGCTCGACGCTGGCTTCTATCCCCCTCTGGGTTACGATGCAGCCTAAGAATTTGCCAGAGGATACTCCAAAGGTGCATTTGGATGGGTTTAGCTTTATCTTGTACTCCCTTAGGGTGCTGAACGTCTCTGCCAGATGCTGCATGTGATCTGTAGCTTTTTCTGATTTCACCACCATGTCATTAATATATACCTCCATAATTTTTCCTATCTGTTCTTTGAACATGTGGTTGACGAGTCTCTGGTATGTGGAACCTGCATTCTTTAGATCGAATGGCATGACATTGTAACAATATATTCCTCTTTCAGACATGAACGCTGTTTTCTCTTGATCTGCAGGATCCATTTTGATTTGATTGTAACCACTCCAAGCGTCCACGAATGTCATCATTTCATGTCCAGCTGTCGCATCCACCATTGCATCAATATGAGGTAGCGGGAAAGGATATCGATCTTTAGGACTCGCCTTATTGAGATCAGCGAAGTCCACACATACTCTCCATTTTCCATTCTTCTTAGGCACCACTACCACGTTGGATAGCCACTCTGGATATTTTACTTCTCTTATCTTTTTTGCTGCCAGAAGGCTGTCTACTTCCTGATTAATCACTTTATTTCTCTCAGCTGCAAACTTTCTTCGTCTCTGCTGGAAAGGTTTACATGTTAGGTCCACACTGAGCTTATGTGTTATGATGGATGGGTCTATCCCTATCATGTCGTCATGTGACCATGCAAAGCAATCGATGTTAGCTTGCGGGAATTCGATTAGGTGTTGCCTCAGATTTCCTGTGCATCCAGCTCCAATTACCACGGTCCTCTCTGGGTGTAGCTTGTCCAGGTTGATCTGATCTAGCTACTCAGTTGGGGGCTCAATGTACTCGTCCTGGACAGGCTGCTTCTGTAATTGCTATGCTGGAGGGCTGGCGGTGCACTTTAGTGCTTTCTTGTAGCAGCCTCTAGCTTCCTCCTGATCTCCTCGTATTGTCTCTACCCCTCATGGAGTGGGGAATTTTATGCATTGATGATATGTTAAGGGGACTACCTTCATCTGGTGCAGCCACGGTCTTCCCAGGATGACATTGTAGGTAGAGGGTCCATCTATGACTAGGTATCTGATCTATTTGTTGACCCCTCCCACATAGGTTAGGATGACTATCTCGCCCAGTGAGTTGGCCGTTTCCCCACTGAATCCTACCAACGGGATGGTTTTCTTCTGCAAATCTTTCTCACTAAACCCCATGTTTTCTATGGTTTTTAACATGATCAGGTTGACCGATTTACCCGTATCTACCAAGATCTTTTTTACTGTGCAGTTAGCCATCTACAGGGTGATAATGAGTGCATCATGATGTTCCCGTTTGTCACATATATCTCCTTCATCAAAGACAACAGCAGGTAGATCACTGTGAGAAATTCTGCAGGAATTTGCTGGCCTATCTCCCTTAGTCTCACTGGCGTGCCTTTTGGCTGCTGAATATGTCAACCCACTCAAATCTGAGCCGCCTGTTATCACGTTTATTATCTTGGTGCATGTGGGTGGAGTTGCAGGCCTCGTGGAGCCTACTTTATCCTGCTGCTTTCCCCCACGTGGTAATAGGTGGCTCAGTTCTCCTTGCTCATACAGGCGCTTGATCTCCCTTCGCAGCGTGTAGCAGTCTTCTGTGTTATGCCCAATGTCACGATGGAACTCACACTTCTTCTTGCTATCTTTTTGCAATGCCTGTCCTTCTACTGATGGCTTGGGCCACCTTACTCCATCTCCCATCTCCCTGAGTGCTTTCAGGATTCCCCCGATGCCAATAGTGAATCCATACTCTGCCAGAGTAGGGAGTTGCTGATTTTCTTCGACCCTGTTAACTCCCCTTCCATATGGCTTGTACCTTTCATCCTTTTTGCTAGTAGACTGTTTTCTTCCTGATTTTTCCATGGCTGAGGTGTTGGATACGCTTGGTGTATTAGGCAGGCTGGCTCTGGCTAGGATGTCTTCCTCCAATCTAATTGCAGCTGCTGCTACTACTTTGAAGCTATGACAAGGGTGCATAGTCAGCTGCTTATATAGGTCGGAGTCATGGTGAAGGCCCTTCCTGAAAGCTTCTACTGCTGTAGAGACATCACATTCCCGTACTGTCACCTTCTCATTGTTGAATCTGGTGTTGTATTCTCCAATGGTTTCTCCTGCTCCCTGAACAATTCTGTACAAGTCTCCTGCATGCTTTTGTGGCTTCCGGCTGCTTGCAAACTGCTGGATGAACGCATTTACAAGGTCAGCAAATGTGGAAATCGACCTGTTGGGCAAGCTCACAAACCATCGGAGTGCTCGTCCTGACAATGTGGATCCAAATCCTTTGCACATGCAAGCTTCCTTTACTTGCCCTATAGCTGTCACTGTCATCATCTTCTGCTTGTACTGGCTCATATGGTCAAAGGGATCTGTCGTGCCATTGAAGAGAGGCATGTTTGGATTTGTGAATCCCTTTGGCATGGCTATAACGGTATGGCGTCCACAAATGGTGAGTCGGCATAACTGTCAGGTGCCGCCTTCTCAAGTGAAAGTGGTAATCCTGGGACCCTACTTAGCATCTCCCTTAACTCCAAGTATTGCTGGTTAGTCATGCTTCCTGAGTTTGGGGCTTGCCTGTCGCCTACTGCGATTCGGTGTCTTGCTTCTGGTCCAAACTCTTGAAGGTTCTGATGTGTCGTGGCAGCTAAGGGGGTCGAAGTCACAAGTGTTCCCTGTTGTCAGTTCACCTGCGAGCTGCCTGTGGACCCTATGCCAGGTGTCTGATTGGTTATTATGAAATTACCAACGGGGAGGCTACCTGACTGTGCTTCCACATGGCTGCCCGGCTGCCAGCTATTTGGTGTGAGGTATCCCAACCCTCGTGGGGTTATCCTTTTCTCTGATGATACTGTTGTTAGGTCCAACCTCGTCACCAGCTCTGCCGGTATCTGTCGAAGCGGATTCCTACTGCCTGATGCCCCTGCGTTAGATCCACTACTGGAGCCCTACCTTCACCCTCTTTGCTTGCTGATGTGTGATGATCGCAGACTTGAGAATGTCTATCTGCGCCCAGAGTTCCCTGTCTCTTTTCCTTGCTTCAGCTTCAGTTTTCCTCTGGTCCTCTCGCATATTTTCCATGACCCTTTGAAGGTTCTCTACGCCAGCGAGCAAGATTTGCGTTGGACTGAGTGGTGGGGTGAGGCCTGAGCTTGTTGTATTTTTGTCGATCGGCTTGGGCCGCGGCTGCAGGGTTTTGGGAGGTAAAGAAGTTTTTGCCACAAGTGTAATTCTTGAGGTGTGCCCAGGAGCTTGAGTTTTGCAGATTGACGCCGGGTTTTGAGTAGAGTTTGGTGGCAACGACGGTTGACTTCTCCTTGACACAGCTTCTGACGCTTGCTTATCCATTACGTATTTGGATTACCAACGATTGACGACCACAATGCCCCACGGTGGGTGCCAAACTGTTTAGGTGATTTTTACCAAGTTAATTATGTTAGGTCAATGTGGTATTACTCGTCGTATGCTTGTTTGATTATTGGTGTTTGATATTGAATGAAGAAATAAAGTACGAAATTGACAGGTAAGATTTTGGTGACGCGGAAAACCCAATGTGGGAACAACCGCGGGAGGGACGGTACCCTGCCAAATATTGCACTATCTTTAAATGTGGGAATGAATACAATTGAGACAGAATGTAAGTTCTTCTAGCACGAAGAATTATGTATGAGATCTTGAATGTCCTTCTTTGATTGCTTCCTTGGCTATTTATAGGGTAAGAACCCTAATCGTGTCCTATCATGTTCATGGAAAGGAATATTACTTCCATAACAACTCTTTCCTTAACGCACCATCTCCCTCCATTCTCCCTGATCTCCCTGACTTCTCCCTAAAATCTCCCTAAGAGCTTTCCAAAATGCGGCTCCTTCTTTTCAGTGGGCCTTACCTTCTTCTGTATGCTCCTTGGCCCATTTGCTCTGGCGAACCCTCTTTCATCCGTGGGCTCCCCCCTTCTTATTTCTTCCTCATGGCCCAACTCTTTAATTATCTATCAGGTGGGCCTTCCCCATTTAGGTGATTATGCAAATTTTGACCCAAACACACTTTAAATTAACTTTGGATATCGTGATACACTTATCAAGTCATAACATTATGCAAAATAAGTTTTCTCTTAAAAGAACAATCACCACACTACTTTTCTTTAATATTCCCCCTACTTTGTTTTATGTCGTTTTAGAAAATAATGTTTTTTCTCTGTTTCTTTGTATATTTCCTAATTACTTTTCTCTCGGATGGCACGTTTCAATCCACAAAGTGACCAAAATGTAGCCAAATAGTCGTTCTAGAGAAATAAGCTTTTCATCCAAGGCCAAGCTCATGATAAATATTTCGAAAACCATGGTGTATGCTTTCAATGATGTGAATGAAAGGAACGCATTATGGAGTGATTTAGGTGCTTATAGTAGAAGTTTTAAGGGTCCTTGGGTCATCTGTGGAGATTTTAACACTGTTCTGATCCCTTCTGAGAGATTAGGTGGTAACTCTACTTTTGAAGAGATGGATGACTTTCAGAGGTGTGTTTCTGATTGTGGTGTTCTTCGATCGCTCTGCTATTGGGTCTTATTACACTTGGACCAATAAGCAGGAGCCCTCTTCAAGAGTATTTAGTAGATTGGATAGAATGCTTGGGGTGAATTCTTCTTGGCTACAGGATAATGCTTCTGCCTATGCTCATTTTTACAATGAGGGTACTTTTAACCATACTCCCTGTGTGGTACAAACTCTTGGGGATTTTGATAAGCCAAGAAGAAGCTTCAAATACTATAATATGTGGAGTAAGGCTGCTGATTTTAAGACTTGTGTTCTTCAGACTTGGGCTAAGGACTGGGGTGGCTCTCAGATGTTCAATCTGGTAAAGAAGCTGAAAAGTGTTAAATGGCCTTTGAAACAGCTAAATAAGGATAACTTTGATGACATTGTTAATAACACTGCTAGAGCTAGGATAAATCTTGAGTTTATACAGATGAAACTTAGGGATGTTCCTTTGAATATAGCCTCAATTGAACAAGAAGTGGAAGCTTGTAGCATTGTCAGATTTTTGGACCAAGCCTGTCATGATTTCTTATGCAAAAATCTAAAGCCACCTGGGTGGACAAGGGAGATGACAATACTAGGTATTTTCACAACATCATTAAGGCAGGCAGGTTAGAAATAAAATTATCAAAGTAGAGGATTCTTATGGGCAAGTATGTGAGGAGCCTCAAAAGATTCAGGAAGCTTTTCTGGATTTTTATATTAAGCTATTAGGGACCTCTGAGGATGTGTGAAGTTAAGTTCTCAAGTTATCAGAATGAGGAAGGTGTGTACTAGTGCTCATAGGGTCTTACTTATGTCTCCTGTTTCTGATGATGAAATTAAGAAGGCCATGTTCTCCATTCCTAGCCATAAGGCAGCTGGGCCTGATGGCTATTCACATGCCTTCTTTAGGGATGCTTGATGATGCGTGTCTTTTATATAAGGTTTTTACCTCATTTTTACACGCATTTCGGTACTTTTTATGTAGCATCTAGCTGCAAATACACCCGTATATTCTACTTTGGTTTGTTTTATGTAATTTGCAGGAATTGACCAAAGAGGAGCTAAACCGAGCCTTAATCCGTCCCATTTGCATGCATTTATGGGGAATGAGGAGCCGGAGTTTGGAAATCTAACGCTTGGAAGACGCGTGAGCTGGATTCGGGAAGTGTTTCAAGGTCTAACGTGCTCAAACAGCTCGATCGAGTAGATTTTATGCTCGATCGAATGCTTTATATATCTAAGGATGCTCGATCGACCATCTCGAGTTTACACAAGAGGAGACAAAGCAAGGAGTGCTCGATCGAGTGGTTTATTTCCATTCGATCGAGTGATTTGGCGTCAGTTTACTCGATCGAGTAGTTTATTTCTACTCGATCGAGCGGTTTGCCCTTCTAAAGACTTTTTTCCCCTAATTATCTTATGGGCTTTTGTAATTAGTCCATAGATTAGGTTTTAGGATGGATTTTTCGTATAAGAGAGAATAGAGGGACTACGTTACCTCTCTCTTCTCTTCGTTCGTCCATTTTTTACTCTATACCTTGCTACTGTTGATTGGATTTTGCTCTTCCTTTATACTTTACTACTCAGATTTGGATACGATTGGTATTATTATTCTACTTTAATCTCTTAATTCTCAATCATTGCCTTAGTTCCTTCTTCCCTTTTATTGTTATCATAATTACTTTAATTCAATCCTTATTAGTTTTATCATTATGTTTAGTTTCAATTATTTATTTGTTGTTATTGTTAATTCGATGATAATGAGTAGCTAATTTTCTTCTGCTAAGACTATAGGTGATCCATAATTATGAGGGAATAGTAATCGATTTATTGGGTTAATGTTGGTATGATCTTTGTTGTTTAAATGCCGCAATTATCTGTATCTGTCTAATTGAGTCGACGTGATTAGACATTTATATCTTAGTGATCCTTGACCTGGACCGAAAGGTTGGAAAAGGCGAGACTAATAGCGAACAATAGGGTATTGTAGTGAGGGCGAAAGCTAAGCTATTTACGCTTTAGGGCGAATTGAGACCGAAAGGAGATATTCACTGCTCCTTAGACCGTACTTGCATTGACCTGAGACCTAGATTACTTGACTGAATGATTATGGTGAACCGTCTGTCTTAGCTGTTTCTCTTTATCTGCTTAATTCCCTTCTCTTTTTTTTCTCTTCCTTATTCCTATTACTTTAGAATATCACATTTAAAAACCCCCCCAATTTGGTTACCTTGACGAACTTAGATTTAGCTGACAATTTCCTACTTCTCTGTGGATTCGACCCGACTTCCCTAGCTATATTCGTTAGAGCCAGTTGGTATTTTTGACAGGTACGCGACAGACGTGTCAAATTTTGGCGCCGTTGCCGGGGAGGTGGCGCAATTTTGTTGCTTTAATTAAGTTTGTCTCTCGTCTCAAGGAATTTATTCCTTGAGGCTGATCTCATTTTTGCAAAGTTTTGATTAGTTGTGCAGGTTGTTCGTTGCTTTGTAAGTCTATCTACCAGAATGCCTCAATTACAGGTTTGTTCGATTACCGAGCACATAGAGCCATGTGGTAGATGTGGCGAGGAAGGGCATGACCCTATTGGATGCATGGCAAGTGTAGAGCGTGTCCTTGCTTATCGGAAATACAAGCAAGGGGTTCCTTTTTCTCAGCTGTATGAGGAAATAAAGAATGTCCCTACCTGTAGACACCTCGTTTCTGCACCCCTCGCAAACCACCCGGTGATGATTGGGCCGCATGTTTGATTCGCGGAACGATTTGTGACAGTTCGTAAGATTATCGTCAAGTGATTGCTCAAATATTAATGTCAACCTCTTAAATGTCATCTACGTGCCGATACGGTCGTTTTGGCAGTAATTAGAGTACATTCGAGTCGGGTCAAAAACCGTCTCCATTTTTCGATAATGTTAAATCCCGAGTCAGAATGTTCTGGAATGTTCCGGATATTTCTATTCCATATTTCTCAAATTTTATCTTTTGGCAAATAATATCTCGTAATATTCAAAAGATAATCGAATTATTTCCGTCCTACCATAACTTAAACGCGGAAATCTTTCTTAAGCAGGAGGAAACCTCCTGGGAATAGACGCAGCAGGTGTTGCGCCTCTTCCAAGAGACGCAGTGGCTGCTGCGCCTCTTCCCAGGCCCTTCTTTGCATGGTTTACGTATCTTTTTCATATCTTTCCGAGATTCACTTCCAAAGAGTCTCCGAAACCCTATTTCTTCACGTGATTAGTATAAATAGGAGCCTTCGTTCCTCATATTTCTCACGCGAGTGTCCGCCCTTCTCTTCTCCCTTTGCATTCTAGACTTCGTTCTTACTAATTGGCGCCTACGTGCTTGGACTTCCGACCACGTAAGCTCGGATCTTTCCGGGTACCAGCCTCTCCGTTGCATGACCGACCAATTTGACCACTACACTCAATCAATCTAATTAATCAACTTGTTTAATCGTTTTCCTCTTTCGAGGGCACTCTTTCCTTGCATTCGCGTCGAGCATCACTAATCGATCTTCTTAGTTCTTCTCGTTCCGTCAACATGTAAGTCTGAGGGTGTATTTATAATTTCCTTTTATTTATTGTATTTTATTTATTGTACAACAATTGTAAGGTTTATGTCGAATACACCGTTAAAACCGATTTCTAAAAACCGTCTTTAAAACCTTTTTGCGGATTTCCAGTAGACAGACGTCGAGAAAAGACGCAGCAACCGCTGCGCCTCTTCGAAGGAGCGCAGCACCTGCTGCGCCTCTTCGTGAGGCTGCCGCAGTTCCTGCTTCTTTTCTTCTTCCTCCGTCCTCTGTAATTCGTGTCAAATTTATTTCTTTTGTTTTGTTCGTCTGTTAATTCGTTCACATGATAGTTTAATAATTCATATGTATATTAACCATCATCATTAACATGTTTAAATCGTCGTAAATCCGACTTAAATCCCAAATAATCAATATTTGCGGGTTTCCGTCATTAAATTCAATTCGAGTTTTAGGGATTCAATTCGTTCATATTGGATTTCTGGGATTCATTGTTGATATATTTTCACCTGTTTTGTTCATTAATTCGTCGTCGTTCATCATGTTTAGTTTAATTCGTTTAGTTAGTTAGTTTATTTAATCATTCATTAACATCGACCCTTCACATAATTAATCCGCTTATTTCCGTCTCATCCATGTTTTACTGTTTTTATGACCTCAATCATATGTAAATAATGCATTAAATCACTTTCATCCGAGTAAATAATTTAATTAATTATTAAAATCACCAATTAACATTAACGATTTGCGATTTAAAACTACTGAGAACTCACCCTTGGAAGACGACGCAAAGAATCACGCGCCTCTTCCAAAGGGCGCGATCCTACTGCGCTGTTCAGGATGATTGTCTCGAACTCCGTTTCTGCCTTGATCTAGATTAATTAGGTTACGTATTAATTAACTATTATCCGTAATTTCACGCTAATTTCTGTTCGTCTTTTATTCTTTTATTCTTTTATCAAATTATCCGTTTTAAAGGTATTTTCGACATAAATCGCCTATTCCGATGTAATTATTGTAATTTTCATTATTGTAATTCATTATTCTTTGCATTTATTTTATTGTTTGTATGTTTTCACATGTAAATGAACATTAATTCCAACTTCGACCCAATTGTTTGCTAATTAATTGTCAACCGACTTAGTCTAATTCTCACATGCTAGGATTAATCTATGGATGTTGCATTGCATGCATTACAACCGACGATATATCAAGTATGAATAACTTCCCTAATCATTAGTAGAGGCCGCTATCGAGGCGGGCGGGATTAGGTGTTCGATCAAAAGAGCTTCCTAATACGTACCCTCACCCCTTACTCCAGATCTCCGTGAGCACCCGTGTTCATTGGCATCCACGAGAGTCATTCTAGACATAGAATGCTAAGGGTAACGATTGCTTAGTGTTCATGTCACTACTTTGTGTCTTGACATGACACGAGGTATTGAACGGTTCCAATTTCCCATAAAAATTGGTGGCGACTCCATACAAAATGCAAACGCTTGTTTTCGCTCCTCACCAAGCGCCCCGTGGGCTCCTGTCACGTTTGGCGACTCATTTGGGAAATACACTTACGTGTAGCTAAGGGTGAAACTTGAACAAGGTTAGGGAATAAGTTTGTACAAGACAATTGTCGGTTTTCATAACTCGGTCTTCCTAGACCGTTTAAATCGGCCTTCCTAGGCCCAACCCAACCCATTCGACCAATCGTCCCGTCTAAACGGTCCTAATTCTTATTTGGGCCTAAGGATGGATAGCGATTGACGTCATCCATACCATGATGCTTACTCTTGTTTGTATCAAGGGCCTTCACTACTTGAGGAAATGGACTAGGAATCGGCCTTACTCTTGTTTGGCACGAGCCTCTCCACAGACTTCGGGTTTGATGGTTCGGTATGGCAACCCACCCTTTAAACCAAAACCCTTCTAAATGCACTCAGCATCCCGTTATAATGCTTGTATAAATGTGTAAACCTTATGTGATCACCATTTCTAAACAAAACCATGACGAATTTTCAAAAAAAATCAAAACCCGTTTTCAATCAAGAATTTCGAAATAGGGCCTTTAATTAGCACAAAATCCGGTCAAAACTCTGTCCGTTTGTCATGTCAAAATTCGGGCCACAAGCCCATTTCAAACCTCACTTCGAGTCCACTCCTACAACTACACTACAGTTGGCTAGGACACACATTTTCAAAGACCTTGTCTTTCTTCAAAACTCACTCAACACAAGTGGCACACACCCACTTCACGAGTCAAGTCTTTTCCTCTTTTAGCAAGTGTGATAGAATGGTCGATCGTGTTTTGATTCGTCGCCGATCTCTTATCCAGTTTCCAAGATGCCAGGATCAAGTGATGAAACGAATCTCCAGCAAATTCAAGAGAGTAATGATCGAATCCTAGCCGCGATAGCCCAAATGCAAATCACTCAAGAACAAACCTATGACCGCCTTGAGCTTATCGAAGGCCGTATCTTTGATGTAGAGGGAAAGCTACCTCCCCCTAAAGGTGGAGTGCTACAATTCTCCGATGACGAGTCTAAAGATGAGAATCCTGTCCTAGGAACAACCGCAGCCGAGAAAAGACTCCAATACCTAGAGGAGCAATTGATGTACCTTAAGGGGGATGACATTTACAGGGAGAACAATCGTAAGTATGAAGCCGTCAATTCCAAATTGCCCACTAACTTTAGCATGACGGATATCCCTAAGTTTAAAGGACATGAGAACCCTTTGAACCACATCCGAGCTTTCAAGGACTACATGTCTATCAAAGGCATCAAACCCGAGATGTTCTTAAGGATCTTTCCTTCATCTCTTGACACCATCCCAAAGCAATGGTTCTACACTTTAGATCACAAAAAGGTCGCTACTTGGGAGGACGCCGCCATCGAGTTCTCGAAACAATACGCGGATAATGCCGAGATCCAAGTCAACATGCGTACTCTAGAGGTTCTTACCCAAAACGACAAGGAAGGATTCACCGACTTTCTAAGTAGGTGGAGGAAGACTAGTACTCAACTAGTTGAACGCCCGGATGAGGCCACTCTTGTGGAGAAGTTCGTGGACAATCTCAAGCCCATATATGCCAACCATTTGAGATATCAAAACATCAAGACCTTCAAAGACTTAACCGTGTTAGGGACACGAATTGAAGACGACATCCGTAAAGGACTCTTGTCCAAAACGGTAGGTCGAGGATATCAAGGGTCCACGAGTCGTTCATACGGCTCTACTAGCAAGACCGACGAAGTTAACCTTCTCGAGCCTTCCAAGAAAACTAGCCCACCAAGGAAGTTCACAAACCTTGGAGATACGTACTCCAACGCTCTAAAAAGACTAATGAAGCAAGGTAAACTCCAACCCATTGGGCCTACTCCCGAACCTGAAAGGAAGTCCAAATTCTGGGATGAAAATTCCTACTGTGAATACCATAGGGGCAAGGGGCATGACACAGAAAAATGCTACAAATTGAAACATGTGCTACAAGATATGATTGAGGATGGCCGACTTCCAATCCCGCCAGGAGGTAAGCCCAACAACACTCAGAATCCTCTTGGAGTTCTAGTGATTACAAGTGACGAATCTACCTTAGATTGCTCACACCTCATTTCTCCCACCGAAAGTGAAATTCATGCAATTGAGAAAGAAAGACTCTACTCTACCATCTCCCCTACCATTTCCGACTTCATCGCATGGGCAAGGAGCGTAGATAGACAAGTGTGGGAACTAGAAAACATGGTAATGATCTTGCGCAATCCCAATGCAACACCTAAGGAGCGCATGCCATTGACCTTCTCTCAAAATGCCACTATGCAAGAAGTAGTCGCCGTGGTCGACAAGCTAGTCGATCAAATCATACAACTAGAAAGTGACATCATGAGAATGAGGGAACTAGCCGCAATTAATGGGGTTTGGGCCGATGATGATGAAGACGAATATCTCATTGAAAACTCCTTAGTCAAAGAAATAGTCCAAAATGGTGAAGACCAAGATGTGGATCACCTAACTCGCTCGGGTCGTCCATACCAAAGCACTACTCAAAACGGTCCAACCAACGTCATCACACCAAATGACAACGAAGATGACCCCACTGATCATTTGCTCAAGCAATTACAAAGAACCAAGGCTGATCTTTCGGTCTGGCAACTAGTGGCAAGCTCCTTTCCACACCGCCAAGCTTTACTGCAAGCTTTGGCCAAATTAAATGTAGCGCATAACTCTACTCCTGAAGATGTAGTCAACTTGGTCTTCCAAGAATCACCCAAGCTAAGTAATCCTATTACTTTCTCAGACGAAGACTTGCCACCTTTTGGCGCTAGTCACAACCTTGCTCTATACATCACTGTCATCTGTCTAAAGAAAAATGTGCCAATGACCTTGGTAGATGATGGCTCCGCGGTCAACGTCATACCCCTCAAAACGGCATACAAACTGGGCATGAAAGAGTCGGACTGGACCCCTACAAGTCAAGGTGTACGTGCATATGACGGTACACGACGAAAAGTGGTAGGACTTGCTAACCTAACCATAGCAACGGGACCAATCGAACGAAAGGTTAACTTCCAAATAGTGGACATCGAAGCTTCATTCAATATACTTCTGGGAAGGCCTTGGATTCATGCTTCCAAAGCGGTAACATCCACCCTTCATCAAAAGATCAAGATCCCACTAAATGGCAAAGTGGTGACGATCACTTCGTCACCCATCAAGGCCATAATCGAGAAGCAATCAAATAATCAAGTCCTTGCGGATCCCGTCTACGAACTTGGGGGCTTCCAAAGTGTAAATGTCATAGAAAGTGAGTTGGCACCCTTATACTATAATCCCTACTCCAGCTTGGTGGTCAACCACATACTCAAGAATCAGGGATACTTCCCTGGAATGCCTTTGAACCCGATTCGGAAGAACACCTTCGCACCATACAAGAAAGGCAACTCATCGAGAATACCACTTGGACTAGGGTACAAACCCACAACAGAAGAAGTTCTCGAAATGCTTGCCCAAGTCCAAAATCGCAAGTATGTAGGAGTCCAAATGAGGCCATATCTCCCTACCTTAAATGGATACTTCGTTCAAGAAGGAAGTTCGGAACTCTTTCATGGATTTCCCGAACCTTGGCATTACCTCGAGAGGAAGTTAGCCGGAATCGAGATCTTTCACGATTGCTACTTCATCCCTCCAGAAACGGTTCCTACCGTCAAAACCCGTCAAGCACCTTGCTTAGACGAGCAAGTTGTTAGCCTCCTGTTTGGAGAAGACCGATTTGTTAAGGCCGCGCAGGATGAGATCATTACTACGATACTTCAAGACGATCGCTTCAACCCCACCGCATTGATCACAGAAATCGACGCAAAGCAGCAGAAAGGATGGAGAAAATCAATCAAATGGACCAACAATCAAGGAAGACTCTTCAAGCTCACCACTGGAGAAGGAGAGATGTTCAAAGAAGAACCAGAAGACGACGAGTTCGAATCAGAATCAGAGTCGGAGTCGGAGTCAGAGTCAGAGTCTAGAGAAGTCATTAGAGAGTCTACTCCTGTCGTCATCCCCACTCCCTTCGTTTCTCCTAGCTTATTTTCAAGTAGCCACAGTAGTTCGGGAAATGCCCCAATTACTGTCCCTTTACCGCCATGACCATGGATCGGTTGGCTTCTTTGTTTCAACTTTACTCAAATCTTAATATGAATAAATCAGTTCGCTTACTCTTTGCGTTATCTTGAGTGCAATTCTGTTTATGATGATACTGAGGATGACCAAGACCCAGACTTGACCGAAATACCTCCCTACGTAGCCAAAGAAATACTACAGGAAGGGGAAGGGGGACCTGTAATTGAGGATACCGAACCCATCAATGTAGGAACCGAACTAGAACCCAAAGAACTTAGGATAGGGACTACCTTGAGCTCTACCGAACGGGCCGATTTCATAGACCTCCTAAATGAATTCAAAGACGTTTTCGCTTGGTCCTACAAAGACATGCCAGGGATCGACAGGGATATCGCCGAACATAGGATTCCGATTAAGCCAGGTTTCAAACCCGTGAAACGAAGCTTGACGAATGAGAACAGAGTGGGCTCTAAAGATTAAGGAAGAAGTTGACAAACAATTCAAAGCCGGGTTCATCAAAGTTTCCGAGTATTCTGACTGGGTAGCTAACATAGTACCCGTACCCAAAAAGGATGGGAGAATCCGAGTTTGTGTTGACTTTAGGGATTTGAACAAAGCGAGTCCAAAAGATGACTTCCCTCTACCTCACATCGACATATTAGTGGACAATCGCGCAGACCACGCATTACTATCCTTCATGGATGGATATGCGGGTTATAACCAAATCAAAATGGCCATGGAAGACATGCATAAGACCGCGTTCGTCACCCAATGGGGAACCTATTGCTATACAGTAATGCCGTTCGGATTGATCAACGCCGGAGCTACATACCAACGCACCGCGACTACACTCCTACATGACATGATGCATAAAGAAGTCGAGGTATATGTAGATGACATGATCGTCAAATCCAAGGAAAGAGAGGGACATATTGCGAACCTTCGCAAGTTCTTCGCAAGGCTACGGAAGTACAACATGAGACTCAACCCTCAAAAGTGCACATTTGGGGTGACATCTGGCAAACTCCTAGGATACGTCGTTAGCCAACGAGGCATAGAAATAGATCCTTCCAAAATCAAAGCTCTGATCGAAATGCCACAACCTCAAACAGAAAAGGAAGTCAGGGGATTCCTGGGAAAAGTGCAATACATAAGTCGATTCATATCGAAACTTACGATGATTTGCGAACCTATCTTCAAGAAACTCAAGAAAACAGACCACACCATGTGGGACGATGATTGTCAAAAGGCGTTCGACAGAATCAAGGAGATATTGGCTAAACCACCAGTGCTCATGCCACCACAACAAGATCAACCTCTTGGTTTATATCTCACGGTAACAGAAACCGCCATGGGTGCCATGCTGGCTCAAACCGTAGGAAGTGAAGAAAGAGATATTTACTACCTAAGTAAGAAGTTCTTGGAATACGAGTGCAAATACTCGCAACTCGAAAAGACATGCCTCGCTCTTGTGTGGGCAACGAAGAAACTACGTCACTACATGCTTAGCTACTCCGTCAAGATATTCTCCAAAATGGATCCAGTCAAATACCTCTTCGAGAAACCCGTCCTCAACGGACGCCTGGCAAGATGGACCATGATGCTCTCAGAATTTGACCTCAAATATGTGCCACTGAAAGTTATAAAGGGTCGCGCCGTCGCCGAATTCTTCGCAGAAAATCCCATCAACGACGCACAAACTATAGATACTTGGTCATTTCCCGACGAGGATATACTTCAAACAGATATAGACTCCTGGGATCTATACTTCGATGGAGCATCAAACCTAAGAGGATTTGGGATAGGAGTGTTGCTCATTTCTCCTGAAGGTGAGCATACACCGACTGCTGTCAAACTCGACTTCGAGGTGACAAACAACGCCGCAGAGTATGAGGCTTGTCTAATTGGATTACAAGCGGCAGTAAGCTTAGGCATCAAAAACCTCCGAGTGCATGAAGATTCATCACTGATCATCAACCAAGTTACAGGATCCTGGAAAATCCGAAGTGAAAGTCTAGCACCCTATCAGGCTAGGATAGACCAAGTCGCTCAATTCTTTGATCACGTAACCTACTTACACCTACCTCGAGAAGAAAATCAATTTGCAGACGCTCTTGCGAAACTTGCATCTTTGATAAACATGCCAGATTACATGATGGAAATGCCTTTGTGTATCGAACGACGGTCGGAGCCGGCTTATGTCCATCAAATTACCGATGAAGAAGAAATCGCACAGAACCCCGGTTCCAAGCAATCCGAACTTCAAGCTTAATGGTACCTATCCACCAGATATGGACAAGAGGGGACAACGAGCCATACGCCTATTGTCTTCACAATACGTTCTCATGCAAGGAGAATTATACAAAAGAACACCTCTTGGTGTAGTCCTACGTTGCCTTGATCATTCACAGGCACGAAAAGTAATGGAAGAAGTCCACGACGGAGAATGCGGTCCTCACATGAGTGGACCTATGATGGCAAAGAAAATCACACGTCTAGGGTACTATTGGACCACAATGGAATCCGATTGCATCAAATATGTGAGACATTGCCACAATTGTCAAATCTTCGGGAACGTACAACATGTCCCTCCTTCGTTGCTCTATACGATGACATCTCCTTGGCCATTCTCTGCATGGGGAATTGACATAATTGGGAAAATAACCCCACTAGGAACAGAGGTCACTTGTTTCATCCTAGTAGCAATTGACTACTTCACCAAGTGGGTAGAAGCGGCTTCCTACACCGCTCTTACGGCCAAAAACGTAGCCAAATTCATACAGAACAACATCATCTGCCGATATGGTTGCCCACATGAGATCATCAGCGATAATGGGTCCCACTTCCAAGCCGAAACCGAACAATTGCTAGCCAAGTACAAGATCAAGCATCATCACTCCTCGCCCTATCGACCACAGACTAACGGCGCGGTAGAGGCGGCTAACAAAAATGTCGTCACAATCCTCAAGAAAATGACTGACAATTATAGAGATTGGCCAAGCAAAATACCCTTCGCTTTGTGGGGGTATCGAACATCCGTTAGGACGCCCACTGGGGCTACTCCTTTCTATTTGACTTACGGCATGGAAGCCGTACAACCAGTCGAGCTAGAAATACCATCCTTGCGTATTCTCGCTAGAAAGTCAAATCCGGAGGCCGATTGGAAGAAAGATAGATACGAAGAACTCATCCTCCTGGATGAACGTAGGCTACGTGCCTTACATAATGTCCAAACATATCAAGCACGTATCAAACGAGCTTTCAACAAAAGGGTTAGGCCAAGAAACATCAAAGAAGGAGATTTAGTTCTCAAATCGGTTAGAGCTCTTTTACCTGTCGACCCAAGGGGAAAATTCAAACCTAATTGGGCCGGGCCATATCTAGTTAAATCCATACTCCTGTGGGGTGCGGTTAGAATCACAGACCTAGATGGGAATGAGTTTTCAAACCCCACAAATCTCGACCAACTGAAACGATACTATGCCTAGAATAAGACAAAAACGCGCCTCGCGTAAACCTAAGTGTCGCTCTTGTGGCACTAAATAAACGGCCCCTGGCCCATTTGAATGTCACTATGCTCTTGCATCTTGGCAAACTTGTCATCCTCATATCGTCAAACAAACTAAATTCGCACCTCCCGAGTAAGCAAAAGCTCATGCTTATTTTCTATGTTCATTACAAGCTCTTGCTTCGAACTATTATTCTTTTATATTTACTCGAACTACGCGCAAGGGTTTGATTTCGCTTTCTCTAAGTGAATACGTAGGCAATCCTTCACGGGATTCAACCCACCATTATATTTAAAATGTAAATAGAAGGACATTTGCATTGCATATGAAATTCGACAAGAATAATTAAAGAAAATCAGAACGGTTTCATAACCATTTAACCTTTTTATTTCATTCAATTTCTAATAATAATAGTACGACAAATAATAAAAATAGATTAGGCTAGGATTCTAAAAATCCCTCCTTTCTTATCACAACAATACATAATAATAATCAAATAATAAATAAGACTTGGGCTATTCCTCCATCTTTCCCTTGCCCTTGTCGTTCTTGTCATATTTCTTGTCACGACCTCGAGCCGGGCGCTCTTGCACCACTTCAGACCTAGTCACCAACGGTCTTTCTCGAGGCCTGACTCTTCCATTCTAGCCAACCACCATCTTTGCGACAGGAGTAGTCTTCGATTTCTTCGAAGGATGAATGACTTGGAAACCGGCTTCTTCTTCTCCTTCAGTCAGATGCTTCTCTTTCTCTTTCTCTCCCTCGCGCACCTTGTAATCAACGGGCTCGCGCTTCCTCAGTTTTTCGCGCTCTTCCGAAGTTGCAGCCTTCCTCCACCTCAGATAAGAGTCCGACACCCACAAGGCATTGGCGGAGAAGCTCAAGAACCACATGTTTCTTTGGGCCCACTTCATAGCCCACTCTCTTCGGCTCTCTGTAGTAAGCGCAATAGCAGTTTGCGGAACGGTGTCAAGCCTAGGAATCATCTGCTTCAACCCAACTTGCCTCATCAATCTCTCAGGAAAGATGCATACCATAAACTCCAATCCAGGAATGCGCACGGACCTAGTAGGATCCAAAGAAGACACTCCAGTGACAGACTTGAGGTGCCACCACGGAACGACCCACCTGATCAGCGGGCCATCATCATTCTTCAACTTGTTCTTCCAATAATCGCAGACCCGGGCGAAGTCCACCATGTACAGCCGTGTCCTCATCGAAATCATACGGGCATGATAGGAAAATGCATGAACTGGGGGCTCGAGCAATCGGAGCCGTTCCATAAGCCAAACCTACCAAAAAACAAGTATTAGACACCCGCCAAAAGAAAAAAAAAACGAAAAAAAAAAAAAAAAAAAAAAAAAAAAAAAAAAAAAAAAAAAAAAAAAAAAAAAAAAAAAAAAAAAAAAAAAAAAAAAAAAAAAAACGAAAAAAAGAAAGAAGGGTGTCTTTACCTGTAGGATAACGGGACTTCCCAAGAACGGCAGATCACGGTTGGATTTCCTATTATCCAAGCCCAAAATGATCTCCCCTAGGCATAGACAAGCTGGGCTCCTGCGCAGCTCCATTTGCTCAATAAGACCCAATAGACGGGGATCACCTCGCAGTTCTTCATCAACATGTCCCTGAAAGACATACACATGCAGCAAACAGAAGCCAAATGCTCTCCTCCTAGCAACATAAGAAACAGTAGGGTCGGCCCTGTTGATGAATCGGTCTATAAAATCTATTCTCACGCCCTTCGGAGTAACGAGACGATCTACCTCGAGTCTAGTAAGTCCAAGCAAATCTCTAAACTTACTCTTATACCCTTGAGCAGTAGAAGGGATGGCAGGTAAATGTTCGGAGTCCCACCCGCCAATAGCAGCAATTTCCTCCGGAAAAGGACAAATATCACCTCCTGGGAACACAAAAACATGATAATTTGGGTCCCAATAATCAAGGCAAGCATCCAAGAACGGTTTTACAACCTTAATGAGTTTCAAACTCAACAAAGACCCAAGGTTATAAGCACCCATATCGTGTTTCTCAATGTTCGAAAACTCATTAGTCCATTCCTTCAAGCGAATCTCCAAAGTATTCATGATGATAATTTTCTCTTGAAAATTTATTGGGAGTTTTTATGTATGAATCGACGAAGAAGAGACGGAAGAATTATATGATTTAAAGCTTCGTCGACGCTCCTATTTATACTAATTCTTTGTTTCCAAAAATCCGTCGAACCGACTGCTTGGGAACAGCGCGGCACCTTTGCGCCTCTTCAAAGGGACGCAGCTCATCTTGCGCGCCTCTTCCAAACCTCACTTCTATGATTTCCGCGTTTGGATCTTTCCTAATTCTATAAACGAATAATTTCCTATTCCTACGGGATTTTATTTTGGTAAATCCGAGATATTTACCATGCTTCAGGTTTCCTTAATCCGCGGACACGCATTTCGAGGCGACATCGACATTTTCCGCCATTTTTCTCACACTTTTATATTTAGTTTTCATTTTAATTCTTTTTTATTTCAACATTTTACTTAGTCATTTCATTTTCTTAATAATTTTCCATTTGCTAACTTACAGATTTCTCTTTTTCTTTTTTTTTCGGGGGTAACCCTCCCTACCGTCCGGTCATTTCCGGCAAAATTTTTGCATTTTCACGTCCTTTCGAGTCTCATTTTTGCACTAATTAAAGGCCCTATGTGTATATAAAAATGTATGTGTTACGTGATTTTCTATGTAAATTCGGCAAAGCATGATGACAAGCATAAACCGTTGTCTACCAAACCTGTTCAAAAGCTAACCTGCAGGTACAAACAACACGACCCAGCAGCAAAAGGCACTCAGGCCGGCGTATATACAACAAAAAAGCAAATGTACAAGCAAACTGGGGGCTTCGCCCCAAACAAGTCCAAATGTACAATTGGGGGCTTCGCCCCAAGCAATTCCAAAAGTCCAAGTAAACTGGGGGCTTGCGCCCCAAACAAGTCCAAAAATGTTCAAAATCAAGTCTACAAAACCACGCAGACTACTGCTGGGCACCCTCCAGCTCGGCAACCCTCGCCATAAGAGCGGCGATCTCGGCGTCCCGAAACTCGAGCTCCCTCGACAAACGAGCCGTCTCCTCCCGAGACTGGGTCAACTCTCGCTCCAGCTCGCGATCGGCCTGTGGACAACAATAAATTGACTCATGTCAATCAACTCAATCAAAAACTGAATAATCAAAAATCAAAAGAAAACAAATGAGGTTCATACCTGACGACCCCGACCACCGATGAGTGCCTCGATGGCGGTAGCTCGCAGCCGGTTGGCCACCCTCCATAGTGCCACAAACCGGGACGGCGCGACCTGCATTTCAAAGTAATTCTCAGCAAAATTGAACAAATTCAATCAAATGTGTTCTTACACGAAAACTATGCAAAATGGGAACTCACCCTCCGAATCAGATGCTGCCAGTCATCTAGGCCAGCATCCGTCACAGCCACGTCAAAGTCACGTAGCTCGGAGATCGTCGTCCTCCCAGTAGCGTCAGTGTACTCAAGGGTCTCGGGGTACTCTGGGGGCTCGATGCCCGCCGCCTCAACCTCCTGCAAAATGGCTCTCGTTAATCGATGATCTTTCGTCGCAATTCTCGAAAATCAAAATCCAACAGAACAAAAGACACTCACCACTACCGGCCAATACGCCAACCTCCCGTAAAGGAACGCCGAGTAATCCTCGTCAGGGAGAAGAAGGTCGTCGCCACTAGCACCGGCCCAAGTCCGCCTCCCTCTCGGCCTCGAAGGCTCCCCTAAACATCGTCCTAGGAGGATCGACGGGGACCGTCAACGCGCGCCCCGAAAGCACCGACGAGCTAACCGCTCGCCCGGATACCACACAGGACCCATCGACGTCCATAACAACAACCCGACTCGAGCTCCTAGGTCGAAGGACCTCGGCGACAAAAGGAGGCGCTCCAAAGATACTCCGCCCAAGGTCCGGGCACCTTTGCGACAATATAAGGGCAAAGGTCATTCGTGATCAATTTAAAACAAAGTATAAGAAGGTGTGAATGAATACAAATGGGATACTCACGCGCTCGGTGAAGAGCGTTCACATCCCGCCGGTAGACATTGTGAGAAGAACGCTTGCTCTTCGTCCGACACATGACCCAATCCCTCACCACAGGGTAGGCCCTCTCCAACGGCTCCGTCCTCTTGGGCGCGAGGCCCGGAAAGTAAGAGTACACCCACGCCTGCAAAACAGAATAGTCAATGACGATCTTTCGATCTTTGATAAAAGAAAGGAATTTACTTTGGTCTAAAGGAAGGTTCATACCTCAAAGAAGAGTGGTCCGACAGCGCCAGGAGAAGTCCCCTTCTCCATCAACTCCGGACGAACCATGGCCCTCATGAAGCGGATGAGGACCGCAAAACCAAGCAGATGACCCGGCCCCAACGCCCTAGGGAACTCGGGTCGAAAGAAAGGGGAGAAGCTTCGTCGACAGACCTCTCGCCCTTGTCTCCGAGGTAAATCGAAGACAAGAACCACCAAAGCCACGACGAGCCCTCTCGCTCACCGGAATTTTGTACAAGGAGGAGGAGCCGTCTCCCTCCCATCGATCACCACCGATGCCGGGGTCTTCCCCGCAAAGTAATCTCGAACATAGGTACTGGGTACCAAACCCGGCACCGCAACAGCCTTCGGCGACAGGTTCCAGCCGATCAACCTCCTCGCCTCGGCCGAATCCGCCCTCATGCCAGTCTCCGGCCACACCATCTCCTCGGTCCCGCACGGCGGACGTAAATCATGCCGTAATCCTCCAAGGTGACTCCCACCTCACCAAAAGGCGGGTGAAACGTGGAAGTCGTATCCCAAAATCGATCCAAGAAAGCGCGGACGGACTAAGGTTGGCCCGCAACTTCCTCTTCACGATATCCCTCCAGGACACGAACCAGAGGACCAAACGCTCCACGCTCGATCATGGCCCTCTCCTCCTCCGATGTACCCGCTCGTAATGCTCCATCGCCGTCGTGTACCCCGAGAACGACCGGATGTTCCCGGCCTCCTATTATGATTCGAAATAAAGCTATCTTTAGTTTTGAATGAATTTGAAAGAAATTTGAACAAAATAGAAAAGGATAGGTAATGAGTTAGGGAATTCCTATTTACCAAGCTCTTCACCGTCCTGTAGGACAAGTGACCCTCTGCAGCCCACACAAGGTGCCTACTCTCTGTGTCTCGGCCCACGCGGGAGCTCCTCTCGGTGACGACCCCCTCGTCCGAGGTGGGCCCGTCTCGAAATCTCCTCCTCCTCAGACCTCCTCCTCGGGAACCTCGTCAGCAGACCATCACCGCAGCGGTGAAGGCCTGCTCTAGCGCCTCCTCAACAACAGCGGCGTCTATGTCCATGGGATCTCTCCCAGAAGTAGAAGCATCGTCACCTACAAACATTAAAGCAAATTCAAGCCGCGTCCCATGACGACAAGCCTTTGTTAAGAAATTTTCGAGCCTTCAAGGCCCGGGAATTCCCCATTCCTGGCCATCCTTGGCCATATTCCCACCAATTCAATCACTCATGTGATGAGTTGAGTCAGGTCAAGTCAAAGTCAAGGCCTAGTCTCGGGTTCGAGTCGAAAATTCGGCAGCATTTCGCTATAATGGCGGTTATGCCCTAGAAAAGTGTCCTGAAAAAGTTGTCACAAACCAAAATTCCAAGATGGTAGAAAGTTTACCCATCACCCAAGGGTCCCAAATATCAAGTTTCATCACAAATGGGCAATCCTAGGGCCATTTTCGAAGCAATTTACGATCTAGCTGTGAAACCGTCTCAAAATTCGCTCAAGGGCTCAAAACCCGATGAAAATTCAAAGTAAATACATGGTTATGTTCCTAACATTACCTATTATCCATTTCTGACATCAATTTGGCAAGACAAATCCATTTGGGGGAAAAGCCCCAAATTTTCGATCAAAAGGGTCGAAAACCCTAATGTTCGCGGCTCAAAATTCGACAAATATGGAAGATTAATGCAAGATTAAAGTACATACCTCGATTAGTCATATTTTAAGCAAGCTTTTGAGTCCAACCTTGGCGGAAATGGTGAAGATTTGAGAGAGAAATTGCAAAAATTGTGTTTCGAATAAAATGAACATAAACCTTCTGATTTCGCGTTTTTTTAGAATTCTTTGAATTGGGGAAAAAGACGCAGCAGTGTCTGCGCCTCTTCCAAGAGACGCAGCTCTTGCTGCGCCTCTTCCTTTTGTTCCCTCCTTGTGGATTTTCAAGAATCCGTTATGAGTTCGTTATTCGTGGGCCCGTCTTTGGTGCGCCTCTTCCTCGATGACATTTTATCATTTTGGTCCGTTTCGGCGATTTTCTTTCGTTCCGGCCCGCGTTTTATCCAGCGCGACAGTATTTCGCAGTATTGTCCAAAATCGTTTTATCCCGCGCAGCAGTATTGCTCAATTTTTATCCAGCGCAGTAGTATTTTGCAGTACTGCTCACTCAAGACTTTCTTTCTACGACGATCAAGATGTTCCTGGTCGTCTATCCCCAGCGCAGTAGTATTTTGCAGTACTGCTCACTCAAGGTTTCCCCTACGACGATCAAGATGTTCCTAGTCGTCGACATATTCTCAACCCAGAGTCCGCTTGAGACCGACGCAAGCAGATTCAACCTCCAAATTTCGCCAGAGTTCGCTTGAGACCGACGCAAGCGGATCCCCAGCAGTTTCTACCGACGTCCTGCTGTTTTCAATATCTCTTGTTCCCCGCGAAGTTCGATTAAATATCAGGTATGTTCTCTTCTTATGGCTGGCGAGCTTCCTTACGTAGTCTAATGGACTTTAAACGACCCTCCCCGATAGTCGACAGACTCTAAAATGTTCCCGACGACAGGTCCTTGGTTCAGACCCCTTGAGCCGCCTCGCGTCGCCATAGTCGTCAGGTTGTAATCGTCGATTGACCTGATGGCTATACTTTGACTTTCGCCTTGTCCAAGCCTCAGTCAAAGTGGGGGCTCAGAGACACCTCGTTTCGCACCCTCGCAAACCACCCGGTGATGATTGGGCCGCATGTTTGATTCGCGGAACGATTTGTGACGATTCGTAAGATTATCGTCAAGTGATTGCTCAAATATTAATGTCAACCTCTTAAATGTCATCTACGTGCCGATACGGTCGTTTTGGCAATAATTAGAGTACATTTGGAGTCCGGGTCAAAAACCGTCTCCATTTTTCGATAAATTGTTAAATCCCGAGTCGAATGTTTGGAATGTTCCGGATATTTCTATTCCATATTTCTCAAATTTTATCTTTTGGCAAATAATATCTCGTAATATTCAAAAGATAATCGAATTATTTCCGTCCTACCATAACTTAAACGCGGAAATCTTTCTTAAAGCAGGAGGAAACCTCACGGGAATAGACGCAAAGCAGTCTGCGCCTCTTCCAAGAGACGCAGTGGCTGCTGCGCCTCTTCCCAGGCCCTTCTTTGCATGGTTTACGTATCTTTTTCATATCTTTCCGAGATTCACTTCCAAAGAGTCTCCGAAACCCTATTTCTTCACGTGATTAGTATAAATAGGAGCCTTCGTTCCTCATATTTCTCACGCGAGTGTCCGCCCTTCTCTTCTCCCTTTGCATTCTAGACTTCGTTCTTACTAATTGGCGCCTACGTGCTTGGACTTCCGACCACGTAAGCTCGGATCTTTCCGGGTACCAGCCTCTCCGTTGCATGACCGACCAATTTGACCACTACACTCAATCAATCTAATTAATCAACTTGTTTAATCGTTTTCCTCTTTCGAGGGCACTCTTTCCTTGCATTCGCGTCGAGCATCACTAATCGATCTTCTTAGTTCTTCTCGTTCCGTCAACATGTAAGTCTGAGGGTGTATTTATAATTTCCTTTTATTTATTGTATTTTATTTATTGTACAACAATTGTAAGGTTTATGTCGAATACACCGTTAAAACCGATTTCTAAAAACCGTCTTTAAAACCTTTTGCGGATTTCCGGTAGAGAGATCGCGTCGAGAAAAGACGCAGCAACCGCCGCGCCTCTTCGAAGGAGCGCAGCACTGGCCGCGCCTCTTCGTGAGGGCCGCGCATGCAGATTCGCTTCTTTTCTTCTTCCTCCGTCCTCTGTAATTCGTGTCAAATTTATTTCTTTTGTTTTGTTCGTCTGTTAATTCGTTCACATGATAGTTTAATAATTCATATGTATATTAACCATCATCATTAACATGTTTAAATCGTCGTAAATCCGACTTAAATCCCAAATAATCAATATTTGCGGGTTTCCGTCATTAAATTCAATTCGAGTTTTAGGGATTCAATTCGTTCATATTGGATTTTCGGCATTCATTGTTGATATATTTTCACTGTTTTGTTCATTAATTCGGCCGTCGTTCATCATGTTTAGTTTAATTCGTTTAGTTAGTTAGTTTATTTAATCATTCATTAACATCGACCCTTCACATAATTAATCCGCTTATTTCCGTCTCATCCATGTTTTACTGTTTTTATGACCTCAATCATATGTAAATAATGCATTAAATCACTTTCATCCGAGTAAATAATTTAATTAATTATTAAAATCACCAATTAACATTAACGATTTGCGATTAAACACGGCCGAGAACTCACCCTTGAAATGACGCAAAGAATCGCGCGCCTCTTCCAAAGGGCGCAGTCCCTGCTGCGCCTGTTCCAGGATGATTTCTGTCTCTGAACTCCGTTTCTGCCTTGATCTAGATTAATTAGGTTACGTATTAATTAACTATTATCCGTAATTTCACGCTAATTTCTGTTCGTCTTTTATTCTTTTATTCTTTTATCAAATTATCCGTTTTAAAGGTATTTTCGACATAAATCGCCTATTCCGATGTAATTATTGTAATTTTCATTATTGTAATTCATTATTGCTGCATTTATTTTATTGTTTGTATGTTTTCACATGTAAATGAACATTAATTCCAACTTCGACCCAATTGTTTGCTAATTAATTGTCAACCGACTTAGTCTAATTCTCACATGCTAGGATTAATCTATGGATGTTGCATTGCATGCATTACAACCGACGATATATCAAGTATGAATAACTTCCCTAATCATTAGTAGAGGCCGCTATCGAGGCGGGCGGGATTAGGTGTTCGATCAAAAGAGCTTCCTAATACGTACCCTCACCCCTTACTCCAGATCTCCGTGAGCACCCGTGTTCATTGGCATCCACGAGAGTCATTCTAGACATAGAATGCTAAAGGTAACGATTGCTTAGTGTTCATGTCACTACTTTGTGTCTTGACATGACACGAGGTATTCGAACGGTTCCAATTTCCCATAAAAATTGGTGGCGACTCCATACAAAATGCAAACGCTTGTTTTCGCTCCTCACCAAGCGCCCCCGTGGGCGGCCCGCTGTCCACACTACCCCTTCTACGCCAGTGCCGCAGCCGGTTTCTCCTTCTGCAAATGAAGAAATTGCTGAATTAAAATCCTTTGTGATGAGCGTATCACAACAGTGTGATGAGAAGTGCAATAGGAAAGAAACGGTCATAGCAGAATTGAGGGAACAAGTCGCGCAGTTAACACTCGCGAAGGACCAAGCCGAGCTTCTACCGACATGCAATTCAGTTAGTGCAACGAATTTCCAAGCTGGCTTTACTTATGAAGGGCCAAAAGTATTTTAAGACGGGGTTTTGAAAGTCAAGATACCCCGGAGGATGATTTGGATGAGTTTTTAGCCGAAATGCTTGCTGCGTGTCTTTGAAGACACTCGATCGAGTGATTCATCTACTCGATCGAGTGAATTAATTCATCCTATCACTCGATCGAGTGAAAAATCTTGGTCGATCGAGTAGTGCACAATTTGATGTTGGTCGATCGAGTGATATTCTTACTCGATCGAGTAAGTTTTTCAAGAAATCACTCGATCGAATGATAAAACTGGTCGATCGAGTGAAACAGAAGAAGAGAATGGTCGATCGAGTGGTAAAAGTACTCGATCGAGTACTAGAGGTGGCGGTGATCCTATTTTACTGTCTAATTCCGCTACCGTGTCATCTTCCCCTGCTGCGGAGGTGTCACGCATTGATAAAGGTAAAGAAAAAGTTGTGGGTCCACTCATTGCTACCAGAGTGCCCTTCCCAGGTCGTCTGAAGGACGCAAAGATCGAGCAACAGTACGGTAAGTTTGTGGACATCGTGAAGAACCTCCAGGTAACCGTCCCTTTTTCCGAACTTGTTACTCAGGTACCTACTTACGCTAAGTTTATGAAAGATATTGTGACGCGTAAGAGAAATTTAAGCGAGTTTGAGACGATTTCATTTATGGAAGAGTCTAGTAATTTGCTTTTGAATAAGGGTCCACCTAAAATGAAAGACCCGGGCAGCTTTTCTATTACCTGTATTATAGGTAACTTGGTCATTGATCAGGCTCTTTGTGACTTAGGGGCCAGTGTTAGCGTCATGCCTCTTCCTGTCTGCAAGAAACTGAACATGAGTCATTTTAAAGTGACCAATATTACCCTACAGATGGCTGATAGATCTGTTAGGAAGCCCTTAGGTGTCTTAGAGGACGTGCCTGTGAAAATAGGCAAGCTCTTTATCCCAGTTGATTTCATTGTTTTAGATATAGCTGAGGACACCCGGACCCAAATTATCTTAGGAAGACCATTCCTTTGTACAGCTGGGGCCGTTATTGATGTCAAACAAGGGCGTTTGACTCTTGCGTGAGGGGATGACGCGATCACCTTGATCTGTCTAGCACTTTGGCTCGGCCAATGATAGAGGATACTTGGTATTCGGTTGACATTATTGACGAGTCTATCTATGACTTCTGGTCGGGTTCTTTTATGAAGGACCCACTAGAAGCTCTTATGCTTTTTGATGAGTGTGCAGATAACCCAGACGACGATGACGCTGCGTTGGATTTGCTTGTTGATGATTTAGATGAGCATGAGGGAGAGCAAGTGGAACAAATGATCAGCACTCTTTGCTTCATTGAGGTAAAGGTACCGGAACGTAAGCCTCTCCCTTCTCATCTTAAATATGTCTTCTTAGATGATACTGAGCAATTTCCAGTCATTGTTAGTGCTAAGCTTGATAACGATCAGCTGACTTCTTTGTTAGCTGTACTTAAGAGAAACAAGAAAGCAATGGGTTACTCACTGGACGATATCAAGGGGATTAGTCCCGATGTTTGTATGCACAGGATAGAGCTGGAGGAAGATCACAAACCTTGCGAGACGGTCATGTGGTGGTGAAATTTGAACGAAGAAGATGCAGGATGTTGTGATGGCTGAGGTAATGAAGCTGCTAGATGCAGGTATTATTTATTCTGTTGGTAATTCTAAATGGGTGAGTCCAGTACAGGTGGTCCCGAAGAAAGGAGGGACAACTGTTGTTAAGAATGAGAAGAATGAATTAATACCTACTCGAGTAGTGACTGGTTGGCGGATGTGCATAGATTACAGACAGCTTAATGCCGCCACCAAGAAAGATCACTTTCCCCTTCCTTTTATTGATCAAATGGTAGAAAGGTTAGCTTCTCATAAATTTTTCTGCTATTTAGACGGGTATTCAGGGTTCTTTTAGATCCCTATCCACCTAGACGATCAGGCTAAGACTACATTTACTTGTCCTCTGGGCGTTTTTGCTTATCGCAGGATGCCTTTTGGTTTGTGTAATGCCCCTGCCACCTTTCAAAGGTGCATGATGGGGATATTTTCAGAGTATATTGAGTCCATTATGGAAGTTTTTATGGACGATTTCAGTGTATATGGAAGTAATTTTTCTAACTGCCTGTCTAACCTTGAGAAAGTGTTGCAGCGCTGTATTGAGGTTAACCTTGTGCTGAACTGGAAGAAGTGCCACTTTATGGTTAACGAGGGAGTTGTTTTAGGGCACTTAGTTTCTGATAGGGGAATAGAGGTTGATAAAGCAAAGGTGGAAGTAATTCAGCAATTACCACCTCCTGTTAATGTTAAGGGGGTGAGGAGTTTCCTTGGTCACGCTGGCTTTTATCGCCGGTTTATCAAGGACTTCTCAAAAATTGCTAAACCACTTACACAGTTGCTACTTAAGGATGCCCATTTTGTGTTTACTGATGATTGTCTTTCTGCTTTTAACAGGTTAAAGCAGGCTTTAGTCTCTGCGCCGATCATACAGCCTCCCGACTGGGACTTGTCGTTTGAGATTATGTGTGATGCGAGTGACTATGCACTAGGAGCGGTGCTAGACCAAAGGAAAGACAAAGTTTTGAATGCAATCTACTATGCGAGCCGAACTCTGGATGAGGCTCAAGTGAAGTACACTACCACTGAGAAAGAGCTGCTAGCTGTAGTTTATGCCTTAGAGAAGTTTCGTACTTATTTAGTTGGGTCAGAAGTTACTGTTTTTACTGACCATGCAGCTTTGAGGCATCTCCTTGCTAAGAAGGAGGCTAAACCACGGCTATTGAGATGGATACTCCTCCTTCAGGAGTTTGATTTGCAGATTAAGGACAAGAAAGGAGCTGAGAACGTCGTAGCTGATCACTTGTCGCGACTGATGCGACAAGAAGGGGAAGATTCTCTACCTATTGATGATTCTTTCCCTGAGGATACTTTAATTGCTGTTATATCGTCTATTGTTAACCAAGAACCTTGGTATGCAGATATAGCTAACTTCATTGTCAGTGGCAAGTCGCCACCGACCTTTCTCATCCCAGAGGAAGCGTTTTACGTACAACGCTAAGCGTATTCGGGCCGATCCTTACTTGTTTAAGGAATGTGTGACGGTCTCTACAGACGGTGTATTCGCAGTGGGAGACCAAAGTAGCCCTGGAGGGCTGTCACTCCTCTTCATATGGTGGTCACCACGGTCCATCGCGCACCGTGGCTAAGGTACTTCATCTGGTTTTTTCTTGGCCTTCTTTGTTTTTGCCGACGCTAAGTCTTTTGTTTCAGCTTGTGATGCTTGCCAACGATCAGGGAACATTTCAAAGAGACATGAGATGCCACAAAACGGCATTTTAGAGGTTGAGGTTTTCAATGTCTGGGGCATTGATTTCCAAGGACCGTTCCCATCCAGTAAAGGTAACAGGTATATCTTAGTGGCTGTAGACTATGTGTCAAAATGGGTAAAGGCAATTGCCTCACCCCATTGTGATGCTAAGACCGTGATAAAGATGTTTAAATAGATCATATTCCCCCGATTTGGTGTCCCTAGGGTCGTCATTAGTGATGGGGGAATGCATTTTAAAGAAAAGAAACTCACTTCTATTCTGTCTAAAGTTGGTGTCCAACACCGGCGTGGTTTGGGGTATCATCCCCAAACTAGTGGTCAGGTTGAGGTCTCTAATCGCGAGTTGAAAGAGATCTTGTCTAAGGTAGTTTCTAAATCACGGAAGGACTGGAGTCTTAAGTTAGATGACACATTATGGGCTTACAGAACTGCCTTTAAGACACCAATTGGTGCATCACCTTATAGGCTAGTTTATGGAAAATCGTGTCACTTACCTGTTGAATTGGAATGTAAGGCTTGGTGGGCAATTCGTGAGCTTAACTATGATCCTAAGTTGTGTGGTCAGAATCGTCTTTTGTAGCTAGATGAGTTGGAAGAGTTTAGGCTTAATGCCTATGATAGCTCGCGCATTTACAAAGAAAAGACGAAGAGATGGCATGACAAGAGGATTCTACCTCGTGAGTTTCATGTTGGGCAAAAGGTGCTGATTTTCAATGCCCGATTGAGATTATTCCCTGGCAAGCTGAAGTCCAGGTGGAGTGGTCCTTATACGGTGACGGCTGTTACCAAATTTGGATCCGTGGAGCTCGAAGATTCCGAAGGTCATAGGTTCAAGGTGAATGGCCAATATGTGAAGCATTACCACGAGGCGAATGAAACGGAAAATCGTGTTGAAGTCTTGTATTTCGACACGCTTGACGCGCCAGTTATTTGATGCCAGAAAGGTCGTGCGGGACCTCATAAACCAGCGCTCTCCGGGAGGCAGCCCGGACTGTTTTATTGTACTTTTGTTGAACTTTTTATTTCCTTTTAGCTTTTTGTCGAACTTTAGACGCTGCTTTACGAACTCTTTATGCTTCTCTTGCTTCGAAATGCGTGTTTTGCAGGTCTAAGTACCCGATCGAGTGGTTTTTTACTCGATCGAGCACTTTTTGGGGTAGTCTTCACTCGATCGAGTGATATTCTTACTCGATCGACCAAAGCATAAAATGCATCTACTCGATCGACTGGTTTTCTACTCGATCGAGTCCTTCCATTTGCCAGTTTACTCGATTGAGCTGTTACAAGTTGCTCAATCGAGCAGTTTCGTTTTCCAGCGGCTGTTTTACGTCTATTGAGCTACTGCTTGACTTTCTTTGACCTCCCATGTTCATGGTCGGTTTGGGGAGGTCCCTCTATATGATGTTTTGTAAGTTTTCCGACTCCACTTCTCCTTTTCTTTTCAGTTTGCATTTCTTTCCCTATTTTTGGTACAATGAGGGCATTGTACGGTTTGGTTTGGGGAGGTATGCATCCATATCTATGTCTGTCTGCATGTTTTCTTGCATTTTCGCTTGCACGTTTAATTATTTTCACATGCATTGTTGTTTGAATTAATTCAAAAAAGTCATAAAATTCAAAAAAAAAAAATCACGTTTAATTTGAGTCGGAACGTTTGAACATTGACGCTGCTTTGAACCCTTACTTGAGCCTTGCATATTCTTGACATTTAGTGGCGTGATTATGTGCATAATCTACGAGTTTTTGTTTCCTTCTTATCTGAACGAATAGACTTGATTCATTATGTCGGCAAGCTACATTACATTCTGAGGTTAGAGCTTTATAAACTGGTGACATTCATGACCGGTTTCATTTAGGATGTGAGTAGTACTTGATGCGTGCCATTTATATGATGTTTTACATCTCTTTTTACACGCATTTCAGAGCTCAATTGTGCCATATATGCCCATATTTCTCTACTTTCCTCTACTTTCGTACTTTTGTACTTTATTGCAGAAATGTGGAGAATTTAGCGGAAATCAAGCTTCGAATCCGTCCCCGAGTAAGCTGCATTGCAAATGACGTTAAGGAACCGCTTAAGGAACAAGCTTGGTGCGCGATCCAAGGCCCGAAAGACAAGTCCACGAGTTAAAAGAAGTCAAGTTTAGCTTAGCGGTCGACCGACCAGCTTATTGATCGATCGACCAAGGCTCGGTTCCCGAAGCTACTTGTTTTTGCGACATTGATCGATCGACCAGCCTCTTCAGTCGATCGACCAGACTTCGATTCCAGACGAGATTTAGAAAGCCCGTGGAGTTTTAGGTTTTGGAATAAGTTGTTGCGTTAGTTCCTATATAACGTAACAGCAGCATGTCGAATAAGTACCTAGTTTTTATCGGAGAATACATTAAGTTTGAGATCACAATAGTTTTAGATTATTTTCCGAGTAATTAGGGTTTGATATATCGACTTTTGCATTGGAATTTTCGCTCTTTCGTTCTTAATCTTTCCTCTTGAATTTCGGTATCTCTTCCGCTACGGTATTCGGTTTATTATTTATTGCTTTTATTATTAGTATAGAATTGATAGTTAGCATTCCCAAGCCAATTATCGTTTCATTATTATTGTTATTTACATCAAACATGAATTCCATAATTGTCATTAGTCTTATTGTTGTTTTTACCTTCGTCATGAGTAGCTAAATAGCTTGTGCTAGGATGTAGGCGATTTATGGCTAGGCGGCAATAGGTTAGACACGGACTGAACCCGCGTGTCAGTCGATCGACTGACATAGTTGGTCGATCGATCGACCTTGTAAGGTTACCTTTCGTTTTGATTGAATTTAATCTTGTATTTAACGAATCGAATGCATGCGACCAGTTAGATACCTCTTTGTGATGACCCATTAGACCGAAAGGTAGGGTAGGTTGCTTGACCGTCAATTAATTCGACTAAACAGTGCTAAGATCGAAAGATAGGTATAGTTTAGACCATTAGTCGCTTTTCAGAACGAAAGTTAGTATTAGTGACATTAGGGACCTTTAGCGAGATCGAGAGATGCTAATTGTTAGGAGTGGACCGAGAGGACCTCTTATTTCCCGCCTTACTTGTGTTTATTTCAGACCGACCTAGTTTGCCGGGTCGTAATGACCCGAATATCCTAGTACCTTTCTTTTATCTGTTTAAATCGTATTTTTAGTTTATTATCTTTGTTTGCTTTAGACTTAGACCAACTCAATTCAACCCCCATAATAGTTACCTTAGACTGATCATAGAACAACTAGAATTTACAAGCGCCTCCTTGTGGATCGACCACTGTTACCACTAGCCTAGGTTAGTCTTAATAGGAGTTTATAAATTTTATCTTTGGTACTCACAACGACGGGTATCAAATTTTGGCGCCGTTGCCGGGGAGATTATTTGGCATTAAAGGACGAGATTCTTCAAAGATCGTGATGATTGTGGTCGATCGACCACCCTCCTACGATCGATCGATTGGTGTGCCCGATTCGAAGCTCCCGGAACCCGTGTTTCGATCGATCGATGGGTATGTCGATCGATCGACCGATTTTCTGTGACGTCTTTTTCTTTGAATTGTTCATTGAAGCTTTCTCTTGGCTTGTTTCTGGCTCATCTTTCTCGACAGCATCCTCAACCATGGCAGGACCGTCAAAGGTGAAATGGGCAGATTTGGAGTCCGACGATTCCGAGGAAGTCCTTGATTGGGGAGATGACAAAGCTGATTCATTGAGCTCTCCGACCGTTGAAGCTAAGAAGGGTGCAACTGATAATATGAGCACCATTGAGGCTACCTCTAGTAGCCAGAAGCCGACGAAGTGGGCCATACCATGGTCCTTTTTGATCAACTATTAGTTGATCAATTTTCGTTATAAACTTCATTTTATTGCTTTCGAACTATTTTTTTTTATTGCTTTTGGGTGCGCGAAAACTTCGCTTTTATTTTGTTTGCTTAGATTTTTTTTATGCATTTTAGACTTTTTCTGGGTTTTGCGCAATTTTGGGCGCGTACTATTGTGCATTTGCAGGTATTTAGAGCTCATTAGCTCAATCATTGAGCAATTACGAAGAAATAAGACACTGCAGCAGTGTTTTCAGTCGATCGACTGGTTTCAGTGGTCGATCGACTGGGTTGCGGGTTACAGGAGCTACTGTTCACGACCATCTGGTCGATCGACTGTCCCTTTAGGTCGATCGATCGCTGCTTGCCGATACATTCTTTCACGACCTCTCCCCCTGCTTTGTGTTTGGTCGATATGCGGACTTAAGGGAGTTTTCTACTCCACTTTATTTTCCGTCGAATTGTCTATTTCTTCTTTTGTCTCATTTATGCACAATTTTTACGTTCCAAAATTGCTTTCTTCCGTCTTATGCGTGGTTTTGATTATTTTTCAGGCACTCTTGTCGGTAGCACTGCTGGCTACTGAAACCTCCTAGCTCACGCTGGTTTGGGGAGGTTTCCTTTGCTGCGCTTAGAGTCTTGTGAGTTCCCAAGTTATCCCTTTATGTCATTATGTTTTTATTTCCCTTTTTCTCGCAAACTCCCGTTTTCCATTTTTCTTCATTACATGATTTTGCACAATGGGGACATTGTGCGATTTGGTTTGGGGAAGGGTTTTGCGTCGCATATCATTTGCTTGCATTCACGTTTACACTCTGTTTTGCATTGTTCATTTCACATATATACAAAAATCAAAAAAAACAAAATTGAAAAATTTCAAAAAAATTCCATAAAATGCACGTTTATTTTAGCATATAGGTCGAGTCGGAACGGTAGTATTTCTATGATGATTTAGCATTTGCATCTGTTTTGCCTGAGCCTTGCTTGACTTACATGTTATTAGTAGAATCGTTAGTGCATATCTACGAGTTTTCGTTAAATTATTTGCTGAGCCTGAGACTTGACTTTAATAATTGGCAAGCTACATCATATATTCTGAGTTTTTAGAGCTTATAACTGGTGTCATTCATGACCAGTTCATCTAGGAATGTGAGTAGTACTCCTTATGAGACATGTTTCCTTAATTTGCATGATTATGAATTTGATCTACTTAATACCTGTATGCATTCGGTTTGTGGTTAGTTGACACATGTGGTAGAGGTTTCCTTTTCTCATTTTACCCATAAGCTTCACTATGCCAAAAATATCCTTTTTGTCCTATTTTCTACATCCTACATTTAGCCTGTCCTTTGTCAAGCTAGTAGTCTGTGTTCTTGGGATTGTTACTCAATTTTTGGTGGTACATGCTCATGTTTGAGATATCGTTGGGAGAATGAAATAAAGGAGGAAAGAAAAAAGAAAAAAAATGAAAAAAGATTCGAAAAAGAAGAAAAAAGAGGTTCTCAGATTGTGTAAGCGATCGATCGATCGCCACCTTTAGTCGATCGACCGAGATTCGTGAAAGAAAGAAAAAATCAATTCGCATGATTTAATCCTTAGCCTTTGGCGATTTTTGCTCCCATGATTTATTTATATCCTATGGGGAGTTTTATTGATTTGATAGTTTGGAGATTGTGAGTTTTGTGCTTGCTATAGCACCGTTTCGTTTGATTATGAGAAAGAAGTTGGATGTTGTCCTTTGGTTCCGTTTTGGTACTAGCTTGATCACCTGTACCTCCACTTTACCATAAAATGTTTTGCCTCTTCTTACCCATACCTCACATTTCCATAATTACACCTCGGCATGTGTCAATGGTCATCTGTTTGGTTGGAATGCGTATGTACGGTCATAGAGGTCGTCTTCATAATTTATTGCTGGCATGTTTTCATAGGTCGTAGTTAGGTGAGAGTCACTACAAAATTAATTCTTTCTATCTTACAAATATATCACCTGTGCTTGATTGAGTGATTTGAGCGACCCGCGAGAGTCCAATTTGATAAGTCTGTACGGTTGATGGTTCAGCAGTTTTTGACGACCTTATAATTCGTTTGCATGATTCACATTACTAGTTGATTGTTGGTTGTGCATTAAATTGGTTTAGGCCTTACAGTTTGCATTTCGCTCTGAGTTTGAACTCGTTCCATTAGGTCATTAGATCGAGTCTAGTTCTTGCTTGGGGACAAGCAAGGTTTGGTTTGGGGAGATTTGATGCGTGCCATTTATATGATGTTTTACATCTCTTTTTACACGCATTTCAGAGCTCAATTGTGCCATATATGCCCATATTTCTCTACTTTCCTCTACTTTCGTACTTTTGTACTTTATTGCAGAAATGTGGAGAATTTAGCGGGAAATCAAGCCGAATCCGTCCCCGAGTAAGCTGCATTGCAAATGACGTTAAGGAACTGCTTAAGGAACAAGCTTGGTGCGCGATCCAAGGCCCGAAAGACAAGTCCACGAGTTAAAAAGAAGTCAGCGTTTAGCTTAGCGATCGACCGACCACCAGCTTATTCATCGATCGACCAAGGCTCGGTTCCCGAAGCTCATTTGTTCTTTCGACATTGATCGATCGACCAGCCTCTTGATCGATCGACGGACTTCGATTCCGGCGAGATTTAGAAAGCCCGTGGAGTTTTAGGTTTTGGAATAAGTTGTTGCGTTAGTTCCTATATAACGTAACTGCAGCATGTCGAATAAGTACCTAGTTTTTATCGGAGAATACATTAAGTTTGAGATCACAATAGTTTTAGATTATTTTCCGAGTAATTAGGGTTTGATATATCGACTTTTGCATTGGAATTTCTGCTCTTTCGTTCTTAATCTTTCCTCTTGAATTTCGGTATCTCTTCCCTGGTATTCGGTTTATTATTTATTGCTTTTATTATTAGTATAGAATTGATAGTTAGCATTCCCAAGCCAATTATCGTTTCATTATTATTGTTATTTACATCAAACATGAATTCCATAATTGTCATTAGTCTTATTGTTGTTTTTACCTTCGTCATGAGTAGCTAAATAGCTTGTGCTAGGATGTAGGCGATTTATGGCTAGGCGGCAATAGGTTAGACACGGATGAACCAGCGTGTCGGTCGATCGATCGACATAGTTGGTCGATCGACCGACCTTGTAAGGTTACCTTTCGTTTTGATTGAATTTAATCTTGTATTTAACGAATCGAATGCATGCGACCAATTAGATACCTCTTTTTGTGATCTGACCCATTAGACCGAAAGGTAGGGTAGGTTGCTTGACCGTCAATTAATTCGACTAAACTGTGCTAAGATCGAAAGATAGGTATAGTTTAGGCCATTAGTTTTCAGACGAAAGTTAGTATTAGTGACATTAGGGACCTTTAGCGAGATCGAGAGATGCTAATTGTTAGGAGTGGACCGAGAGGACCTCTTATTTCCCGCCTTACTTGTGTTTATTTCAGACCGACCTAGTTTGCCTGCGCGAAGTCGTAATGACCCGAATATCCTAGTACCTTTCTTTTATCTGTTTAAATCGTATTTTTAGTTTATTATCTTTGTTTGCTTTAGACTTAGACCAACTCAATTCAACCCCCATAATAGTTACCTTAGACTGATCATAGAACAACTAGAATTTACAACTGCCTCCTTGTGGATCGACCCTGTTACCACTAGCCTAGGTTAGTCTTAATAGGAGTTTATAAATTTTATCTTTGGTACTCACAACGACGGGTATCAGTACTCTCTTTAAGGCATGTAACATGAATTTGCATAAGCATGAGTCTAGTCTTCTTAATACTTGTATGCATTCGGTCTGTGGATGGTGACACATGTTAGGAGAGGCAGTTCCCTTTATTTCATTCTACCCATGAGCCTCACATAGCCAAATTGCCTTTTTGTCCTATTAACTACTTTCTATAATACTTCCTACCCTAGCCGAGCTAGTGACGAGTAGTTGTTGGAATGCTTTATTGCAGTATGGTTATTTTATCTGATTTCAGAAGATGGTGGAAGAATTGAAGGGGATGAAAGAAAAGAATTGATGAAAAAAAAAAGAAAAAAAAAAGAAACGAAAAAAAACGAAAAGAAAAAAAAATAAGGAAAGGAATAAGTCAAATGAAAAGAACGAGAAATTGTATGAATAATTGTCGCTCCCATGCCTTACTTATATCTTTTGGGGAGTTGACGAGTTTTTGGTGTTTTGAGAGTTTAGTGCATAGTTTTTGCACCGTTTCATCTTGTTATATTGAGTACGAAGTTGGGATGCAGTTTATGTTTGGATCCGTTGTTGCTAGCCTGGCTATTAACTCCACATATCCAAATTCATCTTAGCCCCTTATTACCCATTACCTCACTTACCCAAATGTAAGTCCTCGGCATGTGTCTTGGTCACTAGTATGGTTGGAATGCATATGCACGGTTGTAGAGACTTTATTCATGTTAACTGCATGCATGTTCTTATAGATCGAGTTAGTTGAGTGTCTTTACTTCTTCCTATCATTCACATATATACTCACCCTGTGCCTAATTTTGAGTGACGAGAGACCCGTGAGAGTCCGATATCTTTTGAGTCTTGCAGGGTCGACGGTTCAGTAAGTTTGAAACATTGATTTAACTCGTTTGCACTTTTCTTTTGCCACTCTGTCAGCTGTTGCATTAAATTGGTTTTAGTGGGTGATTTGTAGCTGATGCGTGGTCCCGTTCCATTGTTTATTCTTAGTTGCATTCATATTTGCTTGGGGACAAGCAAAGGTTTGGTTTGGGGAGATTTGATGCGTGTATTTTATATAAGGTTTTTACCTCATTTTTACACGCATTTCTGTACTTTTTATGTAGCATCTAGCTGCAAATACCCCCGTATATTCTACTTTGGTTCGTTTTATGTAATTTGCAGGAATTGACCAAAGAGGAGCTAAACCGAGCCTTAATCCGTCCCATTTGCATGCATTTATGGGGAATGAGGAGCCGGAGTTTGGAAATCTAACGCTTGGAAGACGCGTGATCTGGATTCGAGAAGTGTTTCAAGGTCTAACGTGCTCAAACAGCTCGATCGAGTAGATTTTATGCTCGATCGAATGCTTTATATACCTAAGGATGCTCGATCGACCATCTCGAGTTTACACAAGAGGAGACAAAGCAAGGAGTGCTCGATCGAGTGGTTTATTTCCACTCGATCGAGTGATTTGGCGTCAGTTTACTCGATCGAGTAGTTTATTTCTACTCGATCGAGCGGTTTGCCCTTCTAAAGACTTTTTTCGCCTAATTATCTTGTGGGCTTTTGTAATTAGTCCATAGATTAGGTTTTAGGATGGATTTTTCGTATAAGAGAGAATAGAGGGACTACGTTACCTCTCTCTTCTCTTCGTTCGTCCATTTTTTACTCTATACCTTGCTACTGTTGATTGGATTTTGCTCTTCCTTTATACTTTACTACTCAGATTTGGATACGATTGGTATTATTATTCTACTTTAATCTCTTAATTCTCAATCATTGCCTTAGTTCCTTCTTCCCTTTTATTGTTATCATAATTACTTTAATTCAATCCTTATTAGTTTTATCATTATGTTTAGTTTCAATTATTTATTTGTTGTTATTGTTAATTCGATGATAATGAGTAGCTAATTTTCTTCTGCTAAGACTATAGGGGATCCATAATTATGAGGGAATAGTAATCGATTTATTGGGTTAATGTTGGTATGATCTTTGTTGTTTAAATGCCGCAATTATCTGTATCTGTCTAATTGAGTCGACGCGATTAGACATTTATATCTTAGTGATCCTTAACCTGGACCGAAAGGTTGGAAAAGGCGAGACTAGTAGCGAACAATATGGTATTGTAGTGAGGGCGAAAGCTAAGCTATTTACGCTTTAGGGCGAATTGAGACCGAAAGGAGATATTCACTGCTCCTTAGACCGTACTTGCATTGACCTGAGACCTAGATTACTTGACTGAATGATTATGGTGAACCGTCTGTCTTAGCTGTTTCTCTTTATCTGCTTAATTCCCTTCTCTTTTTTTCTCTTCCTTATTCCTATTAGTTTAGAATATCACATTTAAAAACCCCCCCAATTTGGTTACCTTGACGAACTTAGATTTAGCTGACAATTTCCTACCTCTCTGTGGATTCGACCCGACTTCCCTAGCTATATTAGTTAGAGCCAGTTGGTATTTTTGACAGGTACGTGACAGACGTGTCACTTGGGATGTTGGGGGGGGTGTCTGTTTGTAAGGCCATCAAAGACTTTTTTCACTCTGGTAAGTTGCTTAAGCAACTGAATCATACCCTCATCACACTCATTCCTAAATGTGCAATGCCTCAAAATGTGACTCAATTTAGACCTATTTCTTGTTGCAATGTTGTATATAAATGCATCTCTAAGCTTCTTTGTAATCGACTTGCTGAGGTGTTGCCTGAAGTGATTAGTGATAATCAAGGGGAATTCATCAAAGGTAGGAGTATTGTAGAAAATATTCTTATTTGCCAAGATATAGTGAGATTGTATAATAGGAAGTCAGTTTCTTCTAGGTTTCTCATGAAGGTTGATCTGAAGAAAGCCTATGATTCAGTCAACTGAGAATTCTTAGAAGGGATGATGGTTGCCTTGGACTTTCCTGAGGCCTTTGTTGCCTTGGTTATGGAGTGTGTTAGGACTGCCAGTTATTCCTTGGTTCTTAATGGTAATATTTTTGGCTTTTTCAAGGGTAAGAAGGGGTTAAGACAAGGTGATCCCCTGTCTCCTCTTCTTTTTACTATCTCTATGGAATATCTGAGTAGAGTTTTGTCCTATGTCACTGAAAATATGGGATTCAGGTATCACCCTCTATGCAGTAAACTTAAGCTTTCACATTTAACGTTTGCTGATGATTTACTTTTGTTTAGTAAGGGTGATATTAGGTCTATTATGGTTCTGTTGAGAGCCTTTGCCACTTTCTCTCTAGGGTTTCTGGGTTGCAGATGAGCCCCTCCAAAACTAATGCCTATTTTAATGGAGTGCCCGGGGGAGTTAAGTCTGATATTTTGCAGATAGCAGGGTTTCAGGAAGGGAAGCTTCCTTTTTAAATATTTGGGAATCCCTATTACTGCTGGCAGAATGACAAGAGTTCAGTGTCAGGTGTTGATTGAAAAACTTACTAATAGAATTACTAGCTTTGGTACGAGGCATCTTTCTTATTCTAGTAGGTTGGTTCTTGTTAATTAAGTCCTCACTTCTTCATACTCTTACTGGATGAATATCTTTATCATTCCTAAAGGAGTCTTGAGTAGACTGAACTCCATTTGCAGAAATTTTTTATGAGATGGGACAATTGATCATATCAGAGTTCCTCCCATCAGTTGGGAGAAAATTTGTTCACCAAATAATGAAGGTGGACTTGGTATTAGGGACAATTTTGTTTGGAATACTGCTGTTATTGGTAAGCTAGTGTGGTGGATCTATTTTAACCCTGATAAGCTGTGGGTTAAATGGATTAGCCAGATTTATCTGAAAGGACATGCTTGGCCTGAGTATAAACCCAGTGGAGACTTGAGCTGGGGGTGGAAAACTATCTGTAGGGTTAGAGACAAGCTGAGCCAGGTCTATGTTCAGGGGCAGGGGATGTTGGATATTAAGGGGTACACTTTGAAGAGTGGGTATGAGATGTTACGAGTTAAGCATCAACCTGTAGTGTGGCACAAAGCAATTTGGAATCATTGGTGTATTCTTAAACACAGATTTATTTGTTGGATGATGATTAGAAACGCTCTGCAGGTTAAAAGTAAGCTGTTTATGCTTGGCATCTGTCTTGATGATCTTTGTTTGCTATGTGGAAATGCTACTGAGACACATGTGCATCTATTTGAGCAACGTGTCTATAGTAGATGTATTTTGTAGGAGATGGCTGTTCTTTGTCAGATGTCTCTCCCATCTGCTAATCTCTTGCAGTGGGTTTGGCAACAAAAATGGACAAAAACTAGGAAGGGGATTGCGATGTGTGCTTTCATGGCCTGCTACTACCAAATTTGGATGATGAGGAACAGGGTTCGCGTGGAGTATAGCTTACCCAGGCCGGCTGTTGCTTTCCATCAGGCTAGGAATAGTGCAAAATTATGTATTAGTGTGCTCAGAAATCAGTTGGATCAATGTACTAGAACTTGGGTAGAGAGCATTGACTTATGTAAATAGGGGTGTGTCCCTATTTAAAATTGATAGTTTGTAAAATGGTAGGTTGTAATAACATTTGTTTGTGCTTAATGGAAACTTACATTTCACCAAAAAAAAAAAATATTTCGAAATCACTCATGTGGTATGAATGTATGACCCCATGTGGATAAATAAACTACTCTAAGATGAGATTATACTTATTTCACATTACTCTGGTATGACCCGGGTAACGCCCAGCCTTGAATTCTAGTAATGCAAAAGTCACGGGGTAACATAAGGGTTATTGGTAACCAAACATATGAATACCCCACTTTTTTTTCTCATCCTTTATGCTAAAAACAAATGTAAGAAACTTAATGGAACAGATGAATTATTAAGAAGTTGTATACGAGATTCTACTCACTTATAAATAGTGCTCAAAAAGCAAATGTAAACAAATCAATTAAATAAAAGCGAATATAATAAATGCCAACTTTTAATTTTCCCCACATTATTAATTATGAGTATAAGACTTTAGACTCTTACATTTAACTTAGACCCTACTTCTTTGGCTTTTCTTATTCTTTGAGAAAAAAACAAACATAAAATCCTAATGGAACGGAGAAAAAATTAGAAGTTGTATTTGAGATCCTACTCACCTAAATCACTAAAATTTGAGAGAGACGGTTTTTCAATAAGTTATTGAGATACCAGTCTTCTGTACCATTTTATTTGTATTTCGTGACCTTTTTGTTGTTGATCAGGACATAGTAATTTCGTAGCTATTTACATAATGAATATATCCATTTTATCGTTAATCATGATTTGTACCTATTTTATTATATTTAGTACCACTTTTTCTTAAAATTATAAAATAATCTATCAATAAATTTATTGAAAAACCGTATCTCAGGACACTTACTCTACCTAAATAGCGTCCAAAAAGCAAATGTAAACAAATCAATGAGTATATAAATGCCAACTTTTAATTTTCCCCACATTATTAATTATAAAACTTTAGTTACATTTAACTTAGTCCATTATGGTAAAAAAAAATAATAAATCCATTTTCCAAATGATTTCCAAAGTCACATCCCTTGTGGCACAATACTTCGCCAAGAAGCTACTCGTACAATAAACACAACATTTATTCCTCTCCCCAACCATTTTTTTTATCTTTTTCACCAAGTATACACATTGAAACCGCGTTTTTGCTTGAATTAGAGAAATTAGAAAAGTTAAACAAAAATGCAAAAAAGATGAAAATACTCCATTTGTGTAGAAGGAAATTACCCCACTACATGACAAACTTGTGACGGTAATAAGCACTGCACAAAAGCTGCAACCAACTCACCTTCCTTGACCACCACGTTCACATCCCATCCCTGATTTCCCTTCTCACCTCCATTATCACAACACCAAATATTTTCACTTCCATCAATTATTTACACTTCTTGCTTGATCACATTTTTTTACTGCCCTTATATGGTTTGTTAACTTATTTTCTTTACTTTCTTGTTTTTCCTATTTACCATTTTTTAAAGCTCTATTTGTTAGGGTATGGTTACAAAATCCTTTGAAAATGTTTATTTGTGCTACTGTGTCTTGAAATTGATGGGTCTTTTGTTTTCATGCATATGGGCTAGATTAAAAAAATTTGATTTTTTTTATAAACAAATAATTGGGTATGATTATTAAATGCAAAAAATTAAAATATATTAATAACTTTTACCCATGTTTTGAGTGCTGTAGATGATTGGAGGACTATTTGTACAAATTCTTTTTGATGTTTTGTTTGTAAAAATATTGGGTGTACAATTGGTAGGACCAAAAAGTGGTCACATAATTCCCCAATTTGTTTGTAATTTTTGTGGTCTTTGAAAGGTAGATGAAGAAGTTTAATTAAGGATTTTAGGGTTGAAATGGGGTTTTAGGGGCTGTCACATCATTAAAGAGTGATGTACCACCAAAACCCATATCGTTTTCGCAAGTAAATAACATCGATCATAAATTGTAATGCTACCCACCTATTATAAATGCCATTTATGACCTCTACTTTGAGGCAGACCGGGTTTAACAATGGTTTAATGCCCAATTACTGTGAATTTTTGCAATAATTGGGCGTCTTTTTGTAGGAGTACACTAGCCCTTTTGAAGCATTTTTAGTAAAAATAGAGGCGGACCGGGTCTAACCATGGTTTAATGCCCAATTGCTGCGAATTTTCGCAATAATTGGGCATGTATGTGTAGGATTCCACTAGCCCTTTTGGAGCACTTTTAGCAATAGTGGTTGAGTGCTCAGTTATTAAGAGGTTTCTTAACTTTCATTCCTCTATACTACGGACTGTACTAGTTTCTTTGATAAATGTTGTGGTGGGTTCTTTTTTATGTCGTTTAAACTAGTTCATTCTGCTCTTTTTTCATTTGCTACTTTGTTTTCCCTCGTTCATTGTATTCGTCACAACACGATCTTTCTGTTTCTGTATAATTTTCTCTCATATATGATTTGCACATTGAGTTAGTTTGTCACTTGGGAAGAAAATGAAATATAGTGGCTCATAATCCCGACACTTTTGATTTAAACATTGGTGGTTTTTCCAACTGATATCTCAAAAATTTGGGTAATGTTATTGCGAACATGCAATTTGTTTAGTCTTTTCTTCAAATTCTAGGAGAAACAAATGGTTTCATGATTCTGAAGTTTTTTTTTTTTTTTTTTTTTTTTTTTTTCTCGCTCATAGTGCGGTTAACGGTCTCTATTAGGTGCTTACTCGAAGCCGTTGACATCAATGAACGTGACAATTTTTATTACATGTCTATATGGATTGAATTCCACTTGAATGTTTTTTTGTGGTTCTTAATTTAATAAAAGGCTTTTCAAGTTCCGTCATTAGTATTTTAGTATAATATTCCTTGTTCTTTGTTACTAAATAAAGAAATGGCTTGCTTATGTTTGACGAAATTGTGTTAGTACTACACTGAAAGTTTGCAACAAGCAGCATATATGCTTATTGCTCATAGAAGCAAATGATCATATGTTGTATATATGCATGCAACAAAGTCATTCTTCAAGTAGTGCTACCCTTTACGTGGTGCTATGTTAGATTTATGAGGAAATGTGGCACTAAACTTTCAGTCAGACTGATGATTGCTTGAATGAATGAGCTATTTGCTTTTTGTTCTGCAGTTGGCCACCCATTTTCGCCCGTCATTGCCATTTTAATGTTTGTCTGACTAGGATTCTCGTATATCTCTTCTTCTACTATTCGATCATGTGATTGTTTACTGATTGTGCTTTGCTGTGGAATTGCAGATATACAGTTTTAAAACATGAACAACAGTAGGAGAAACAGACTTGATGCACGTAGCTTCCGTGAATATCATCTGTCCACGATAAAAAAATATAAAGGTTCCTCAAAGTCCTCACAGCGGGCAAGGTTCACTTCTTGTGCTTGCTTTCAACCTCATCAATTTACGTTCTTTAGTTTCTCACGCTCTATTCGCTCCTTGGCCTACGTTGCAGTGATGTTTCTACTTTTTGTTCTTCTGTTTGCAGAGAGAAATCTGATTCAAAATCACAGCCTGACAATGGAGAAGCAATTGTCTTTGGCCTCTGTGCCCCCAACGTATGATCTTTAATCTTTAAAGATTTTGGCGTCGATATCTTATTAGTTACTTTTTGCTGTAAACGGTTTCTTCGGTCATAATTGTTGTTTCTCTTTCAATGGTAAATCTTTTAGCTACACATCTATTCTCAGATTAACGCAAATTTATGAGATGCTAGCTAACTTCTTTTCACAACTTATAAAGTACAGTTCTTTTATCAGTTTTTACAGTGCAACTAGAATTGCGATTTTGGTGTGTTCCTGGGTCGCGTAGTGCCTATCTTTTCGTTTTGAATCCTTATTATTATGCAGTGGGAAGAAAACATTTTCTGATGTCCATGTAGAATCTCCCTTGAAGTGAATTTTTTAGAATTTTGTTCATATCTAGCTTTCTTGGTCAACTCACTTTATCTTATCTTGCCTTACCTAATTTGGCCTTCCCATCCTAACATATGTTGGCAGATGAGATCTCAATTAAAAATTTAGTTGAATTTTGGTATCAATATTAACAACACTATATAATAATAACAATAGCTATCTTAATTTTGTAACATGTTCGATACTTGATCGGGAGCATGAAAATTTGTATCCATTTTACCGATTTTTTTTGCTTTCGCTTGTTAATAGTGTACCAAGACGTCCTTAGTATAAAAGGCAAACTTGTCAAAACTTTTAATCATCAAAGCCAAAACCACTTTCCATGTTTCCTCCCTGCATTGCTAGAAGAAAAGCAACACTATGTAACTGTCAAAATCCTATATGCACAGATCTCCCGAGTTGCTATTTCCATTCCTTTTCCAAGACTCCTTGCTTCCTATTAACAAACAAATTGCATTTATCTTCTTGTTTTGAGTACATTATAATACCAAAAGCGGGTTTTGCAGAGCAATTTGTAAAATAATGACTCAGAAGTTTTTTTTTTTTGAGTTCTAAGTTCTGCTATAGATAATAGGTACCGATATGCAGGTCAAATTTCCTTATTCCTAATGTATTAGGGATGTCATAGAAGTATATTTATAAAAACTTAAAGTGGATAAGGTCCTGATATGCAGGTCAAATTTCCTTATTCTTATTCATGAACAATTGGCAAACTATACATTTGTAAATGGATAGCGCAGTTTCAAGTGTCTCAATTTATGTTCTTGATCTTGTTTTTCTTGCAAAGTTGCAAGTATCACGGTCATTTTTTTTTTGTCAACATCCCAAGGTTTCTGACTAGGTTGAGGTTGTTTCTGGCATGGACAGTGTAATGGGTCTTAATACATATGGCATCTGTTAAATGGATCTGCTTCAGTGGTGAACCGAGTATCTTTTAATATGGTGTTCTGCTGAAACTTTATACATCGTGGAAAATATAGTTTATATTTTTCGATGATCATATTGGACAAAATACACTAAAAAATCACGAACTGTGCCCCAGGATCCTAAACCACCGAACATGGATACACCCCTGTTCCACTTGGTATTTTTTCCCTATATTACATTTATCTGTACTGAATGTCGTCTGTTATATATGAACCTGCTGATACTTTACTGGACTTGAAAATCTTTTGAACATTATCTGTCTAGTATTACTGCTGCTAACACACTACACAATTTTCCGGCTACCAACCCCTTCGATTTCGTGCCAGTTTTTGCACTTAATGGGGTTACATAACTTCTTCCTCTACCATTTGCTTTTACATTTATGTCAGTTTGGTTGCAATGACGGTCTTTTGATTGACTATGTCAGGGTTTTATCCAGTCTTCCTCATCAACGGAGATGCATTTTAATGGAGAAACACCCACTGAAACAATTGAGGATGGGGTTAATGAAGCTAAACATGTAAGTGGGAAATTTTTTGTTGTACATATGTGGACTGTTTACCCTAGATTTTAATTTGTCTTCGGTTAATCTAAGAATCTATGTCTAATAGAATTTAAGTTCTTCTAGAGAAAGCATCCCAAAGACAAACGCAATTTGCTCTCTTAAGAATCAGTCAGCTACTTAACTAGTTTCATATCTTTCTATAATATGTTATATTCGGCTATTCGCACATGGGCCTCAGTCACTCCCACAAGGAGGAGAGATACTGAGATAGTTCGCTTTATTAGCCCAATGAGATTCCATCAACTGGCAATGGATGGAGTTACTCCCTGGTTTATAAAGTAGATCACTCTCTCCTCATACTCCAATGTGGGACACTTACATTTGATACATCTTTGGGTTGGAGCTTATTTCTTCCCAGAATACTAATGAAATTTAGCCCTCCTGTAACTTAAAGTTGGAGTTTCCTGTATCCAATGATGTGTTTGTATTCAGAAATTTCAGAACTAGTATGAGCTACTTCTTTCCTGAGCAGCGACTATCCGAAAGCATGTATTTACCAACACCAAATATGCAAATATAGGTCGTATATAGATAGACAATTATATCTGTTTGCATTTTACAGAGATGCATATTTTTACAGTAATATCTTCGGTGGCCATGTCCATGTTTTACAAACCTTGAAGCTGTGGTTGTTCTTTGAGGAAATTCTTTGCGGTGATCATTTCAGTTAATAGATTGGGTTTTACTATGGATTACAGAGTAAATGTAGGAAATTCGTTGTGATTTTCCCTCTAATTTGCTTCTTCAAGCTGCTTGAACAAAATGGTATCAGATAGTTGACAATTGACTTGACATGTTTTTTTCAGGTTCCTCAAGGTAGCTCTGGCAAGATCCTTTCTTCTACCAATTCAGGATCCGGGAAAAGTAAGGAGGAGTGGAAAGGTGAATCTAAGCTTAAAGGAAGACCGGAAAAACGAGTAGTTCACCAAGGTTTCTTGAATACTGGGTGCCTGTCAGCTTTTCTTATTTACAGCTTGAGAAATATTGTGAGACGTTGATCAAGCATTGTACGTTACTCTGTGTAAAGAACAAGAAAGGAATAGTGGATCTCCATGATGGTCTTATGAGAGCCAAAGAGGTGAATATTCTCGACAGTCGACTTTTCTGTTCAACTGTATTGTATTAGGGGTATAATTCTTCATGGTGTCTTATCTACCTACTGTTCATTCTAGTTTTTATGTTGTTTCTACTGTTGGAAAATGGCTGCTGAATTGTTTTAAGGCAATTCCACGTTTTTTTTCTTTCTCAGTGCTGTGACCATCCTTACCTTGTGGATTCATCATTGGAGCGCTTTGTGAATGAAATACGCCCAGTGGATGACTTTCTGAAAACTGGAATAGAAGCTAGCGGGAAACTTTTACTTCTTGATAAGTTTTTACAAGAGGTTAAGGGAAAAGGGCTTAGGGTGGTAATTGTCTTCCAGGTATTAATTGATGTTCTCTTAGGTTTATGGAATTGTCTTAAAATTGTTATCTGGTTGATTTATATAACCATTATATTCCAAATGTGGTGTGAATTCTGAAGGTTCTTTTTCTCATTTTGCTTTATGATACTTTACTGTGTATAGATTCCGTAGTCCAAATGATGCCTTTTATTTTTGTAGTTGTTATCATATTCCTGGGCTTTGATGGGGTCTGAGCTTGTTTTGTAATTGCTTTTTTTTTCATCAGTTCTTCTCTGCTCCTTAGTTCTTCCTCTCTTTTTGTTATGATGACTAAGGCTTTCTTCTTATTTAGTTACGTTCTTGGTTTTGATGAGAAGAATAGCTAATTTCTGATGCTCAATGTCTCAAATTTTCGTTCTTTGCTCAAGTTTATTCATGTCTATAAATGTTTACATTATTTTTAAATTTGTATTTTTTTTATTCATGCTGTTTTCTTACATTGTTTACATCTCCTTGCTTTTAATTGCTAATATTTCAGCTACTTGTTAATTGTTAGTTCCCATTTTTTTTTGGGTACCATATAAGCAGTCAAATCATTCAAAATCAGGAGCATTTGAACTTCGGCATTATCTGGATGACATTATAAGCCACCGATTTGGTGGAGAGTCTTATGTACACATCTATCGGGATTTCGATCGTTTAAAGAAGCGGGCTGCTTGTGATCTCTTCAATGATAAAGAGAGTGGGAGGTTTGTGATGTTGATGGAAAAATGTTCTTGTCAGTCAAACATCAAGCTCTCATCAGTGGATTTTGTGATCTTGTTTAATAGTGACTGGTGCCCTATTAATGACATGAAATGTCTGCGAAAAATGTCCATTGAACCTACAGTTAATCAATTGAATGTGCTTCGCTTTTATTCATCAAACACTTTGGAAGAAAAGATTCTGACTTTGGCAAAGGAAGGCACTTCACTTGAGAGTAACCTGTTTAATTTTAGTCACAATGTTAGCGATGCACTGCTTCGTTGGGGTGCTACTTATATGTTCAGCAAGCTGGCTAGCTTTCACGATCAATGCAGCTCAATTGCCAGTTTGAACTGTTTGACCGAGGATGAGCGGCTAGGTAATGTGTTTGATGAATTGCTGATGTTATTGTCCTGTCAAGAGGGTAAAGAATGTAGTTTTTCTCTTATTTCAAAAGTTTCGGAAGGAAAAGATCAATATCATGCCGGCATAGTAGTACCTCGTGACCAAGATGCACCAGCTGATGATGATATACCACCACACGTAATTTGGAGTAGTCTACTTGAAGGAAAAAATCCTCAGTGGAGACTACTGCCAAGATCTTCAGGGAACAAAAGACGGAGAAGTGAATTTAATGTCAGGTCAACTCACTATACTGAATCTGGAAATGAAAATGAGCTGTCCACAAAGAAGAATCCACCATCCCAATGTGATGTGATTTGTGAGAAATCCAAGCCTAAAAAGATGCGCAGGCTGGCTCACGAGAGAAAAGGTGGGAAATTAGCTGGTATGTGTATGTATCTATAGTTGTGAATAGCTGGTATGTGTACGTATCTATAGTTGTGAATGTATATCTCTTCATTGGTTGTGATTCAAAAGGATCAAGTTCTGTGTGCCTTAATTCATGATATGTCTTTTTTCCGCATCCTCTTTTTCCTTTTCATTTCAAATGGGGCCTAAGACTTCCTATTCGTTGGCTTTGGAATATGAGAGAGTAAAGAAACATGCCTCTCTGCGCTCTATGCTTCTTGAATGATGAAGTAGTAGCTGTCGGCTGTTGCTGCACTTTACGACGCAATTTTTTAATATGGGTCATCTGAAGACTGCCATTTTGTGTTGTTTTACTTGTTTATACAGAGGTTAGGTTGCGTACCTTCAACCCCCTCCAACCCCCTTACTCGTCACAAGGGTAACACGTGAGCCACTGAGGCACTGGAGGTAATAATGTTGTTGAATGTGTTTTTATCTCTTCACAGGCAGTCCTAATTCGGCTGATGCTGGAAAAGAACTTTCACCATGCAAAAATGGCTACACTGGCACACGTCGTGTTGAAGAAACTTGTATGCGTAGGATGAGAGACCTGCTTCTGAAGCAAAAAAAGGAAATTCGCGAATTTTATCGGACTAAGAGGGAAGAAAGAGCTAAACTAGAAGAAGAGCACCAGTTGGAGTTGGATCTTATCAATCAAGGATGTAAAGAAGCAGGAGCCAAACAAGAAGAGCTCAAGAGATTGGATCACATTTATGTAGAAAAAGTTGACGAACATAATCGTCAAATGGACATGAAAAGGAAGGAGCTGGAAGGTGCGCAGCGTGCTTCAAGGATAAAGGAAAAACAGGTGAAACATAAATTGATTGCTAAGGCAAAAAATTTTAGGAGATCAATCTCATCATCACTGGTCAATGAATCATCTTTGGACTTTAATTTGGGTCTTACTGGTTCAAGTGAAGATGTTGCTAATTACCCTGTTGGAGTACCTGAAGAGATAGAGAAAGGCATTAGAGATGAATCGGTGCAACATCATGATCCTGGAATTCCTCCTGATTCTTTGCGGGAAGATACTGAGATTTTATCTGTGGCGTCTGATGGAGAAGATGATGGTGTATCCATGCCTGGAGAAGAAGTATTAAATATTATAGACGACAATGATTCTCCTCATGTTTTGTCGAATACAGCCTCCCTCTTAGACAGTCCTGTAGGAAAAACATCTCAAAACATGGAGTGTGCACCAAACGGCGAAATCGAGGAGAATAGCTCCACAAATATTGAACCTTGTACAGAAAAAGTGCAGGGAATCACTGTGGAGAATCAGTCTCATAGAGATGCTGGTAGTAACCCCGTTGTTCTTCCCAAGTGTCATGTCAGTGGACCTTTGGAGTCTGATGGTGAAAATGATGTTACAATGTTGTGTACTGGAGAAATGTTGGATCAAGGATCTAATTTGGGTACTTCGAACGAGCCTCAGCTATGTGAATTATCTGGGCAGAACCATTTGGATATAACAAATAGAGAGGTGTTGGATAGAGACTGTACCATGGAAGCTTCTGGAAGATCATCAAACGAAGAAATTGAAGGTAATGTTAATGAAGAGATGGATAGTCCTGCTACGGTCGACGGGATGCCAGGGGCACAAGAACAAGCACCAGCAGAATTACCTGCGGCGAGAGTTATTAGCAGCAACACAGCTCTCCAACAGTCACAAATTGTCACGGCTGTGGTTGGTTCATTACCACTAGAGCAGGTATTTGCGTGTTACACCTACTAAATCTAGTGGGTCTAACTTTTTAACTATGTCCTATGTTAGTATGTTACTGTGATTCAGTTGCAAGTGTGTCAGGTGTCAGGGTCTCGAACTCCGCTGTTTTGCCAAAAAAAAAAAAAAAAAAACGTTTCATGTTTTTCGTCAAAGATAGTGGCGGACCAGCATGTTCAGTGCCTCTGGGATTGTTTGAAAATATATGATGTTCTATGCTTCTTTCCGAATTTTTTTTATTAAATTTTTTACTGTCAGTATTTGGGTTCTATTATAGTAAATGAATGATGATGCCCTCTGAACGTACTTCTTGACTTGGTCTTTTCTCCTGGGTAAGAATGTAGTTGACAACTCCTTGGAGGTTGGAGACTGCAATAACTTTGTATGTGAAGCGAAGTGTATTTTCTTGCCGATCATTGCCTTGCTGACCCTTTTTGCATTACAGTTCACATAAACACTTAAACAGTCAGCGCTAATTTATGTTGAATTAACTAAATAAGTAGATAGAGTTTTCTTGTAAAAACAATAATGTGAGAAGGGTACGATCTGATTGGAATTTAGTGTTAGAGAGTTAGACAGGTACATAGTCATGTCAAACGCCAGCAAGTGGTGCCCTTTCTCGTTTTTACTAACTTTTCATTTATACTTGTGCAGCCAGATGTTTCTGCATGTCCTCCAGACAATCACGTCAGGCAAAATGCTGAAGCTTCAGCTTTATTTAACTCTCAGGCATCAGACATACTTGGTTCTCGTCAGCTAGATCAGAATCAGCTCCCTTTGAGTTCAGGTTATAGTCCGAATTTGTTACATACTCCAGTACAGTCATTTGTGGGTTGTGACCGCACACATATTACAAATTCTGCTTGCACAGCCATTATGCAGTCGCATACTAGCCATTTCCAGGACTCTTCATCTTTCAGATCTGATATGGTTCTTTTTACTGGTATTGATCCACTGGAAAATGAGCTTAAGAAAATGCAAATGGAGGCGGACGATGCTAAAAAGATTCACGATGAAAAGGTTTTTGACCTTTAACTTGCATATCATTTTCCAATTTGGTTACTTCTCCATTTCTGATCGGAGGCAGTTGCCTCCTATTCTTTATTATTACTCTTTGCGTTCCGGTCATTTGTTTACCTTTGGTTTTGGCACAATTATTAAGAAAATGGGAGGGGAACACTTGTGGTTAGTGTTATTGAATGACTAGTGGATCATTACGGATATGGATGATCAAAATACTCATAAAAAAACCCTTAATATAGAAAGGTGAACAAATGAACGAGACACCCTAAAATGGAAACGGTAAACAAATGACCGGGACGGAGGGAGTATTATTTAAATTGTAAAGTAGCACTTAATGTAATTCTCGATGCTGTTTTCATCATGAGTTATTTGGAAATGGATTTCACTGTGTAAACCCGACCCCGCCCCTCCACACAACCATTTTTGGGAGCCTTCACCATTTGCTAGAGCCTTGAGTTAGTCGTTACTTCCTATCTTAATGTGATACACTGATACCCTTGCATGCCCGTTCTCTTTTTTAGTTTTAGTGTCTAATGCATCGGCAAATAATGAACAGATGATGCGTGTTGAAGAAGCTTGCAAAAAAGAAATTGAAGAGGTTCGAAAGAAGTATGATTTGTTACAAACGAAGCTAACGTTGAATATCTGCAGAAGAACGTGGCACTTGAATCTGTTCGTGTAAAAGTACGAGCCAACAAATTACTGGCGGACACATTGAAGTACTATACTCAGACGCCACGTTCTCCTCCAGCCTCACAAGGTTTGCAACTCATGTCACCTTCCTTCTGCTTTACAGCATATGATATGTGAGCTGCATAAAGTGTTCCCATCTTCCAAGTACTGGACTTTTGTCTTCGCTGTTTATTGTTAATTTCTCAGCTGTGTCTTTGACTAGAATATCATGAGACGAAAACTAATGTTAAAACACTGCTTTATGTCTTGGAAATTCTTGGTCAGCTTGTATGCTGTTCTGTTGTGTTGCACATATATCCTGACCTACTCGGGCTCTACAGCAGTACAGCTCCATGTATGCTTTGGATATATAATCGTTATTCGTTCAGCTTCATTATTGGCTATTATTTTACGGACTCAAGTTACAGTTGTCGGGTATATGTATGTCTACAAGTGTAGGACTCGTCTGGACCCAAATTCTGAGACATGGACTGTTTTTAAATATGGAATGCAGGTACAGCTACAGCCATACCGGGACACGTTAAGTAGGAGACTAATTAAAAGTGAAATTTTTTTACAATGTTTTTAAGATTTAGGGCTTGAAATAGCATGAAATCGTACTATGAGCTTCACAAATAAGTCTCTTCCTCTATTGTTTTTATCATGCTTGCCCCCGTATAGGCTGGCCATAATGCCAAAGGCCAAATAAACTGCACCACGGACAACTAGTACTGGAAAATTTTCAAAGCTAAACCTCTGTGGCACAGCTTATTCTTATGCTGGTAATAGGGATAACCCTTTGTATATCTCTGTTCAAAGATGTGTCTGTTGGGAAAGGATCAAGTGGGTTCCATTCTCTAACTGCAAGTCTAATGTCAGGTGACTAGCTTTTCGTTTCCCTTTAAGCAAACTACAGTCATAGCTGATAGCAATAAGGTGTTTCTTCTGTAATTGTGTGTATTACACCGTATGCTATACAAGTCTTCTTTTACTGCCGTATCTAAATTGTTTTGGCTTTGTTGGGGGTTATATTTTACAGAACACCTGATGAGCGCCATCCTTGAGCTCCCTTTGCTTCAACAATATAACATGTCTACACGTACGGCAGTGGCAAGAAGAGTGGGATCCTCTCCGGCTCCGGCTCCGGCTCCGGCTCAGGTGCAGGTGGTAAACCAGTTATCTGATCTGATGTCTATTGAACCAGTCACATTACACAATTCCCTTCCGTCTCCATCATACCCGACACAATTATCATACCCAACTTTGAATCCTTTTGCGGGTCACTCAGCTAGGGCTCCAGCCCCTCACCTCCGCTCATTAGGCTTCCTGACCCCACCAATACCTATGTCAGGTATCCCCTTATTAACCGATAGACCAAATCAACAGTACAGATCAGTACCGGGTAATAGTTGGACATACCAATATTTAGCGAATGCAGGTCTGGCTCATCGAGATGGATCTCCAAGCAACCCTGTTTCTCTAGACTAGCTGAACTGATCTCAGGGAGAGATTTGGTAGTGTGTAGTAAGTAGTTGCAGTCTAGCTTAATGGTAAAAAAGGCCATTTTTTTTCTGTTTGAGCAGAAGGTCTTTTAGTTTAACGTGGGGTCGGTTGTATTATTTTGATGCTGTGAAAACTGTAAATCCCACGCAAGGCCTTGTTGGGAAGCTCACTAGGCATTCTCACGTTTTGTATAGCTTAGTATGATTACAGGTAGCGAAGATATGGGCGGCAGTGTAGTTTTGTCATGCGACGACCATTTATGTAAACAAGTTATCATACTCGTGAAATAGTTCACTGAAGTTTAAGGTTAGAACATCAGGTTTTGTGTACGTGTAGGTGTAGCGTATGAAATTTTTCTTCTTGTTTGTCCTTGACTCCATGAATGATCGCTGTAAATTGCAAATGGTCATTCTGCTAGATTTAATCATATAAGCAGTAAGTAATGGAGTACAATCGGAACAGTTTACAGTTAGAGAACACAATTGACGAGGCTTGGAAAGATGATTACGTTTGAGAACTATTGAGATAAATTTTAAAATATTAAATATATATTTCATAACCTACCTACAAGACCTAGTTTCCGATTTTGTTATTTTATTAAGCCCTACTTAGACCTAGTTCCCAATTTTTTTATCATATATTTTTTTTATATCTTACATCATAATTTTATGTTAACATAGTTATAAATGTATTTACGATTAATAAAACTTAAGTTTTCTAGATAAAAAATATGAAAAAGAATGAAATAGATTTTTTATCCAAACTGTTTAGATTGGGATTAATATTTTCATGTGTAAAGTTTCACAAATATTATCCTACAACTAGTTGTATAATAGTTATGTACAACCGCGTCAAAGTTATCGAGCTCTCACACGAAGTTGTTGAGTTATTTTACAAGTTATTGAGCTATTTTACGAAGTTATTGAGCTTAATAATTATTCTGTCAAGCTCAACAATTTTGTATCATAACTCGATAATTTTGTTAATAGAGCTCGACAACTTTGTAACAAAGCTCCACAACACTGAATAAGTTGTACATACAACCAGTTGTATAATACATTAAGTGGTAAAGTTTAGAAACGTTTTAATTCTTATAACATTTAGTCTTTTATTTTAGAAGGTAATAATTGAGGAAAAAAATATAATCAAAAGAAGTTTTAAAGTATATTAAATGTGGTCTTGTTTATAGTGTGAAAAATTATTAATATCAGTATATTTTTTACTTTTTTTTAATATGTAAACTAAAAAACACATTCATTTTTACAAAGAAAAAACCCAAATTGGGGGGAAAATAGAATACCATGCACCCAGGAGTATGGTGCATGGTACTCCCTTTTCTTAATTTTTTCTTATAATAAATAAATTAGAAATTTAATAAATTAGAAAATAATAAAAAATATATTATTATTCATAATTTTAATTCCTCTACAAATAGAGATCATATTTTATATATTTTGTTATTTATTTTATTTTTCCACACATATTCACATAACGTAATCGACATATTCATATCATATCACATAATTTTTTTTCCTTATACTTCCTCTTATTCACAATAAACTTCCTTATTTCCTTTTCCGTCTATTCACAATAACTTCCCTATTTCTTTTTTTGGTAAGTGTTTGTGTGGTCCAAATTTAATTGTATGATGGGCTAGTGTATTTGTGTGGTCCAAATTTAATTATATTGTGGGGTAGTGTGTTTCCTTAATATTTGTGCCAAAATAAAATGGGAGGTTTATTGTGAATAGGAGGGAGTATTATTTTGTATTATGCGGTTTTGGTATGAAATTAAACGTTCATGATTATGTTCAATATATTTGAACAAATAAAGTCATATTCACTAAACTATAAATGTCATATTCACTAAAGTGAAAGTGAATATAATATAACCATGGGATGAATATTACACCACATAATACATATTCATCAAACTACACTGTCATATTCACTAAACTGAAAGTGAATATGATAGTGTTCTATTGCGAATATCGCACTTTAAAGCACATATTCATTAAACAATATTGTCATATTCACTAAACTTAAAATGAATATAATAATGTCATATCGTGAATGTAATACTACGTAATACTTAAACTGAATATGACTGTGGTAACTTTTCTTAAAAGTGGAAGTTAATTTTTTGTTTTAAAATTTTAAATGGAAAAAAAAAGCAAAAAAAGAAAAAAAAGGAGGAAGTTGAGGATGAGTGGAGAGTTGGAGGGAGTATGTAGTATCCTACACATGGGTGTAGGATATAAGAATTGCCTCATAACCTTACACGTGTAATATTTCTATTTGCTATGCAAATGCAATTGGAGCTTTATGCACTGCGTTATGCACTTTGTGTTCCTGCAATCGTTCCAAGTGGTTCAAAGGAGAACGCTTGGAACGACTTTTCATCTTCCATATTCCTGATTTTTCTTTTTATTTATTTTTTTCTTAATTTTTTTTGTCTTTACTCCAGACCTAGACCTTGTTAGACCTACCTATAAACGTAGTTTTAAATCAGCGCGTAATGCTTTGAGTCGTATATCTGGATGGGATGTGTGTTTTGATGAGAATTTGATTTGAAAGAATCCCTAAAGTTTTGGTCGAGAACTAGGATGGTAACTGGTAAGCAACTACTCCGTACAATTTACAAGTTCTTGCACAGACTCTTAAAAGTCTGGATTGAGCAAGTTATTCAAAACACGTACCAATTCGTACTCCCAACCTACTCACTAAATTTATCGATGATGAGTAGTCTTGTTCAGATCATTCATTCTCGAGAACAAGATTATTCATTTTTCTCTGATAAAATGAACAAGTAAAAACACTTGAAGACTTGACGTCCTTGTAATGATCTGAATCAGGACGACGTTTTTTTTTTTTTTTTTTTTTTGGGTACGCAATCAGGATGTCCTTGTAAAAACACTTAAATCATGAAACAATCTCCTTCATGTTGCAAACAAGCTCATATATCTTTATTACTCATGAGACGCTTGTATGAGTCTCCCAACTCTTTGACGTATACTATGTACATACTCCTTATTTCTCTAGTTATGGTTAGTTCAACGAGTCAAGTTTCCATGACGATTTAAACCTAAGCTTCAGCTTCGTGTTCAACAAACAAGTTCTTATAAAATCTTACTGCCAAAGACTTCCAGCAGCAACCATGGAACAGAACAGCATCGGTTCAAAAAAAAGTCAAATTCTACAAGATTGATCAACAAAATCCACAATCAAAGAAGAATGGACAATATAACTGACATAGAATGAGTCGGGTTACAGGGATAAATCTTAAATCTCATTTATTTTAATCAGCAAAATTAGACTGGCCAGGACAATTCGAGGCTTAACCACCTCAAAAACTTGGATCTAGCGTGCATTAATATAGTTTTGTAAATGCTGAAAGAATTATAAATAAGATGGGGTAAGAAGTTGATTCGCTGCCTCTTCTTGGAAGAACATAAACAAGCCGGAAAATCTTTAGGTCAAGCAAGGACAACCCCTCTTGAAAACAAGTGGGGCAATGCTTGTTTTGAAACCAAATAACTTGAGTACACAAACTCAAAGATGATCACAGACTGCCTTGGTGAAATCAGAAGTGGATGCGGAACCACCAAGGTCACCCGTTCGGTACTTGCCCTCCGCAATTGTATTCAAAACAGCATTCTGGATATTATCAGCTTTGTCATGGAGCTCCAAGTGCCGTAGCATTGCTACACCACTCAACAGCAAAGCAGTTGGATTTGCCAAGTTCTGTAAATAAGATCGCAACAGCAGAAAAACATCAGATAAACAAGGAATAAGACTTCACATCAATTGCATAAATCGACTCATATTTCACAATAATAAACGTAACCACATTAGTGAGCCATTTTGTTTTATTCCACCAGAATTCAGAACAAAAGAATAACGAGTTTTGGCTAACCGGCAATAAGAGGAAAAACAACAGAAAAGAAAAGGCAAAAAGGAAAAGGAGAGAACAATTAAAAACAGGGAGTGCAATAAAAGGAAAGGGAAGCAAGAGCAAAAAACAAGAAAAGAAGAGAACATACAAAAGAGACTTGGCAAAAAAAGGCAAGGAAATACCCAAAACACAAATAGTGAAAAAATAAATAAATAAAGAAACCCAACACAAAGTCAAACCCTTCCACCCAAATAAACTTTAGGACTTTAGGTAGACACTCACTAATATGTACTATGTACAGACTACGTTGCTCAAACTCGTTTAGAAGTATCCGATACGAGTGCGTGTCCAAGTGTTGGACTCGGTCATTTTTAATATGCATATTTTGGCTTAAAATGAGGTGTTGAAGTGTCATACCCTTGTCCGAGTATCGAATGTCTGGAGATGGGTACGCGGGGGAATAAGAAGAGTCGGAGTAACAGTGTACAGACTGACGCAGAAAGTCAACCCAATGGTAAACAGGAACTCCTCCAACGCTCTAATATTAGTATCATAAATTGTTAGGACTTAAAACACCAGATGATAACATTAAATACCGTGACTAATGGTTGTGTGTGCATGTATTAATTGCAACTGGCTTTTAACAATGAACAAGCTCAAAAAGAAAATTGAGAGATTTTACTTGAAGGTACCCTGTACTTTACATTGCGGCCTATAAGACTATAAGAGCAACCTCAATCTTTCTTATTAGCAACTTGAAATATAGTAAATTATTTAAACTTCAGCAGTAGCAACAGTAAAACTATAAATTTTTTAACCATTTTCAAGTCAACACAGCATTTAGTACCCCAAAGGTTAGTGAGATATTGGTAAAAAGTAAGCAGAAAGCACTTTTGGGTTTTGGCAGAAGAAAAAACGAAGCAAGAATTTGGTGATATGTATTAGCCCCGTCAACTTATTTTAAAACATGACACAATGTAGTTATAGGTGTCAAGGTTGGGATTGCGATAGAAATTACTTCAAGAAATGCACTAGTGACAAATACTTCACAGCTTAAAACGCACAATCACTAAGTGATCCGTTTCGCTTTATTTCATCATATCTCATGGCAAGATAATAACGAGAATTTGACTACTCATTAAGATGGCAACAAGAGCAATATTTCCCGTGTCTCAAGGGTTCCCGCAAATTGCGGAGCAGGTACACAACTAAAATGATATTAGAAAATACATTTGCAAAGGAAGGTTGCCACTTTGCAATAAAAACAAACGTAGCCAGTTTAGTGAGCCATTTTACTTCTACATCGTAATCTGGAACTATGTTACTCCGACTCGGCTTGAAGGGTCGGACACGAGTGCGTATCCAAGTGTCGGACACGGCTATTTTATGAAAAATTGTCGAGTTTTTGGTCTAAAATGAAGTGTCCAAGTGTCATACCAATGTCCAAGGATCGAGTGTCGGACACGGGTACGTGAGCTCATATGAAGTGTCGAAGTAACATAGATCTGGAACCAAAGAATAAAGAGTCATTGGCTCCATTGACATAGGAAACTTTGACTTCATTTAGATTGGAAAGAAAAAATTATGGAAACACATAATCAGATGGAAGTTCATCATGAATAATATGCATCCCAGCCTCACAGGTCTTAAAATTTCAAGTCGCTCTATAGGACACATTAGGGTTACGAGATTCATAATAAAATACGAGATTCGCTCAAAATATAGCACAATTCGGTAAATTATAACCAAACATCATAATTTAACGTTATTCGAATTCGTAATTTGTGTAAATCGATTAGCGAATCTGTAGGTAACTAAGCGAATCTGGTAACCCAGGGATACATTAAATAGCAAGAAACGAACATGATAGCTTAGTCCACTTATTAGACAATTTAATGTCAGCCAAACTTCCACTTAAAAGTTAAAAGTATTATTAAGGCTAACCTTTCCAGCAATATCAGGAGCTGACCCATGCACAGCTTCAGCAAGAGCAATACCTCCCTCACCAATGTTACAGCTGAATGAAATGCAAAATGATGAAAGCCAACATCAGTTCATGACTTCATGTTAGCTGTTATCCAATCTTATAAACAATATGAGGTCAGAGTAACATAAGGTATTTACCTTGGCGTTAGACCCAAGCCCCCAATTAGACCAGCACAGAGGTCACTAATAATATCACCATATAGATTAGGCATAACCAATACGTCAAAGAGTGTAGGGTTCTTCACCAGCTGTACAAAAAGAATTATAGATTAGTGCACATAGTGATCTGCTCTACACTAGATCCTTATTAAAGATAAAAACGAACTAAAAAAATTCCTATGAAGAAACATTCAGTTAATGACACGTCAGATCATATTTACCAAAAACTCAATACTAAAGAATGAGCTGACAATCACTTCTTAATGAAATATGTATCATAACTGGCATCTGAAATCAAAGTTTTGAATAATTTATTACATGAAGTAGTGTTAAAGAGAAGATAACGTCATTTCTAATAACTACCACTTCTTTTATAGATTTACTCGAATGAAATTGGAGAATTCACAAATGGTAACAAGACAGTAGAACCTTTCCATCTGTAAAAATGAACCCATATTACTATTGGAAAATGAGATGGCGACACCGGGTGTTACTCAATTGAGTAACACCAAGGGTATAATGGTAAATTATTTAAGTATTTTCAAATTTAAAAAGTAAAATGGTAAAGGGTAATTAAGGTAATTCAAGTATTACAATTAATTAACCAAATTAAAAGTTGTTTTAAAGAGGATAACTAAAAGAAGTTTAGGGTTTGTTATCAAGCCAATTTTGTAGGCATTTAGTTGCTACTCCATGGACGACTGATGGACATTTATAACTTGCATATTGCATAATATGAACAATTCTTCCCCTTAATATGATCAAGCCATCTCTTTCGAATTTCATAAAATAAGATCTTCATCATTCATCAATTACACGAGTAATGGGCTAATTCTTTGGGTAGGCCGTGCTAAAAAGCATCCGTTTAGTTTACAAGCAAGAAGATATAAACTAATTACTAAATTACATGTATCAATACTCTATACTAAACAAATCAAGTTTTAAATGATTTGAATTAAATCTCCAAAATCAAGAAAACATTTAGTAATTCTAAATTGTGTTGCGTATTTCTTTTCTTTTTTTGTTAATTGGTATAAAAGTATGGTAGAGGAAGATGAAGATCTGTGTTATGATATGCATTGTTGTATAATACATTATATATATATATAGTTTAGTTTTAATTAGTACTCCTATCTTTTATTAATTTATCAATATAATAGTTTGTGTTTTCTCCAAAAAAAAAAAATATAATAGTTTGTGAATTACGGTTTTATCCCTACGATTTTGGCGCAAAAACGAAAACTACTTAATTTTTCACTTTTTTCTATATTTTTATTAGGGTGTTACCGAAACTCGGTAACACCCGGTGTCGCCCTAGCACTTCCCCTATTACTATAGGATAAACTGATAATAGGTAAAGCCTTAATCCAACAATCTCTCCATAACCATTATCAGGACAAAATGCATATTTCAACTAAAAAGCATAAGTCAAGAAATTAGTTCATTCAGCTCTTTACTGATTATATAGCAACACAGGTCCATTTTTTCCCTTCGATTCATCCTTCGAAAAAGAGAAAAGAAAAGTTAACATAGCCAAAACTAAAACATACCATCATGCAGCAATTGTCAATGACAACTTCCTCGTATTTTATATCAGGGTATTTCTCTGCAACTTCTCTGCAGCACTGACAACATGAGGGGACAAAGAGGAAGATAAGATGTCACTAGTAAATAACCCAAATTTGCAAATACAATAAAAGATACTTTCATAAATCATAGTCAAAAGAAACCTTCAAAAATAGACCATCAGTTTTTTGCATGATGTTTGCTTTGTGTATTGCTGAAACCCTCTCTCTTCCGTGAGCTCTTGCATACTGAAAGGCGTACTCTGCAACCCTCAAACTCGCCTGACGAGTGATGATTTTGAGACTTTCAACCACACCCTTGACCACCTAAATCCATTGACATTATAAGCACGTAGAGCCAGAGAAAACCACTACCAATGGAAAGATGTTTAAATACAACTTACTTGGTGTTCAAGTCCACTGTATTCACCTTCGGTGTTTTCCCGGATAGTGACGAGATTAACATCATCATATCTAGTTTTATACCCAGGAAGACTGAAGCAGGGTCTGACATTGGCATATAAATTAAGTTCTTTTCTTAGAGTAAGGTTAAGTGAACGATGACCCTTTCCAATTGGTGTGGCCATAGGGCCCTTTAGACCAACCTTATTTCGGCGCACCGACTCTAGACTTTCCCATGTGAGAAAACTTTGGGTTCTGGGGTCAATTTCCTTCCCAACATAGTGCTCCTCCCACTCGATTGGTACCTCAGCTATTCTAAAGATCTGCGATGAAACAAACAAAAACTGTTTAATACATAAATTCATCTTATTCCCTATCTATTTCAGAACTGTCAGGTCCAGCAGTAGGTAAAAGACGCTATCACAAAGTGATATGCAGAGTTCTATACTAAGGCTTTGTTTGGATATCAACATGGGAGGGAAATGGAGGGGAGGGGGAAGAGAGGGAAGGGAAGGGGAGGAATGGATGGTGAGAGTTTTTTTGCTCCAAATCATTCTTTTGTCGGAGGTGGAAATTGTTTGCCATGGAGGAGGGAAATGGGGGATCCATTTTCCCTCCCCTCCAAATCCCTTAACCAAAATTGCTAACCAAACATGGGATATTGTTTCCCTCCTAATCCCTCTCCTCCCCTTCCCTCCCCTTCCCTCTATCCTAATTCCTAACAAAGGGCAAGAGTTTTATACGAGGTTTGAATGAATCAAGTTTAGTCAGCGTATTATATCTATCAGATATTGAGCTCAAACTACTTTTACATTGATATGTTACCTTCGGATTTTATGTCTTTGAATTGGGGACTATAGATAACTTCGATGCATTCAGTAATTTAAAAATCAGAAGGAAAAAAATAGTATCATGCAATTCAACAAATGAAACTACTTTTGCTGAAAACCGTTGTATTAATCAAAGTTGAATCAGTCTGCAAGTCAGAATCTCTGTTGTGACAGTTAAACTGGCAAGCAAACCTACGATAACTGTAGCACCAATAAAGTTAGATGAATAAATAAAATCCACGAGGTTTAACCATCTGACTTAAAATCAGATATATATACATATTGCTTCACTGGTAGATGGAAGCTCATAAGATACATCAGGCCCAATTGTTGGAAGATTGAAGCACTTGTTCTATCTAAAGCAATAAACCGCTAACATGTGCATAAGCTAAATTTGGTTGAATTAGATATAAATTTTAAAATAAAAAGAGAAATTGAGCGAGATTCAATGAAATATGGGCAAAAAAAAAGTGTCAAAATTAATCACCTTCTCCATATTGGATCATTAGGCAGTGCAAGCTAGGTTTTGATTCAACAAAGGTGTGTGGGTCATAAGTTGAGACATTCGTCAGTGGTTGGTTGTGGACTTGCGGAAAAGGGAAAAGACGTCATAAGTTGAGGTTGGTGGTTACAGGAGAAGACGGAATTTGTACAACTCTAGTTACATGACTTACATCTATCCTCCGCAAAACATCAACACACAACATCATTCAAAAATAGACAAAGACAAAAAGCAACTATATACTAAAATTTTTGAAGCATCTACAAAGTATAAACACATCATAATTATTTTACGCTCTCCATTCAGGTGATAAAAATCACTAATGCAAATTTGTAGAACACCAAGCTATTATTCTCCCTATTATGTTTCGGCTTTGTATTTAATCTTCACCGTGACCATATGCACAGACACACTGAAACGCTTCACAGGTGGCTATAGCCTATGGCAAAATGCCTCCGCCAAACTATAGACTACAACAGCCAATGAGAATACCACTAGTATGAAATAAACGAAGTCGAATGTTAGTCTCACAATTCCCTACTTAGAGGAGCCTCCTCATTAAGCTGAATACATAGAGTTGCGTCGATATAACCAGTTTACTACTCGTGTAACTCAGGGGAACCAGCGTCCTAGGATGTCAAACAATTATTCTTGCATAAAACTGTTGCAAGTATACATCGAGTAATTACAGTTATATACGAGTAACGAGTAATAATAAAATAATACTTCGTATGATATGAGACCCTTGGTCCGATACGAGTTTTTATCGAGGTCAAAAGAATTAGGTCCTCGTAAGCTGTTGTAAGGTAAAATTCAACTTCTGTAACACGGTATGAGGTCGTTGTACATTGTATAACGGTCTTATTTAAATTTTTTCGTTCACAGTATCGTCCCAAAAGAAAACAATTAAATGAAATTAAATCAAAATTGGTTCTTTAATTCGGAAAAATACATAAATCGGCACACAATTATAGATTGGCGAATAAAAGGAACAAAAGGATTATAAAGGAATAAGGAAAAGAGATGAACCTGCTTAACGGATTCGGCAATTTCAGGGCCAATACCGTCGCCAGGAAAGAGAGTAGCGGTAATCGGTGTTGTTGATGCCGCCGATGAAAGTTGTCGGAGATTAGGGTTTGTCAGAATTGTGGATTTGTTATGGAGAACTCGTCGGATAATCTGGGACGCCATTGATGAGTTCGTCTACCGAGTGGAAAGGAGGAGATCAGATGAAAACTGCGAGACGTAAACGAACGCACAAGATACAGGGAAAAAAAGGTAAAAACTTGGCTAAGAAGGTAACTAGGTAAGGCCTATAGCGAGCAAAGTTGACCCACCCGAACCTGATCCGCTAAACCCAAAAATTGGATGACCCAATAAATCGATTTAACATGAAATTACCGATCCAAACTTAAATATCTAAGATAAGTGGAGAAGTGGTAAACGTACTAAACGACCCTTTAAGTTTGCTATGATGTGAGATTAACCCCCTTAACTTTGCATTGGACTAAACAAGCCCCTTAACTTCGCTATAAAGTGAAATCAAGTCCTTTCTATTTTTCCAGTCAAAATCTCACCGGAATTTTCAACTTCTCATCGAATCCGATGGAATATGAAGTGCGGTTAAACCCGTCTCAATCTCAGCAGAATCCAAGTACCCAGTACTCGACTTATCGAAAAAATTGAACAAACTCCTAATCATAACCTCCCTCTCTTCCTTTGTTCCCTGTAATGCCAATAACACATCTTCCAATATTTGACTACTTAATTTGAGATTTTGAGTGCAAATTCCGCAAAGTAACCACTAATAATTCCAAGGAATTTGTAATGTTAATTACCAATAACAAAGAACTAAAGATGAATATGGAATTAATACCTTAGAATTCAATTGCACAATAAATAATGATGTTGATCCGACAAATTGAGGTCATCGGAAACAAGGACCAATGTTACCGGAAAATCGACGGTCGCCGGAGATCGCCTGAAAATGGTATTGATTTTAATTTGGGGAACTGTGATGATTAATGCATTGATTGAAGAGTGTGCAAAATGTGTGATGTTGGTATGAGGCAATCAAACTGAGAAATTGATGAGAAATTGAAAAATCCGGTGAGATTTTGGTCGGAAAAATAGAAGGGACTTGATTTCACTTTATAGCAAAGTTAAGGGGCTTGTTTACTCCAAGGCAAAGGGGGTTAATCTCACATTATAGCAAACTTAGGCCATGTTCTTTCTGGCTTTTTAGAGCTGAATTGAACTGAATGGAGTGAGTGAATCAATCGAATCGAGCCGACTGAATGGAGTGAATCGAACTAAATGAATCGAATGGAGCCGAGTGAATCAATCGAATCGAATAGAGTGAATTTGAACTAAATAAAGCTGAATTGAGCTGAATTGAACTGAAATAATCATATTAATAATAATAATATTTAATATTATTGTTATTATGAACTATAATAATATTAATATTCATAGTATAATACTAATTATACTAATATTAATATTTATAAGAAAAAAATTATAATATTATATATGAATAATCATAAATTATAATAATGAAAAAATAGTAATTTTTTACTAATAATATTCTTAATAACAATAATAAATAATAATGTCAATATTAATAATGATATTAGTAAAAATAATTGTTTCGAATAAAAACACTCAAGTAAGCGTTGCTCGAATCCGATTTGGGTCAACGCGCTCCTCTCAGATGGCACCTCGAGCCTATGCTTGCTCTCTTCGGATGGATCATTCACACGTAACAAACAAGTCCTCGGAGGGTTCGCAAGAGGTCCTTCTCTGATGCCTTACGGTACTGGTGGATAGTCGGGACCTTGCTTAAAGCTAAGGGGCTTGTTTACCACTTTCCCGATAAACTAATGTATGATGATGATATAACTCGCTCACCAGAGCCGAACCTGACATGAATCGTGATCCAATGAAACCGTTAGTGACATCAATCTAATACGATTCGATTTATTATGACCCGACTCATAACCGATCTGAGTAACCCGATTGTTTCTCGAGAGTTGCGAGTACTTTGGACTCGAGTTCAAAATATTTTATAATAAAAGTAAAATTGATGTGAATACAAGTTTTGTTATTAAATCGCCAAACGTATTGGATACAGTTTAATTTATGCCTCAGATTTCCATTAAGGAGTAACCGAAAATTGAATTGATAGTTGTGTTTATAAACAACAACGTTAGAACCTTAATCCGAATATGATTTGGGTCGGTGACCATGAACTGTTATTGAAATCATAAGCGATTGGTTGCACACATAGAATATCAATGATTAGGGGTGTGCAATTCGGTCCGGATCGGAATAATGGACCGGTCCGGACCGAAACCGAAAGCGGTTCTCGGTCCAACATTTTCTAAGATTCCGGTTTTCGCTCTGGTCCAGTCTTGGACCGGAATTTTCCGGTCCGATCCGAAAAGACCGGAATTATTGTTATTTGAGTTTTTTCCCTTCAAATATTATTTAAAAAACATTGTAGGCCTACTTATTCCGCTCTAACCGTTCCGTTCTGGTCCAACTGGTCCGAATTTGTGGACCGGAATTTGAAAAAATGGGTATGTAAAAATAATTCTGGTCCAACCTGTAATACCACATAGTTATAAGACTTGTACGCGGTCGAGTAAACCGAGTACTCGACCGAGTGAAGGACCGAGTGAGCCTGCAAGTTGTTAAAACCTCTTATTCGTAGGCCACTCGATCGAGTGGAGGTTCACTCGACCGAGTGAACCGAGCACTCGACCGAGTGCTGCGGGAACCGCTGAGTTTTCACGGGCAGACTTTTAATGGGTGTTGTTAATTAGTGTTGTTAATTACTGTTATGAGTAATTAATGGGTAATAATGAAGGGTTAATTAGCAGTATTAGTTGTTGTAGGATATTTTGTGATAGTTGTTATGGAATTATGTAGGATGAGACGGTTTTACGATAAGGATGCTTGGTGGTTTCGGATTTCTTATGAAGAATGCTAAAAGGTAGGTTAATCCTACTCGGTTTCAATAATGTGGTCATTACATATGTTGTGGTTAGTGCTGTAATTAGTGTCACATAATTAGAGTAATTGCATTATAACATGTTTAGTGGATAAAAGCATCATTAAGGAGATAAGTATGTTGGTTGGGTTGCATTATAACATGATATTGGTCAAGTTGATTAGATGAGTCGGTAATTGGTCTATTGTGTGGTATCTTGCATTTATTGTGTTGTCTTGTATGTCGGAGGAGATGGTGGCTTACTTATTGTTATGGAGACGTAAGGCGGTTGGGAGACCGTCTTACACTCGAGTTGCCTCTTGGAGCTTCCCACTCCAAGAGGGATGTGCACATTAATGGCTTGAGTCACGGAGGGACTCGTGTGGTTGAGACACGACGTCTGGCAAGGGATCCGGTTGGCTTCCGAACCCGGTACGTCTGGGCATGTCCCGGTACCTGTTTGTGATTGTTGGTATGTCTGGGCGTGTCCTGGTACCAGTGTAGTTGTCGGTATGTTTGGGCGTGTCCCGGTACCGTGGTGGTGGTTGTTTAATAGTGGTTCATTCGTGTTGTAGTCGTGTTGCATGCTCACACACTCGAGTCGTGTCACACTTTATTTATTGAAACTGACGTTTGGCTGTCTTTGTAATTGTCACCTATCTCTTTTGGGATGGCCTGTGTCGATCCATATGATATCCTTTGGTCATATGGGGAGCAGATTAAGTACAGGTTGTTTGGATAGCACGCGGGAGACGAAACGAGCTTGACGATGTCACGTGACGAGTCTAGTTGGCTAGGAGAGTATAGATGTCACGAGTTGTACTTTATTTATTTGTTTACTTTTATGTATCACTAAACATTATATTTATTTATAAAATGTTCTTTTATTGAAGTTTTGAAACCCTACCTCGGGAAACCGAGATGGTAACGCTCCAATTATCTTGGCCGGATAGTTGGGGTGTTACAAAGTGGTATCAAAGCGACGATTTTGGAATCTAAACCAATGAACCAAAATGAATCTAGGAGTGTCCAATAAAATGAACCCGACATGAGTACAATATGAGGTCGGATTTGGGTGAGAAGGATGCCTCATTTCAAAACTAGATCATATTGTTTCGCGTGGTCACTACGTGGGTGGTTATGAGTCGGGAAACGTGAAGTGAAATGTTGCATGATTATACTTGTGTTATGATTTTGTTGAATATCTTGCATGATTTGCTCGCTCAAATTAAATGTGATCATGTATGGAAGTTGGATGAATTAATCAACGAACGTAACATGTTTTGAAGCGATTGTTATGAGTCGATGTGTGAAGACTATGTGAAATGTGGTGTGCTTACATGTATTTTATAACAAGTTCATAGGATTCATATAATATGTTTGGCATGTTAATACCGCATCTATGTTGGATTTCACTAGTATTATGGTTAGAGTGTAATCGATAATAATTGTTAGTAAAGTAATCACTAGTGTAAGCATAATAATTCTTAGTCGGGATTGCAAGCCATAGAGGGGCACTCAACCGAGTGCGGGCTAGTACTCGACCGAGTACCAGCCACTCGACCGAGTGAACCCTACCACTCGACCGAGTGAACCCTACCACTCGACCGAATGGACCTATTTCCAGAAACTTTAGAATTTCTGGAAGTGAGTCAATCGTCCGAGTGGAGAGGGCACTCGACTGAGTGGACTCAGCACTCAACCGAGTGCCGATTTCTGGGCTGTAAATTTTGCAAAAATCGTGTTATTACCTCGTTTCTTGCATTTGTTTATCCTTTCTCATAACAAAAATACTAAAAATGCTTTCAAAACTTTTCCTAAACTCCATTGTCGATGTTATATGCTTGGACTTAAGCTTTCTACTCCATTTTTGTTCTCTTAATTCTTGCTAACTAAACAACGTGAGTGGTTTTCTCATTGCTCTTAATTTGTTCCAATTTGATCTTGTTTAAATCCATGCAACTTATCCAAATTTTGTCAAATAATTGCTTGTTTTGTTTGATTCATGATATTAATCACCTTTTTATACGATTTATGATGTCAAGTGTAAAATTTTATGTTGAAATTTGCCCGAAAATTTTATGAATCCGAAGATATGTATTCTTGAGTCAATAACTTGATTTGTGTTTGTTGCTTGGTTAATTGTTTAACAAGGATTAAAGTTAATTGTTATTGCTAATTCTTGTCATATGTTTGAAATCTTGTCTTGAAAATTTTGTTCCGAAAATTTTGAAACCCAAATGTTCAAGCGTAAGTTTTGATTTTCCGTGTTTAAAGACTTAGTTTAGTTGTGTGACACCCCCCACATACCAAGGTGCCTTACCAGGATCACCTTAGCATGAGAGACCGTCACCATCTCGGTTGCCCGATGTTAGTATATCAAAGTTACCAATCCAAAACACAATAATTAAAGTATGAATAGTTAAATGGTTACATGTTCCAAAATCCAAACCAAAACAAGTGTTACTAAAGTTCAACGACTACAACTGAATAATAAACTCATGACAGCGGCAACTAGACTCGCGTGATGACTCCCCATCTCATCCCCATAGCTAGCAGACATCATCACCTGTCACAATCTTCTCACCATCCCCGAATGGATCGCCATAGATTTTATAAAACAACAACGGGGTCAGTTTACTGCATGATCAAAATAAGACAAGTACGAAAAGACAAGCAGCTGATCATCCTCCACCTCTAACTCCAATCACACATGTAACTGACTACACATTAAAGTTTTTAGCCCTGCCAGTGGGGGACCGCAACCGTTCCCACCTAAGCCCCCACTACAAGGATAATACGGCATAGTGACGGACAAATCCGTCACTATATAGCCTTTCCCGTCACAAAAAGCGGGTTTGTGACGGATTGCCCGTCACAAAAAGGCGTCACTATTAATGGTCACAAAAAGCGGGTTTGTGACGGCAAATCCATCACAAATGGAGCTGGGACGGATTTGTGACGGATAATACGTCACACAATTTCTCCCACATGATACCTCTCACCCGTCACAAAATAAGAGGATGTGACGGATTAGCCGTCACATATTTCTGAACTTGTGACGGATTAGCCGTCACAAATTATTATACTTGTGACGGATTAGCCGTCACATAATCTGCCATAATTTTCGCTTTTGTGACGGATTATCCGTCACAAATTATTGTGCATGTGACGGACTATCGGTCGCAAATCACTGTTTTTGTGACGGACTACCCGTCACAAATGGAGGAAACTTGTGACGGATTTGTGACGGCTAATCTGTCACATACGAAAGCAGCATTTTAAAAAAAAACCAGCAGGTTTGGTGCTGGCCACAATGCATGTAACATTGTTTCAGTAAAACCTGCAATATATCACACAAACCCGTCAACCGCAAAGCGGGAATCTATTTCAAGTCGACCGCAAAGCGGGAACCAATCAACAATACGTTTCATACTAACACCAACACCGAATCATAGAGATAAAAGTCGTCTTTTATAAATAAAATCTAATATAAGTTAGTGGTTTACATAAACTTCATCAAATCTAATTTACCAAGGTTCAAGATTTGATTTTTATTTAAGAAACTAATAATTTACCTAATCGAGGTGACATGCTGACTACCAAATGGATGATCGTCATCCGTGAAATCGTCTCTACCAAATGGAGGCGGGCCACATGAGCACGGGGGGGTGTGTGGTCCATCCAAACTTCTTGGCTAAGAACGCCTCCATGCTATCTCCTTTGTGCTTCTGGGTCATCATTTCCATATCCATCCTACCTATTTTCTCTCGTAATTGTGAATTTTCCATTATGACTCGAGAAAGCAAACTAGGTGAGTAAGAAGAAACTGAGTGACGGCCAATCCTATTAGCGGGAGGATCGTACAACTCCGGTGCCGCTGACCCCATACCCCACACGCGCAACTTCTCATCATAGCCTCTAGCGGCATTATAGTAGGACTCGTGCGGATCTAGTCGCACTCCCCGGGGCATTGGCTTGTTCATTAGTCGATGGTACCCAATCTGAAAAAGTAATAAGTAAGAAAAAAGTGTTAGTTAAAATTTAAATTGAATAATATCTTACTAATTTATAAAATAACATAAGAAGGCTAATTTAGCCTCTATTGACATGACAAGTGGCCGTACAAATCATTTTTTCTAATTAAATCGATTAAAGAAACTTACATCGGTCTGTTCTACTCGAGGGTTAATCCAGTTGACATGCTTATCTTTCTTGGACTTCTCCATGAGCTGGTACGGTGTGGCTTCAGGACCCTAAAAAAAGTATATGAAAAAAATATTATTAAAGATCGACAATCGTTAATTCTTTGTTATGAGAAAACTAAGTTATGAAATACACTAAAAATAAATTATGAAATGAAATAAGAAATTTTATAAATTTGGGAACTCAAATGCACTTACCAATTCCTTAAAAGCCAAAACTGCATTCTTCCTTCCGAGAGTGTGGGTTGCTAATGTTTTTCCATCTTTCGATCCCGACCTTCTATTTGCCTTATTTGTTTCAGAATTTTTAGCAAATTCGGGATTCTCTACTGGCGTTTTCTTCAATCTCTCCCAATTTGTGACGGTAAGCCATTCCGGCTTTTTCTTTGCGACGACGGCATTGCCGATACACTGGGTAATCCGCCTCTTGATCCGGCTCTCCCACTCAGTCCTAAGGGGATATCCTTCTTGGTCGGCCCGAACACTATCCTAAAATTACAAAAAAATGAATTGTTATTAGTAGATAAATAAATTTAATTATATTATTAAAGAATAAAAATATTATTAAAGAATTAACTTATTATTAAATCAAATAATTATTTTTCAGAAAAATACATATTAACGAAACCTGAAAATATTGCCACATCCTCTCTCGCTGCTCATGAGTCGCCTCAGACCAATTGGTGACGTACTCCACATACGTATGGGTGAATGACTTGGTCAAATAATCGCGGACCGGCTTGTCCTCCCACCTTGAAATGACATATATTAGATCAGATCATTTAAAATGAAATTATTTAAAGGAAAAATTGCAAAATATTACCTATTATAGTTGATATTTTTCAAAATATCACATATTATACTTATATTTTCAAAGTATAATATGTAGGATTTTGAAAAATCTTGACTATAATAGGTAGTATTTTGAAATGTGCCATTATTTAAATAATATACAATAAAGTCAATAAAAAATAAAATGGGAAAGCATTACTTACCAATGACCTCTGGCAGGATCCTCTGATAGAACAACTCGCATGTCCTCTGGCTTAGGCTGTGGCTGCTGTTGTGGTTGTGGCTGTGGTTGTGGCTGGTCTACCTCCTGCTGCTCCTCCTCCTCCTCCCGGTCACGTCGTCCACGACTACCACCTCCTATCATCCGTCTAAGTATGCTTCTACCTACCATAATTACTAACTATAAACATTCCAAATTGTTAATCAAATATGTGATACATAAATTACGCAATACATGTCTAAATCACACAAGAAAGTCAACAAAAGTAAATCACATAATGAATTGTATTAAAATTAACCTTAATTCAAAATAAACATCATAGTTTTTACACAAATGGATTAACATTACTGTTAACCAAAAAAACTGAATAAAATTATAACTAATCTCCATCACTATCACTATCACTATCACTATCACTACGAATTAAAAGAGCTTCATCTTCTGAAAAAAGCATTCCGACTTCGTGCACTTCTTCCTCATTTTCCCACTCTTCCCTCTCTTCTCTTTCTTCATCATTATCTTCATCCTATTCGCCGCTTTCTATAACCATTTCGTATTCATCTTCACTCCCGATGTCTTCCACCAAAATTGGTGAAATTGAATGATCATTGACAACATCTTCTTGAAAGTCAATTTCTTTAACAGGAGCATCAACATGTGATCTAGCCTTGATTTTAAAAACCGCAGACCATTGATTATCTTGCTTAGTGGTTGGATAAGGAGAATAACAAACTTGATCGACTTGATAGGCTAACACAAAAGGATTATGTCCGCGAAGTCTCTTTGCTTGGTTTACATCTACAAGTCCGTATACCTTATGGATATTGAGTCCTTGTGGAGAATTATCAAACCAATCACATTTAAACAATATGACCCTATAAATCCTTTGACCGGTATAATAAACAAGCTCAATTACTTCATTTAGAATTCCATAGTAGTCCAACCCTTCTGTGGAACTTACACAAACACCATTTAGAATTCCATAGTAGTCCAACCCTTCTGTGGAATTTATATTCTACTAATTTCTAACTAGCATAACAATTTGTAAATGACATTTTAAACCAATTTCCAACATTTGACATTAGTTTATAATCATTTCTAACTTACATTTTAAAACAATTTCTAACTTATAATTTATATTCTACTAATATACTACTAATTTCTAACTTATATTTTTAACCAATTTACAACATTTTTGACCAATTTCCAACATTTTACTAATATATTAACTTTTTTAACTAACATAACAATTTATAAGCTATTAATATACTACTAATTTCTAACTAACATAACAATTTCTAACTTACATTTTTAACCAATTTCCAACATTCTACTAAAATATTAACTTTAAAAATATCAACAACAATAATTGCTAATCACACAGCATCAACTATAACATCAACTTTAACAACATAAATAATAACAACATCAACAACAATGATGGCTACTATCTTAGAGTCATTAGCATAATTTAAATTATAATTAGTAATTTAAAAAGATAATTAGTAAGAGAAGATTACCTAATTAACTAAAAGTGAAAATGAAAAGAAGAAAAGAGACGGTGGCAGCGGCGGCGTTGGTGGTCGGTCACGGCCTTGGTGGTGGTGGTGGTGACAGGCGGTTGAAGGAAAAAAGGAAAGGAGAAAAAGAGGAAAGGAGAAAAAGAGGAAATGAGGCTTTGTAGGTGGAAGGCCGCGACAACCTGTGGCGGCGGGGGTGACAAGCGGTGGCGAGGGTTACCACTGGTGGCAGGCGGCGGTGGTGGTCGAGGTTTTAGGGGAAATTAATTTGAGAAATTGATTTGGGGCAAATGAGAAAGGTGTCGGTGGTCGAGTGTGATACGTGCATTTTCTATACACTTTATTTGCAATTTTGGCACGTATTTCTATGCGTATTTGTTAGCTTAAAGCTACTATTTCTCCCAAAACGGTTTACTTTGGAATTTCTATGATTTATTGTAGGAATGAGTGGAAGTAAGCTAAATCAAGCTTAAATCGTCCTCCGGAAGCAACTTTATGGAAACCTGGAAGATGGGAGTTCAGACTTGTTCACCTCGGGATGCGTGCATGAAGTGAAGAGGCTGTTTTGAAGAGAAAAGGATGCTACTGCACTGCTTAGCTGGTCGATCGACCAACATCTCCAGTCGATCGACCGTGGAGATTCAGCAGAAGAGCTTCACTGTATAGGCTGGTCGATCGACCGTGCCACTTAGTCGATCGACCAGGCTGCGAAGCTGTTATTTATTTTACGTGTTAGACTTTTGAAAGCCCAATTTGTAATTAACTTTTGGAAGGACGTTTATCAGTAGTACGGAGGGAATAGTTTAGGTTAGGCTTTTCATTATTGAAGAACGGAAGTTTAGATCTAGTTTTGGAAGAGACGACGGTTTCCAATTTCAATTCCTTTGTTCATTAGTAAGCTTTAATACAATTTCCTTCTTCTTTTATTTCTTGTTAATTCAATTCTTGTTGTTACTAGTTTTTATTCAAGCAATTCAGTTTTAATCTTTTGTCTTAAATTCAATTTCAACCATGTCAATTTCATTGTATGTCTTTAAGTTTGCGATTGTTATAGTTTTAATCATGCGTAGCTAATCATCTTGATTGGGAACGAGGTGAGCCATGGCATAAATTAGGGTTGTTTTGTTAGTACGAATTCTTCCATATCGATCTTATTACCTTTGATAAACCCGTCTTGCTAGATTGAAAGATTAGTAGGTTAGGTTTTCATTAGGGTTGGAATTTCCTTAGAGCGAAAGCTTTGAGAAATTCTTGGGAATTAGAAGACCGTAAGGTTATTGAGCATTGATCGAAGGACTCGCTCATGTTCCCTGAGACCGTATTACAAGACCTCTGCTATCTTCTTGACCTGACCTTAGCCATGGTGAACCGAAGTTCCCGATCTCTCCTTTATCTTTTGCGAATCTTCTTATTTTGTCAATTAGTATTTAGAATCAACCAATTTCAAAACCCCCATCCAATTGTTACTTTTTTTTAGACTGAAAATAGCAAATAGAATTGATCTTGTATCTCTGTGGTTCGACCCTTACTATCACTGGCTATAGTTTTTGTTCGGATTTATAAATTAAATTTTGATACAAAACGACGGTATCAAATTTTGGCGCCGTTGCCGGGGACACGGTGTAATTCTGTTTGCTTTATTTTTAGTTTATTTTTCTTGTCTCAAGGAACTTTGGTTCCTTGAGGCCGTTGCTTACTCTTGCTTCTAGTTTTGCTTTTGTACAGTTAGAAGACAGGTTTTTGAGAGGAAGACTTGAGTACTCTCAGTTTTGCGAACATGACTACAATATATGACAATCTTCAGCCACAAGAGCAGCATGTTCCAAAGGGATACGTTTTACCCACCCCTACTACTGGTCAATTCAAATTTCGTTCCTCCTATATTGATTTAGTGGAGCGGAATCAGTTTGCTGGTCTAACGGACGAGGATCCTTTGAAGCATATGGAAATTTTCACGGACTCTTCTACTTTTCTATACTGTCGGTTTAGGGTGACCCAGGATGAAGTAAAGGGGACATCTCTGGCATTAGCTTTTTACAAAAAATACTTCCCACTTGCAAAGACTGATGCCTTGAGAAGCAAAATTACAAATTTCCAGCAAGGACCTGATGAGGAATTTTGTGAAGCATGGGGACGTTTCAAGAGTTTGGTTCGGTCTGTCCCTCACCACGGTTTGCAGCAGTGGTACCTTTGCAACTTATTCTATAATGCTTTATATGATGACTACAAGGTCATCCTGGACGCAGCTGCGAATGGTAGGTTCCAAAATAATACCGGTCAGAATAAAGGTTGGAACACTATTGAGGAGATGGCAGTCCATAGAGCTGAGTTTGGAAGTTCGCGTGGAAACTCGCGAAAGCAAAGTGATGAAATGAATGCCGTTACGACACTCATAGCTTCTATTGCAGCCCGTCTCGAGAAGCTCGAGACCTCTGAAGCTTCCAAGGAAAGAGTTGAAATTCCTGTCCATAACTCAGATGAGACCGCGGAATTGAGAAAGACAATCCGAGCTCTTTTGGTTCAAGTCACGAAAATAGAAGAAGCTGGGATTGAATCTGCAAAGAATTTTGTGAAGCAGTTGGAGAATTTAGAGGCTAAGCAAGTCGCCAATTCTTCAAGCAAATGTGAGAGGCCAATTGAAACCATTAATGCCATTAAACTCCGAAGTGGCCTTTCTTATGATGGTCCCGATAAGCCAAGAGAAGACTCGGGAAAGGATGAAAAGACGAATTTAATTTCTGGTGCGAAAACGAGCTTTCTTTGCCAAGTGCGTCGATCGATCGACCAACAACAGCAGTCGATCGACCAGGATGTCAGATGAAAAAGTTTCTGACCAGAAACTAATCGTACCCAGCACATGTGGTCGATCGACCACCATTGTCAGTCGATCGACTGAAGTTCCTGACGAAGGAGTTTCTGACCAGAAACTGTTCATGCCCAGTGCGATTGGTCGATCGACCGAGACCAATGGTCGATCGGGTCTCGGTGCGGGACGCAAATCCGTCAATTAATTTGCATGATTCTATACTCATAGATGATTTGACGGAGGTTTTAAACTTACGGAAGCGAAGGTTCTTGATCCTATGGCCAGTGTTGCAGTCCCGTATCCGAAGCGTCTAAAGAATACTAAGCTGGAGCGCAAGTTTGGTAAGTTTTTGGAGATGGTCAAGAATCTTGAGGTAACCATTCCTTTCACTGATCTAATTACCTAAGTACCCTCTTACGCTAAATTTATGAAAGACATTTTGAATCGTAAGAGAAATTTTCATGATGATGGTAATGTTGCTTTTGTGGAAGAATGCAATGCTCTTTCGCAAATTAATATACCACCTAAATTAAAGGACCCGGGTAGCTTTTTAATTCCCTGCACTATAGGTAACCACGAAATTGGAAAGGCCCTTTGTGATTTAGGGGCCAGTGTCAGTGTCATGCCATATTCCGTTTGCAAAAGGCTAAATATTGGTAGACTTAAGGTGACCGATATTACCCTTCAGATGGCAAATAGATCGACTCAGAGACCTTTAGGAGTCTTAGAGGATGTACCCGTTCGAGTGGGTAAGTTTTTTATTCCTGTCGATTTCGTTGTTTTGGACATTGCAGAGGACAGTCAGATACCTATTATTTTAGGTAGACCATTTTTACATACAGCTGGGGCTGTAATAGATGTCAAACGCGGAATAATAACCTTAGAGGTAGGATATGACACCATTGAGTTCAGTCTTGCTCGCAAGGCTACTGAACCTGCTGATGATGATACGTGTTATTCATTGATATTGTTGACAGGGCTGTTAATTATAATTGGAGGGAATCCTTAGCCAAGGATCCCTTAGCGGATCTAACCCATTTAGATGAGTGTGCAGATAATACAGCGGTGAATGCTGAGGAGCCAGATGTTTTGGTAGCCTCAATGGAAAGCTACGAGCTCATAGAGGAAGAAGATGAGATGCTATTATGCCTGGCCAACGAGAATTTGGTAAACACTTGCTATGCCATTGAAGCTGATTCTGTCCATGCTGTAGAGGTAAAGGTGCCAGAGCGTAAGCCACTTCCTCCTAATCTTAAGTATGTTTTTCTAGATGATACGGAGCAGTACCCAGCTATTGTTAGTGCTAAGCTTAATGATGACCAGCTTTCTGCTTTGATGTGTGTGCTTAAGAAAAACATGAAGGCTTTTGGTTACTCTTTGGATGATATTAAGGGCATCAGCCCTGATATTTGTATGCACAGGATAGAACTGGAGGAAGGCCACAAGCCTTACAGACAGGGTCAACGCAAGTTGAACCCGAAGATGCAGGAAGTTGTTATGGCTGAGGTGATGAAACTACTTGATGCGGTATTATTTATACGATTGGCAACTCCAAGTGGGTTAGCTTGATTCGAGGTAGTTAGAAGAAAGGAGGGACTACCGTGGTTAAAAATGAGAAAAATGAATTAATACCAACACGAGTTGTGACAGGGTGGCGGATGTGTATTGATTATAGACAGTTGAATGCCGCCACCAAGAAAGACCATTTCCCCCTCTCTTTTGTCGACCAAATGACTGAAAGACTTGCTTCTAACAAATTTTTCTGTTTTCTAGACGGATATTCAGGGTTCTTCCAGATCCCTATTCATCCGGATGATCAGAGTAAGACCACTTTTACCTGTCCACAGGGTGTTTTTGCATACCGCAGAATGCCTTTCGGATTATGTAACGCCCCAGCTACCTACCAGAGGTGCATGATGGGGATTTTTTCTGATTATATAGAGAACATTATGGAGGTATTTATGGATGATTTCTCAGTTTATGGTAATGACTTTGATCGTTGTTTAGCTAATCTTGATAAAGTCATGCGGCGTTGTATTGATGTTAATCTTGTTTTAAACTGGGAAAAATGTCAGTTCATGGTCAATGAGGGAGTTGTGTTAGGGCATCTGATTTCTGATAAGGCTATACATGTTGATAAGGCAAAAGTGTAGGTGATTGAGCAATTGCCTCCTCCCGTGAATGTTAAAGGAGTGAGGAGTTTCCTTGGTCATATTTGGTTTCTATCGGCGTTTCATTAAGGATTTTTCAAAAATTGCTAAACCACTTACACAATTGCTCCTTAAGGATGTTGTCTTTGAGTTTGCGATGAGTGCCTTTTAGCTTTTAACAGTTAAAGGAGGCTCTAGTTTTGCGCCAATCATTTTACTGATTGGGATCTCCCATTCGAGATTATGTGTGATGCCAACGATTATGCAATTGGTGCAGTTTTGGGACAGCGGAAGAATAAAGTTTTGAATGCCATATATTATGCGAGCCGAACTCTGGATGAGGCTCAAGTCAACTATTACACCACTGAGAAGGAGTTTCTAGCTGTAGTTTTTGCCTTAGATAAATTTCGGTCTTATTTGTTAGGTTCTAAGGTTATTGTTTTATGACCATGCAGTATTTGAAGACTCTCTTACTTAAGAAGGATGCGAAGCCGAGGCTTTTGAGGTGGATACTCCTTTTGTAGGAGTTTGATTTGGAGGTCAGAGATAAGAAAGGTGCAGAGAATGTGGTGGCAGACCATCTATCTCGTCTGCAGCTGACAGAAAGGGAGGATTCGTTACCCATTAATGATTCTTTTCCTGATGAGAGTCTGTTAGCTATTACTAATTCGGGGTCTTATCCACCTCCGTGGTTTTCTGATTATGCTAATTTTCTTTGTGACGGGTAAGATACCACCCGAGTTTTCATGGCAGCAGAAGAAGCGGTTTGCTTATGATGCTAGACAATACTTTTGGGATGATCCTTATGTTTTCAAGGAATGCGCAGACGGTCTTATCCGGAGATGTGTGCCTCAATGGGAGGTGAAGGATATCCTAGAAGCTTGCCACTCTTCTGCCTATGGTGGTCACCATGGTCCGTCCCGCATCTTGTGGCTAAGGTACTCCAAACTGGTTTCTATTGGCCAACTTTGCATGCGAGATAGTCGCAATTTGTTCTTTGAGTGCGATGCTTGTCAAAGATCGGGGATTATTTCAAAGAGACATGAGATGCCACAGGTAGGCATTCTAGAGGTTGAGATTTTTATTGTCTGGGGCATTGATTATCAAGGACCTTTTCCGAGCAGTCAAGGTAATAAATATATCCTCGTAGCTGTAGATTATGCGTCCAAATGGGTAGAAGCTATCGCTACTCCCCATTGTGACGCAAAGGCCGTGATTAAACTGTTTAAAAAGATTATTTTCTCTCGTTTTGGTGTCCCTAGGGTTGTCATTAGCGATGGTGGAATGCATTTTAAAGAGAAACAACTTAGTGCTTTATTGACTAAATTCGGTGTCCAACATTGTCGAGGTTTGGGGTATCATCCCCAAACTAGTGGTCAGGTTGAGATTTCTAATCGAGAATTGAAAGAAGTTTTAGCTAAAGTTGTTTCTAAATCACGGAAAGATTGGAGTCTTAAGTTAGATGATGTCTTATGGGCTTATAGGACCGCGTTTAAAACGCCAATTGGGATGTCACCATTCCGATTGATTTATGGTAAGACATGTCATTTACCTATTGAGTTGGAGCATAAGTCTTGGTGGGCTATATGTGATTTGAATTTGGATCCTAACCTCTCTCGTGAGAAACGCATGACACAGCTGAATGAGCTGGAGGAATTTAGGCTGCTGGCCTATGATAATGCTAGGATCTACAAAGAGAAAAAGAAGCGCTGGCACGACAAGAGAATCATTAAGCGCGAGTTCCATATTGGCGATAAGGTACTTCTTTTTAACGCTCGTATCCGTTTATTTCCTGGTAAGCTGAAATCCAGGTGGACTGGCCCCTATACGGTCACAGTAGTTACAAAATTCGGATCAGTTGAATTGGAGACCTCATCTGGAGACCGGTTCAAAGTTAATGGCCAATATGTGAAACATTATCACGGTGTAGACGAATTCGTTGGGCAGGTCGAAGTACTATACTTTGACCCAATTTTAGAAGCTGCAGATTGAGGTAAGAAGGTCGTGCTGGACCTCTTAAACCAGCGCTAACCGGGAGGCAACCCGGCTTGTACATTTTTTGTAATTAGGAACTTTACAGTTTTATTTCATTTAACTTGCATTAGTAGTTTTAGTTTTTTTTTATTTTAATTAGCATTCTCTTTTGTGGAAAGACGTGCGCCTTTGAGAATTTTTACAAGAATTTATTTTATGCAAAGTGCGCAGGATGATTTACTGAATGTTTGTGAGAGAAAGACGGGAAATTTAAGTTGGCAAAGCAATTTTTAACGTAAAAAAGATTAATTGCCAGCGTATGCAGTCGATCGACCAAGTTACTCTGTCGATCGACTGAGGAGAAAAAGGCAGAGGCTGCTGTATAAGGGAGATTGGTCGATCGACTAGGCAACATAGTCGATCGACCACCACGCGACAATCAGAGAGCTGTATAAGAAAGGAAGGGTCGATCGACTGGGCCTTATGGTCGATCGACCAACGCGCGAAATCAGATGCAAATTAATAGGGAAGTTTCTATTTCTTACTTCATTCATTCATTCTCAATTAATCAAAAAAATAGAAAACCCCTTATTCTTCCCCTTTGCGATTCGCGATTCCCATCCCCCTTTAATCTTGATTTTCTTGCTCAAATCTCCAAGTTCTCATCAAAGGTATGTCTCTAATCCTCTTTTAATCCTTTAAATTCGATTTTTGCTGAACTTTTAGGCCCAAATTTCGAGCATTGTTACCTTGGGTCGAAAAATCGATTTGGGGGAAAATCGATTTGGGGTTGATCTCTTGTCGAATTTATGTTTTAAATGCCTTTGCTATCCTATTTCCTTGATTTTCAAGCGATATTAGCAACTAGGAGATGCTTAATCCCGTTTTCCCCAATTTTGCGAAACCCTAATTTCGTCTTCAAATTTATGATTTTGTTTGGGGTTTCATAAATTGTCATTGTTAAAGGTTATGGGAAGTTAGTTGCTGATTTGATTAATTTTGTAGGAAGCAACAATGACGAAAGGAAAGCAAACGATGTTCGAAGGTCAGTCCAGTCAGGGAGCTGCCAAACGGCCGCGGGGTCCGCCGTTGATGATCGAGGATACTACGGATAGTCTACCTGACTATCCGCAGGTTACTTTCTCCACCTCTACTCAGCGTGCTAAATTCATTAACATGGTCGAAAAAATGAAAGTTTCGGCCACTCGTTTTCTTCATAGGCCAACTTTAGAGAAATTAGGGTGTCTTGAGTCTGTTGTGTCTCTGCTAAATGGGACAGGAATGTCGGGACTTGTGGACATGGCTGAGTTCACTTACTATACTTTGACCCTTGAGTTTTTCTCGTCTTTTGTTTTTGACCAGGCTTCTTTTGAAGCCAATAGGAGTAGCCCTTGCATTTCTTTTCGGCTGTTCAATGTCACCTACTCCTTGACATTAGTTGATTTTGCTGGTTATTTGGGTCTGCATTTCGAGGGTAACACCTCGAAAACTTCGACGATGTGCACGGGGTAATGTGGTCGTGTATCTCCACGATCGAACGGCCCTAAGAGGACGGGCACTTCCGTCCACTTACCCCCTTTTCGTTATTTTTTCCGGCTGATGGGTAATACAATTTTCGGCTGCAAGGAGTCAAATAATGTGAATACCATTGAATTGTCTATCTTGGCGGGCTATCTGAACATTGAAAGTCGGGTAGCCCGTATTTATAACATAGCTTATTTGACTGCCGCTCACTTTCACACTATAAGTGAGGGCACTTTGGCCACTATTGTTTGTGGTGGGTTGGTGACGCGTATCGCCAACCGTCTGGTTCTTCTTTTCCCTCGAGAGGAGGTCCCTCTTGACCCTGACTTACGCTTCATGGACCTTGCCTACGCCAGTTCTGTGAAGTGGGTCGATAGTCGGAGTCGGTGGAATATAGACTCTTTCATCTGCGACCGCATCCCTATCCTTGGCCTCCCTCCTATCTTGCCCCTTACTACTGTTTTGGGGGCAGCTCGCCCGCCCTTGCCTAGCTACCTATTGGGGCGGGCACCGCTACTGCTAGCTTTTCGAAGCGAGCTCGTGCCACCTTTTCACAGGCCTCCTCCTCCTCCACTCCTGCTCCCACGGGTTTCCCGGCCACTTTTCGTCCCCCTACACCTTTGGTTATCCCTGCGGTCATGGACCAAAGGGCGGTTTCACGTATGTTGGGTGACCTGTGCATGAGTTTTGATCAGCACAGATTAGACACGGCTCTGGCCCTGTACCCAGTTTACGAGGAGTACGCTCGGACGGGGATGCTCCCACGAGGTGCCTGGACTCACCCGTCCTTCTTTGTTCCTCCGGTGGGCGGTTACCCTCAGCCTGCCACGAGATCTGCTCCCACTAGCTACTACTACTGCCGCTGCTGCTGAGGCGGAAGAGGAGGACGACTCGGGGTCCGAGGAGGATAGTGGTTCTGATTATGATGGTGGGGACTAGACGCACTCTGACCTCCCCCGTCTTTGGCTGGTTTGGGGAGGTCTACTTTTGTGAGTTTCCGATCCCTCTTTACTAGTTTATATTTATTTATTTTGTTGTTGCTTATATTCTTCCCTATTTTGCTGTTGATGCTGGTGATTTGCTGCTGAGCACAATGAGGGCATTGTGCGTTTTGGTTTGGGGAGGGTATTTGCATATGTCTTTTGCATCTGCATTTGTTTTTTTATTGCATTTCAGTCACACGTTTATTGCATTCATTTCAGCTTTCATTTGTTTTTAATTCAAAAAAAAAAAAAACAAAATTTTTTTTTTTTTTTTGAAAAACCACAAAAAAATTCAAAAAAAAAAAAAATCACGTTTATTTTAGCATATAGGTCGAGTCGGAACGGAAGGATTTCAATGATGAGTTTGCATTACATATTGTCTCATTGCCCTTTCCTTGCACTTTGAACATTTCCAAGTATGTCACTTGCATAGTTTACGAGTTTTTGTTGGAATTTTGCTAAACGAATAGACTTGACTCAATATTGGTAAGCTACTTAAATTTCTAAGGATAGAGCCCAATAAATCGGTGACATTCATGACCGATTTCATGTAGAAATGAGAGTAGTTTCTCCTTATAAGGCATGTCACATTAATTTGCATAAGCATGAGTCTAGTCTACTTGATACCTATATGCATTCGGGTCCGTGGTTTGTTGACACATGTGGTAGAGGTTCCCCTTTCTCATTTTGCCCATAAACCTCACATAGCCAAATAGCTTATTTTGTCCCATTTAGCTACATACTATACTTAGCCTACCCTATCCGAGCTAGTAATGTTAGTGTTTGGGAATTTCGTGAATGTCTTTTGGTTATCTTGTTCTTCATGAGAAGTTGGAGGTGAAATGGTGGAAAGGAGAGAAAAAGAAAAAGAAAAAAAAAAACTCAGAACAATGAAAAAAAAAGAAGTTGTACTGGGCAGAGAACACTGGTTTTGCAAGGGTGGTCGATCGACTGCTGTTGCTGGTCGATCGACTGCCAGTCCAGAAACTGAAAAAAAAAACTGAAAAAAAAAGAAAGTCAGAAAAGAAAAGAAAGAAGAAATGGAAAAAAAAGAAAGAGAGATCACATGTTTATATTGATTTTCGGGTGGTGATTTCTTAATTCCCATGTGCTTTTCATATTATTTTGGGGAATCGTTATTTTCGGTAAGTGGAAGTAAAAAGTGGATTTGCTTATAATTTGGTTTAGTGGTTATTAGCTCGGCTTAACCCCTCTTTCCCAAATTCATTTTAGCCTTTTTTTACCTCTAGCCTCACAATCCCAAATCGCCTCGGCATATGTCATGGTCATTAAATGGTTGGAATGCATATGCACGGTTGTAGAGACTTTATTCATGTTAGACTCCAGGCATGTTCTTATGGGTCGTAGATAGGTGAGAGTCTTATTTCTATCACTCTTCTGTCTTGCACAATATATCTTACCTTGTACTTAAATGAGCGAATGAGTGACCCGTGAGAGTCCGATAAATACGAGTCTTGCAAGGTCGAAGGTTTAGCGAATTCTTTAACATGGTTAACTCGTTTGCATTTGACAAAATACTTGGATGTTAATAGTTGCATTAAATTGGTTAGGTATGATGATTTGTATTAGCTCTGAGCATGAAATCCGTTCCATTAGAAGTTTTGAGTCAGGTCATAGTGCTTGTTTGGGGACAAGCAAGGTTTGGTTTGGGGAGATTTGATACGTGCATTTTCTATACACTTTAATTGCAGTTTTGGCACGTATTTCTATGCGTATTTGTTAGCTTAAAGCTACTATTTCTCCCGAAACGGTTTACTTTGGAATTTCTATGATTTATTGTAGGAATGAGTGAAAGTAAGCTAAATCAAGCTTAAATCGTCCTCCGGAAGCAACTTTATGGAAACCTGGAAGATGGGAGTTCGAACTTGTTCACCTTGGGATGCGTGCATGAAGTGAAGAGGCTGTTTTGAAGAGAAAAGGATGCTACTGCACTGCTTAGCTGGTCGATCGACCAACATCTCCAGTCGATCGACCATGGAGATTCAGCAGAAGAGCTTCACTGTATAGGCTGGTCGATCGACCGTGCCACTTAGTCGATCGACCAGGCTGCGAAGCTGTTATTTATTTTACGTGTTAGGTTTTGAAAGGCCAATTTGTAATTAACTTTTGGAAGGACGTTTATCAGTAGTACGGAGGGAATAGTTTAGGTTAGGCTTTTCATTATTGAAGAACGGAAGTTTAGATCTAGTTTTGGAAGAGACGACGGTTTCCAATTTCAATTCCTTTGTTCATTAGTAAGCTTTAATACAATTTCCTTCTTCTTTTATTTCTTGTTAATTCAATTCTTGTTGTTACTAGTTTTTATTCAAGCAATTCAGTTTTAATCTTTTGTCTTAAATTCAATTTCAACCATGTCAATTTCATTGTATGTCTTTAAGTTTGCGATTGTTATAGTTTTAATCATGCGTAGCTAATCATCTTGATTGGGAACGAGGTGAGCCATGGCATAAATTAGGGTTGTTTTGTTAGTACGAATTCTTCCGTATCGATCTTATTACCTTTGATAAACCCGTCTTGCTAGATTGAAAGATTAGTAGGTTAGGTTTTCATTGGGGTTGGAATTTCCTTTGAGCGAAAGCTTTGAGAAATTCTTGGGAATTAGAAGACCGTAAGGTTATTGAGCATTGATCGAAGGACTCGCTCATGTTCCCTGAGACCGTATTACAAGACCTCTGCTATCTTCTTGACCTGACCTTAGCCATGGTGAACCGAAGTTCCCGATCTCTCCTTTATCTTTTGCGAATCTTCTTATTTTGTCAATTAGTATTTAGAATCAACCAATTTCAAAACCCCCATCCAATTGTTACTTTTTTTTAGACTGAAAATAGCAAATAGAATTGATCTTGTCTCTCTGTGGTTCGACCCTTACTATCACTGGCTATAGTTTTAGTTCGGATTTATAAATTAAATTTTGATACAAAACGACGGTATCAAATTTTGGCGCCGTTGCCGGGGACACGGTGTAATTCTGTTTGCTTTATTTTTAGTTTATTTTTCTTGTCTCAAGGAACTTTGGTTCCTTGAGGCCGTTGCTTACTCTTGCTTCTAGTTTTGCTTTTGTACAGTTAGAAGACAGGTTTTTGAGAGGAAGACTTGAGTACTCTCAGTTTTGCGAACATGACTATAATATATGACAATCTTCAGCCACAAGAGCAGCATGTTCCAAAGGGATACGTTTCACCCACCCCTACTACTGGTCAATTCGAATTTCGTTCCTCCTATATTGATTTAGTGGAGCGGAATCAGTTTGCTGGTCTACCGGACGAGGATCCTTTGAAGCATATGGAAATTTTCACAGACTACTCTCATTTCCATACTGTCTGGTGAGGTGACCCAAGATGAAGTAAAGGGGATGATGTTCTTGTACTCCTTGAAGGATTCTGCGCGAGATTGGTACCGCTACCTTGATAGGGTAGCAACTGGAGTTACAGATTGGACATCTCTGGCGTTAGCTTTTTACAAAAAAATACTTCCCACTTGCAAAGACTGATGCCTTGAGAAGCAAAATTACAAATTTCCAGCAAGGACCTGATGAGGAATTTTGTGAAGCATGGGGACGTTTCAAGAGTTTGGTTGATCTGTCCCTTACCACGGTTTTTAGCGGTGGTACCTTTGCAACTTATTCTATAATGCTTTATATGATGACTACAAGGTCATCCACGGGACGCATTTGCGAATGGTAGGTTCCAAAATAATACCGGTCAGAATAAAGGTTGGAACACTATTGAGGAGATGGCAGTCCATAGAGCTGAGTTTGGAAGTTCGCGTGGAAACTCGCGAAAGCAAAGTGATGAAATGAATGCCGTTACGACACTCATAGCTTCTATTGCAGCCCGTCTCGAGAAGCTCGAGACCTCTGAAGCTTCCAAGGAAAGAGTTGAAATTCCTGTCCATAACTCAGATGAGACCGCGGAATTGAGAAAGACAATCCGAGCTCTTTTGGTTCAAGTCACGAAAATAGAAGAAGCTGGGATTGAATCTGCAAAGAATTTTGTGAAGCAGTTGGAGAATTTAGAGGCTAAGCAAGTCGCCAATTCTTCAAGCAAATGTGAGAGGCCAATTGAAACCATTAATGCCATTAAACTCCAAAGTGGCCTTTCTTATGATGGTCCCGATAAGCCAAGAAAAGACTCGGGAAAGGATGAAAAGACGAATTTAATTTCTGGTGCGAAAACGAGCTTTTCTTTGCCCGATTACCAGTGTCGATCGACCAACAAAGCGATCGATCGACCAGGATGTCGATGAAAAAGTTTCGACCGAGAAACTAATCGTACCCAGCACATGTGGTCGATCGACCACCATTGTCAGTCGATCGACTGAAGTTCCTGACGAAGGAGTTTCTGACCAGAAACTGTTCATGCCCAGTGCGATTGGTCGATCAACCGAGACCAATGGTCGATCGACTGGGTCTCCAGTGCAGGACGCAAATCCGTCAATTAATTTGCATGATTCTATACTCATAGATGATTTGACGGAGGTTTTAAACTTACGGAAGCCGAAGGTTGCTGATCCTACGGCCAGTGTTGCAGTCCCATATCCGGAGCGTTTAAAGAATACTAAGCTGGAGCGCAAGTTTGGTAAGTTTTTGGAGATGGTCAAGAATCTTGAGGTAACCATTCCTTTCACTGATCTAATTACCCAGGTACCCTCTTACGCTAAATTTATGAAAGACATTTTGAATCGTAAGAGAAATTTTCATGATGATGGTAATGTTGCTTTTGTGGAAGAATGCAATGCTCTTTCGCAAATTAATATACCACCTAAATTAAAGAACCCGGGTAGCTTTTCAATTCCCTGCACTATAGGTAACCACGAAATTGGAAAGGCCCTTTGTGATTTAGGGGCCAGTGTCAGTGTCATGCCATATTCCGTTTGCGAAAGGCTAAATATTGGTAGACTTAAGGTGACCGATATTACCCTTCAGATGGCAAATAGATCGACTCAGAGACCTTTAGGAGTCTTAGAGGATGTACCCGTTCGAGTGGGTAAGTTTTTTATTCCTGTCGATTTCGTTGTTTTGGACATTGCAGAGGACAGTCAGATACCTATTATTTTAGGTAGACCATTTTTACATACAATGAAATTTGTGTAATAGATGTCAAACGCGGAATAATAACCTTAGAGGTAGGAGATGACACCATTGAGTTCAGTCTTGCTCGCAAGGCTACTGAACCTGCTGATGATGATACGTGTTATTCATTGATATTGTTGACAGGGCTGTTAATTATAATTGGAGTGAATCCTTAGCCAAGGATCCCTTAGCTGATCTAACCTGTTCAGATGAGTGTGCAGATAATACAGCGGTGAATGCTGAGGAGCCAGATGTTTTGGTAGCCTCAATGGAAAGCTACGAGCTCACAGAGGAAGAAGAGGAGATGCTCTTAAGCCTGGCCAACGAGAATTTGGTAAACACTTGCTATGCCATTGAAGCTGATTCTGTCCATGCTGTAGAGGTAAAGGTGCCAGAGCGTAAGCCACTTCCTCCTAATCTTAAGTATGTTTTTCTAGATGATACAGAGCAGTACCCAGCTATTGTTAGTGCTAAGCTTAATGATGACCAACTTTCTGCTTTGATGTGTGTGCTTAAGAAAACAGGAAGGCTTTAGGTTACTCTTTGGATGATATTAAGGGCATCAGCCCTGATATTTGTATGCACAGGATAGAGCTGGAGGAAGGCCACAAGCCTTACAGACAGGGTCAACGCAAGTTGAACCCGAAGATGCACCAGTTGTTATGGCTGAGGTGATGAAACTACTCGATGCAGGTATTATTTATACAGTTGGCAACTCCAAGTGGGTTAGCCCAGTTCAAGTAGTTCCGAAGAAAGGAGGGACTACCGTGGTTAAAAATGAGAAAAATGAATTAATACCAACACGAGTTGTGACAGGGTGGCGGATGTGTATTGATTATAGACAGTTGAATGCCGCCACCAAGAAAGACCATTTCCCCCTCCCTTTTGTCGACCAAATGACTGAAAGACTTGCTTCTAACAAATTTTTCTGTTTTCTAGACGGATATTCAGGGTTCTTTCCAGATCCCTATTCATCCGGATGATCAGAGTAAGACCACTTTTACCTGTCCACAGGGTGTTTTTGCATACCGCAGAATGCCTTTCGGATTATGTAACGCCCAGCTACCTACCAGAGGTGCATGATGGGGATTTTTTCTGATTATATAGAGAACATTATGGAGGTATTTATGGATGATTTCTCAGTTTATGGTAATGACTTTGATCGTTGTTTAGCTAATCATGATAAAGTCATGCAGCGTTGTATTGATGTTAATCTTGTTTTAAACTGGGAAAAATGTTAGTTCATGGTCAATGAGGGAGTTGTGTTAGGGCATCTGATTTCTGATAAGGGTATACATGTTGATAAGGCAAAAGTGCGGTGATTGAGCAATTGCCTCCTCCGTGAATGTTAAAGGAGTGAGGAGTTTCCTTGGTCACATTTGGTTTCTATCGGCGTTTCATTAAGGATTTTTCAAAAATTGCTAAACCACTTACACAATTGCTCCTTAAGGATGTTGTCTTTGAGTTTACTGATGAGTGCCTTTTAGCTTTTAACAGGTTAAAGGAGGCTCTAGTTTCTGCGCCAATCATTCAGCCGCCTGATTGGGATCTCCCATTCGAGATTATGTGTGATGCCAGCGATTATGCGATTGGTGCAGTTTTGGGACAGCGGAAGAATAAAGTTTTGAATGCCATATATTATGCGAGCCGAACTCTGGATGAGGCTCAAGTCAACTATTACACCACTGAGAAGGAGTTTCTAGCTGTAGTTTTTGCCTTAGATAAATTTCGGTCTTATTTGTTAGGTTCTAAGGTTATTGTTTATACTGACCATGCAGCGCTGAAGACTCTCTTTCTTAAGAAGGATGCGAAGCCAAGGCTTTTGAGGTGGATACTCCTTTTGCAGGAGTTTGATTTGGAGATCAGAGATAAGAAAGGTGCAGAGAATGTGGTGGCAGACCATCTATCTCGTCTGCAGCTGACAGAAAGGGAGAATTCATTACCCATTAATGATTCTTTTCCTGATGAGAGTCTGTTAGCTATTACTAATTCGGGGTCTTATCCACCTCCGTGGTTTGCTGATTATGCTAATTTTGCTATGACAGGTAAGATACCACCCGAGCTTTCATGGCACCAGAAGAAGCGGTTTGCTTATGATGCTAGACAATACTTTTGGGATGATCTTTATGTTTTCAAGGAATGCGCAGACGGTCTTATCCGGAGATGTGTGCCTCAATGAGAGGTGAAGGATATCCTAGAAGCTTGCCACTCTTCTGCCTATGGTGGTCACCATGGTCCGTCCCGGACTGTGGCTAAGGTACTCCAATCTGGTTTCTATTGGCCAACTTTGCATGCAGATAGTCACAATTTTGTTGCTGAGTGCGATGCTTGTCAAAGATCGGGGAATATTTCAAAGAGACATGAGATGCCACAGGTAGGCATTCTAGAGGTTGAGATTTTTATTGTCTGGGGCATTGATTATCAAGGACCTTTTCCGAGCAGTCAAGGTAATAAATATATCCTCGTAGCTGTAGATTATGTGTCCAAATGGGTAGAAGCTATCGCTACTCCCCATTGTGACGCAAAGGCCGTGATTAAACTGTTTAAAAAAATTATTTTCCCTCGTTTTGGTGTCCCTAGGGTTGTCATTAGCGATGGTGGAATGCATTTTAAAGAGAAACAACTTAGTGCTTTATTGACTAAATTCGGTGTCCAACATCGTCGAGGTTTGGGGTATCATCCCCATACTAGTGGTCAGTTTGAGATTTCTAATCGAGAATTGAAATAAGTTTTAGCTAAAGTTGTTTCTAAATCACGGAAAGATTGGAGTCTTAAGTTAGATGATGTCTTATGGGCTTATAGGACCGCGTTTAAAACGCCAATTGGGATGTCACCATTCCGATTGATTTATGGTAAGACATGTCATTTACCTGTTGAGTTGGAGCGTAAGTATTGGTGGGCTATATGTGATTTGAATTTGGATCCTAACCTCTCTCATGAGAAACGCATGACACAGCTGAATGAGCTGGAGGAATTTAGGCTGCTGGCCTATGATAATGCTAGGATCTACAAAGAGAAAACGGTTACGGCACGACAAGAGAATCATTAAGCGCGAGTTCCATATTGGCGATAAGGTACTTCTTTTTAACGCTCGTATCCGTTTATTTCCTGGTAAGCTGAAATCCAGGTGGACTGGCCCCTATACGGTCACAGTAGTTACAAAATTCGGATAAGTTGAATTGGAGACCTCATCTGGAGACCGGTTCAAAGTTAATGGCCAATATGTGAAACATTATCACGGTGCAGACGAATTCGTTGGGCAGGTCGAAGTACTATACTTTGACCCAATTTTAGAAGCTGCAGATTGAGGTAAGAAGGTCGTGCGGGACCTCTTAAACCAGCGCTAACCGGGAGGCAACCCGGCTTGTACATTTTTTGTAATTAGGGACTTTACAGTTTTATTTCATTTAACTTGCATTAGTAGTTTGTTTTTTTTATTTTAATTAGCATTCTCTTTTGTGAAAAGACGTGCGCCTTTGAGAATTTTTGCAGGAATTTATTTTAGCAAAGTGCGCAGGATGATTTACTGAATGTTTGTGAGAGAAAGACGGGAAATTTAAGTTGGCAAAGCAATTTTTAACGTAAATAAGATTAATTGCCAGCGTATGCAGTCGATCGACCAAGTTACTCAGTCGATCGACTGAGGAGAAAAAGGCAGAGGCTGCTGTATAAGGGAGATTGGTCGATCGACTAGGCAACATAGTCGATCGACCACCACGCGACAATCAGAGAGCTGTATAAGAAAGGAAGGGTCGATCGACTGGGCCTTATGGTCGATCGACCAACGCGCGAAATCAGATGCAAATTAATAGGGAAGTTTCTATTTCTTACTTCATTCATTCATTCTCAATTAATCAAAAAAATAGAAAACCCCTTATTCTTCCCCTTTGCGATTCGCGATTCCCATCCCCCTTTAATCTTGATTTTCTTGCTCAAATCTCCAAGTTCTCATCAAAGGTATGTCTCTAATCCTCTTTTAATCCTTTAAATTCGATTTTTGCTGAACTTTTAGGCCCAAATTTCGAGCATTGTTACCTTGGGTCGAAAAATCGATTTGGGGGAAAATCGATTTGGGGTTGATCTCTTGTCGAATTTATGTTTTAAATGCCTTTGCTATCCTATTTCCTTGATTTTCAAGCGATATTAGAACCTAGGAGATGCTTAATCCCATTTTCCCCAATTTTGCGAAACCCTAATTTCGTCTTCAAATTTCTGATTTTGTTTGGGGTTTCATAAATTGTCATTGTTAAAGGTTATGGGAAGTTAGTTGCTGATTTGATTAATTTTGTAGGAAGCAACAATGACGAAAGGAAAGCAAACGATGTTCGAAGGTCGGTCCCGTCGGGAGGCGCAAACGGCCATGGGTGCCGTTGATGATCGAGATACTACGGATAGTCTACGACTATCCGCAGGTTACTTTCTCCACCTCTACTCAGCGTGCTAAATTCATTAACATGGTCGAAAAAATGAAAGTTTCGGCCACTCGTTTTCTTCATAGGCCAACTTTAGAGAAATTAGGGTGTCTTGAGTCTTTGTGTCTCTGCTAAATGGGACAGGAATGTCGGGACTTGTGGACATGGCTGAGTTCACTTACTATACTTTGACCCTTCAGTTTTTCTCGTCTTTTGTTTTTGACCAAGCTTCTTTTGAAGCCAATAGGAGTAGCCCTTGCATTTCTTTTCGGCTGTTCAATGTCACCTACTCCTTGACATTAGCTGATTTTTCTTTGGTTATTTGGGTGCGCATTTCGAGGGTAACACCTCGGAAACTTCTCGATGTGCACGGGGTAATGTGGTCGTGTATCTCGATGGAACGACCCTAAGAGGACGGGCACTTAGTCCACTTACCCCCTTTTCGTTATTTTTTTTGATGGGTAATACCATTTTCGGCCGCAAGGAGTCAAATAATGTGAATACCATTGAATTGTCTATCTTGGCGGGCTATCTGAACATTGAAAGTCGGGTAGCCCGTATTTATAACATAGCTTATTTGACTGCCGCTCACTTTCACACTATAAGTGAGGGCACTTTGGCCACTATTGTTTGTGGTGGGTTGGTGACGCGTATCGCCAACCGTCTGGTTCTTCTTTTCCCTCGAGAGGAGGCCCCTCTTGACCCTGACTTACGCTTCATGGACCTTGCCTACGCCAGGTCTGTGAAGTGGGTCGATAGTCAGAGTCGGTGGAAGATAGACTTTTTCATCTACGACCGCATCCCTATCCTTGGCCTCCCTCCTATCTTGCCCCTTACTACTGTTTTGGGGGCAGCTCGCCCGCCCTTGCCTAGCTACAGGCTCCCTATTGGGGCGGGCACCGCTACTGCTAGCACTTCGAAGCGAGCTCGTGCCTCCTTTTCACAGGCCTCCTCCTCCACTCCTGCTCCCACAGGTTTCCCGGCCACTTTTCGTCCCCCTACACCTTTGGTTATCCCTGCGGTCATGGACCAAAGGGCGGTTTCACGTGTGTTGGGTGACCTGTGCAGGAGTTTTGATCAGCACAGATTAGACACGGCTCTGGCCCTGTACCCAGTTTACGAGGACTACGCTCGGACGGGGATGCTCCCACGAGGTGCCTGGACTCACCCGTCCTTCTTTGTTCCTCCGGTGGGCGGTTACCCTCAGCCTGCCACGAGATCTGCTCCCACTACTACTACTGCCGCTGCTGCTGAGGCGGAAGAGGAGGACGACTCGGGGTCCGAGGAGGATAGTGGTTCAGATTATGATGGTGGGGACTAGACGCACTTTGACCTCCCCCGTCTTTGGCTGGTTTGGGGAGGTCTACTTTTGTGAGTTTCCGATCCCTCTTTACTAGTTTTTATTTATTTATTTTGTTGTTGCTTATATTCTTCCCTATTTTGCTGTTGATGCTGGTGATTTGCTGCTGAGCACAATGAGGGCATTGTGCGTTTTGGTTTGGGGAGGGTATTTGCATATGTCTTTTGCATCTGCATTTGTTTTTTATTGCATTTCAGTCACACGTTTATTGCATTCATTTCAGCTTTCATTTGTTTTTAATTCAAAAAAAAAAAAAAAAATTTGAAAAACCACAAAAAAATTCAAAAAAAAAAATCACGTTTATTTTAGCATATAGGTCGAGTCGGAACGGAAGGATTTCAATGATGAGTTTGAATTACATATTGTCTAATTGCCCTTTCCTTGCACTTTGAACATTTCCAAGTATGTCACTTACATAGTCTACGAGTTTTTGTTGGAATTTTGCTAAACGAATAGACTTGACTCAATATTGGCAAGCTACTTAAATTTCTAAGGATAGAGCCCAATAAATCGGTGACATTCATGACCGATTTCATGTAGAAATGAGAGTAGTTTCTCCTTATAAGGCATGTCACATTAATTTGCATAAGCATGAGTCTAGTCTACTTGATACCTATATGCATTCGGGCCCGTGGTTTGTTGACACATGTGGTAGAGGTTCCCCTTTCTCATTTTGCCCATAAACCTCACATAGCCAAATAGCTTATTTTGTCCCATTTAGCTACATACTATACTTAGCCTACCCTATCCGAGCTAGTAATGTTAGTGTTTGGGAATTTCGTGAATGTCTTTTGGTTATCTTGTTCTTCATGAGAAGTTGGAGGTGAAATGGTGGAAAGGAGAGAAAAAGAAAAAGAAAAAAAAAACTCAGAACAATGAAAAAAAAAGAAGCTGTACTGGGCAGAGAACACTGGTTTTGCAAGGGTGGTCGATCGACTGCTGTTGCTGGTCGATCGACTGCCAGTCCAGAAACTAAAAAAAAAAACTGAAAAAAAAAACTGAAAAAAAAAAGAAAGTCAGAAAAGAAAAGAAAGAAGAAATGGAAAAAAAAAGAAAGAGAGATCACATGTTTATATTGATTTTCGGGTGGTGATTTCTTAATTTCCATGTGCTTTTCATATTATTTTGGGGAATCGTTATTTTCGGTAAGTGGAAGTATAAAGTGGATTTGCTTATAATTTGGTTTAGTGGTTATTAGCTCGGCTTAACCCCTCTTTCCCAAATTCATTTTAGCCTTTTTTTACCTCTAGCCTCACAATCCCAAATCGCCTCGGCATATGTCATGGTCATTAAATGGTTGGAATGCATATGCACGGTTGTAGAGACTTTATTCATGTTAGACTGCAGGCATGTTCTTATGGGTCGTAGATAGGTGAGAGTCTTATTTCTATCATTCTTCTGTCTTGCACAATATATCTTACCTTGTACTTAAATGAGTGAATGAGTGATCCGTGAGAGTCCGATATATACGAGTCTTGCAAGGTCGAAGGTTTAGCGAATTCTTTAACATGGTTAACTCGTTTGCATTTGACAAAATACTTGGATGTTAATAGTTGCATTAAATTGGTTGGGTATGATGGTTTGTATTTGATGTGAATCGCAAGCGGAAGTCTTAACTTGTACTAGCAAATAGATGGAGGATCCGAATGCACTAGGTGCAACCCGATCAATCCGTATATTCGTAGCGAGATTTGAATGAAAAAGAAAGGATATTTGTCGTAGCTAGACCTATAGCTACGCCAATGGGTGAATTGTTTGATACTCGTCAAACAATCCGACTTAAACTTAGGATCACGTCCCTCGTTCAAGCAAGGTGCGAAATCGCGTTTCGACCTCTTAAGCCAAATCACTCGTGTAACAACACAAGAAGACAAGATAAGTTTTAGAGAATACTCTCAAGTTTTTACTTCAAAATTGGATGATGAACAAATGAGGACTACAAGCCTTTATATAGGCCGAAATTCCTTGGAGCCCAAGGCTAGCCTTTAATGCTTTGTGGTGAGTTCTAGGCTATGTGGAAGAACTAGGTAAGACTAAGCCAAAAACTAGGTAAGACTTTTGTAAAAAACTAGGCTATGACAAAAACTAGGTGAGCTTTATTCAATGCCGTTGGACTAGCCCATTTTCGAGGTTGGACCTTGCTCCACACGGTTCTCCTTGCTCCACACGGTTCTACCCGTCCCATTGGCGGGTGATCATGCACTTTTCTCGACTATTATTCGAACCGATCCATGCTTGGTGAACCGGGTTGCCTTGGTCGCTTGTTTCGAGAATTATTTCATCGAGGTGATTCGTATTCACATCAATCCCTCCTCCTTTGAAAGGAATTGTCCTCAATTATGCAATCCCATTATCCTCGATGTAAGGACAGAGATCACCCACATTGAAAGTGGCGTGGACGTCGTAGTCCCCTGGGAGTTCGACCTTGTAGGCATTGTCTCCATACTTCGAAATCACCTTGTAAGGACCTTCTGCGCGCGGCATGAGTTTGTTCTTTCGTTTGCCTGGGAATCGTTCTTTCCTTAGATGCACCCAAACCAAATCTCCTTCCTTGAAAACCCTTGGTGGGCGGGTTTTGTTGGCTCTTTGCTTGTATACCTCATTGACGGACTCAATTCTGGAGCGAACGTGCTCATGTAGTTTAATCATGGATTTTACCTTTTCTTCCGCGCTTTTGTGTACTAGCTCGCCCTCGGGTAAGGGAATGAGATCGAGTGGTAGATAGGGATTTACGCCATACACGATCTCAAAAGGAGAGTGCTTCATTGCGTATGATGGAGACCTGTTGTAGGCAAACTCGGCATGAGCGAGTTTTAGATCCCAATCCTTCTGAGTTTTGTTCACGAGGCCACGTAGTAATACCCCAAGAGTGCGGTTTGTCACTTCCGTTTGACCATCGGTTTGAGGATGGTGAGAGGTACTAAATAACAGTTTGGTGCCCACCTTCTTCAATAGAGTGTTCCAAAAATAACTTAAGAACCTTGAGTCACGATCGGAGACTATCGTCCTTGGGACTCCATGAAGGCGGAGTATTTCTCGAAAGTATAAGTCGGCTACGTTGTTAGCGTCATCTGTCTTGTGACATGCGATAAAATGGGCCATCTTGGAAAATCGATCCACTACGACCATGATTGCGTCCTTACCCCTTTGGGTTCGTGGTAGAGCAACAATAAAATCCATGGACACGTCTTCCCATGGCCTGTTAGGAATCGGTAAGGGCGTGTACTCCCCTGGCTTGAAGGTACTCTTTGCAACGTGACAAGTGACACACTTACGAATCACATCTTGCACGTCCTTCTGCATTCGAGGCCAATAGACATGCTCTTTAAGAACCTCCATAGTCTTAGTGACACCAAAATGCCCACCAAGTCCTCCCCCATGAGCTTCTCGTATCAATAACTCCCGGACTTGATGCTTGGGTACACACAGCTGATTTCCTTTGAAAAGAAATCCATCTTGAATTATGAACTCGCCTCGGGGTCCTGTTTGGCTTATCCTAAACATTTCACCAAAGTCGGGATCAGTTTCATAGTAATCTTTCAAGGTCTCGAATCCAAGCAGGCGAACATCAAGCACGTTCAGTAAAGAGTAGCGTCGGCCACCACATTGCTTTTACCATCCTTATATTTCGATGAGAAATGAAAGGATTGAAGAAATTCAACCCATTTGGCATGTCTTAAGCTCAGCTTCTGCGGCCCATTGATGTATTTTAAGGATTCATGGTCTGAATGTAGAATGAAGTGATTTGGGCGAAGATAGTGGCTCCAATGGTTGAGTGTTCTCACTATGGCGTAGAACTCCTTGTCATATGTGCAATATTTGAGCCGAGCTCCACTTAGCTTTTCGGAAAAATAAGCAATGGATCGCTTTCCTTGGACCAACACAGCTCCAATTCCAACACCGCTCGCATCACACTCTACCTCGAAGGGTTGAGTAAAATCGGGAAGTGCTAGTACCGGTGCTTCACAGAGCCGTTGGATAATCGTCTCGAAAGCCCTTTGAGCAGCCTCGGTCCATACAAATGTTCCCTTTTTTAAACACTCGGTGATGGGACTTGTGATGGTGCTGAAATCTTTTATGAATCTTCGGTAGAATGAAGCAAGTCCTTGGAAAGACCGAACCTGGCGTGACGGACTTAGGCGTAGGCCATGACTTAATGGCCTCGATCTTTGATTGGTCCACTGAAACTCCATCTTTAGAAACCACATAGCCGAGAAATATGACACTCTCGACCAAGAATGAACATTTCTCCTTCCTTCCATATAGCTTTTGTCCTCGGAGAGTTTCGAATACTTTGCGAAGGTGTTTGAAGTGATCTTCTTTGCTTTGACTGTAAACCAAGATATCATCTAAATAAACAACCACAAATTTTCCCAAGAATGGTTTGAGTACCTCGTTCATGAGCCGCATGAAGGTACTCGGAGCGTTGGTTAACCCGAACGGCATGACAGTCCATTCGTACAACCCATGTTTGGTCTTGAACGCGGTTTTCCATTCGTCACATTCCCGCATTCGTATCTGATGATAGCCACTCCTCAGGTCGATCTTAGAAAAGATCTCGGAGCCATGCAACTCATCAAGCATGTCATCAAGTCTTGGAATCGGGAAACGGTACTTGATAGTTATGTTGTTCACGGCTCGACTATCGATGCACATCCGCCAACTCCCATCCTTTTTCGGGACAAGAAGAGTAGGAACGGCACATGGGCTCATGCTTTCACGAACGTAGCCTCGTTCCATTAGCTCCTCGATTTGGCGCTGCAACTCCTTGGTCTCTGTTGGGTTGCATCGATAGGCTGCTTTGTTAGGTAACGCAGCTCCAGGAATGAGATCGATTTGATGTTCGATCCCGCGGATAGGCGGCAATCCTGGTGGTAAGTCTTCAGGGAAAACGTCCTCGAATTCCTTTAAGAGCGCCGCTAGCTGGGCATCCTTGATTTTAACTTTTGGTGCCTCGTTGACCACCATAAGATAGACACAACCACCTTCCTTTAAGACTTCACCAACTTCTTGCTCACTTGCAAACATGGTCATGCTTGCGGTCTTCCCTCGTGGGGTGCCCAAAGAACGGACAAAGACGGGTGCCATCGGTCTTAGGACAAGCTTCTTACCCTTGTCGACCGATTCATATTCGCTTTGCTTCGACGCGGTGTATGACATTGCGATCGAATTGCCATGGACGCCCCAAGAGTACGTGGCATGCATCCATTGGCACTACGTCACACAAGATATTGTCGTCATAGGAGCCCATTGTTAACGCCACTTTGACTTGTTTGGTGACCTTCACCTTGTTCCCGTCATCAAGCCAATGTAACACATATGGTTTGGGATGAGGTATGGTATCCAATCCCAACTTGTCCACCATCTTTGTAGAAGCAACGTTGGTACAACTCCCTCCATCGATGATTAGGCTACACCACTTGTCCTTCACTTGACATTTGGTGTGAAAAATCTGGTTCCTTTGTTCTGCCTCAATTGGTGTGGATTGAGTCTGCAAAGCACGAAGGACTAAAGCACAATCATAGTTAGGAGCATCATAAGTTTCGATATCTCTATCGTTCCCCTCCTCTTCTCTTTCTTCGAAGTTGAACACATCACCCAATCGTTCTTCTTCATCATACAACTCGTCTCGAATGGCAATAGCTTCCCTTAGTGCAATGTTTCTCTTATTTGGGCATGCGTTCTGAAAATGCCCAAATCCTTGGCATTTGAAACATCATACTCTAGATAAACTTGTCTCTTTAGGAACGGGTATCTTGGGAGCGGACTCAGGGGTGGAAATCTTCTTAGGTGTAGTCTCAACTGTACGACTACTCGGACTTCCCCTTGAGTATCCTTCGTTCCTCCAGCTTCGACCACCCTCACCATGAGTTGGAGTGAGCTTGGCCTTTCCTTGGGCTTCTACCTTGAGACATAGATTACACAAGGAATCGAAGTCAGCGTAAGATTGTAATTCAACTGAATTGGCTATGTTACGATTTAGTCCACGAAGGAATCGAGCCATCTTCAAGTCTTCACTTTCCTCTATTCCTCCCATCAAAGTAAGATTTTCAAACTCATTTATGTAATCTGAGACACTACTCCTCTCTTGAGTCAACTCGGCAATCTTGCGATACGTTGTGAGTCTATACGTGGCTGGGACGTATCTCTTGCGTAGCTTTCTTTTGAGAGATTCCCAAGAGGATATCTTTTCCTTTCCTGCCCGGGCACGTTTTACCTTAAAGCCTTCATACCACAGGGAGGCTCCACGACTTAGTCGTAGAATGGCGTACTTGCAACACTTTTCGTCATCCAGGTCTTTGAACTCGAACATCCGTTCAATCTTCCTCTCCCATTCGAGGTAATCCTCGGGATCCGTGCCTCCCACAAACTCGGGTAGTTCACTTACTTTGAATTCTTCTCGACTTTGTTCTCCTCGACGTGGTGTTCCGTTCACGCCAAGTTCCGAAAGATTTTGTAGTGCTTCTATAAGATTTTGAAGGAGATTAGGATTGTTGGGATCCATTTTTTTTTGTTGATGAATAGTACCGTGAAAAGTACGTGAACAGTAACTTTTTTTTTTGTTTTTCTTTTTTTTTTTTGCGAAGAAATCAAGACCCTTGGATCGTCTTGATTAGTGGAAATCAAGAGCCGAAGCTCTGATACCACAATTGATGTGAATCGCAAGCGGAAGTCTTAACTTGTCCTAGCAAATAGACGGAGGATCCGAATGCACTAGGTGCAACCCGATCAATCCATATATTCATAGCGAGATTTGAATGAAAAAGAAAGGATATTTGTCATAGCTAGACCTATAGCTACGCCAATGGGTGAATTGTTTGATACTCGTCAAACAATCCGACTTAAACTTACGATCACGTCCCTCGTTCAAGCAAGGTGCGAAATCGCGTTTCGACCTCTTAAGCCAAATCACTCGTGTAACAACACAAGAAGACAAGACAAGTTTTAGAGAATACTCTCAAGTTTTTACTTCAAAATTGGATGAAGAACAAATGAGGACTACAAGCCTTTATATAGGCCGAAATACCTTGGAGCCCAAGGCTAGCCTTTAATGCTTTGTGGTGAGTTCTAGGCTATGTGGAAGAACTAGGTAAGACTAAGCCAAAAACTAGGTAAGACTTTTGTAAAAAACTAGGCTATGACAAAAACTAGGTGAGCTTTATTCAATGCCCTTGGACTAGCCCATTTTCGAGGTTGGACCTTGCTCCACACGGTTCTCCTTGCTCCACACGGTTCTACCCGTCCCATTGGCGGGTGATCATGCACTTTTCTCGACTATTATTCGAACCGATCCATGCTTGGTGAACCGGGTTGCCTTGGTCGCTTGTTTCGAGAATTATTTCATCGAGGTGATTCGTATTCACATCAGTATTAGCTCTGAGCATGAAATCCGTTCCATTAGAAGTTTTGAGTCAGGTCATAGTGATTGCTTGGGGACAAGCAAGGTTTGGTTTGGGGAGATTTGATACGTGCATTTTCTTTACACTTTATTTGCAGTTTTGGCATGTATTTCTATGCGTATTTGTTAGCTTAAAGCTACTATTTCTCCCGAAACGGTTTACTTTGGAATTTCTATGATTTATTGTAGGAATGAGTGGAAGTAAGCTAAATCAAGCTTAAATCGTCCTCCGGAAGCAACTTTATGGAAACCTGGAAGATTGGAGTTCGGACTTGTTCACCTCGGGATGCGTGCATGAAGTGCAGAGGCTGTTTTGAAGAGAAAAGGATGCTACTGCACTGCTTAGCTGGTCGATCGACCAACATCTCCAGTCGATCGACCGTGGAGATTCAGCAGAAGAGCTTCACTGTATAGGCTGGTCGATCGACCGTGCCACTTAGTCGATCGACCAGGCTGCGAAGCTGTTATTTATTTTACGTGTTAGGCTTTTGAAAGCCCAATTTGTAATTAACTTTTGGAAGGACGTTTATCAGTAGTACGGAGGGAATAGTTTAGGTTAGGCTTTTCATTATTGAAGAACGGAAGTTTAGATCTAGTTTTGGAAGAGACGATGGTTTCCAATTTCAATTCCTTTGTTCATTAGTAAGCTTTAATACAATTTCCTTCTTCTTTTATTTCTTGTTAATTCAATTCTTGTTGTTACTAGTTTTTATTCAAGCAATTCAGTTTTAATCTTTTGTTTTAAATTCAATTTCAACCATGTCAATTTCATTGTATGTCTTTAAGTTTGCGATTGTTATAGTTTTAATCATGCGTAGCTAATCATCTTGATTGGGAACGAGGTGAGCCATGACATAAATTAGGGTTGTTTTGTTAGTACGAATTCTTCCGTATCGATCTTATTACCTTTGATAAACCCGTCTTGCTAGATTGAAAGATTAGTAGGTTAGGTTTTCATTGGGGTTGGAATTTCCTTTGAGCGAAAGTTTTGAGAAATTCTTGGGAATTAGAAGACCGTAAGGTTATTGAGCATTGATCGAAGGACTCGCTCATGTTCCCTGAGACCGTATTACAAGACCTCTACTATCTTCTTGACCTGACCTTAGCCATGGTGAACCGAAGTTCCCGATCTCTCCTTTATCTTTTTCGAATCTTCTTATTTTGTCAATTAGTATTTAGAATCAACCAATTTCAAAACCCCCATCCAATTGTTACTTTTTTTTAGACTGAAAATAGCAAATAGAATTGATCTTGTCTCTCTGTGGTTCGACCCTTACTATCACTGGCTATAGTTTTAGTTCGGATTTATAAATTAAATTTTGATACAAAATGACGGTATCAGAGTGTGTGTTTCAGAAAAAGAAAACTTGTGACGGAAATTTCCGAGTTATGAAAACCGACATTTGTCTTGTACAAACTATTCCCTAACCTTGTTCAAGTTTCACTCTTTTGGCTACACGTAAGTGTATTTTCCCCAGTGGAGTCGCTAAACTGTGGACGCGGGCCCAGGGGGGCGCTTGGGAGGAGAACAAGCATTTGCATTTGTGGATTCGCCACCAATTTATTGTGGAAAATTGGAAACCGTTCGAATACCTCGTGTCATGTCAAGACACAAAGTAGTGACATGAACACCAAGAACTCGTTACCCTTAGCATTCTATGTCTAGAATGACTCTCGTGGATGCCAATGAACACGGATGTTCACAGAGATCTGGTGTAAGGGGTGAGGGTACGTATTAGGAAGCTCTTTTGATCGAACACCTAATCCCGCCCGCCTCGATAGCGGCCTCTACTAATGATTAGGGAAGTTATTCGTACTTGATATATCGTCGATTATATGCATGCAATGCAACATCCAAGTTTTAATCCTAGCATATGAAGAATTAACTAAGTCGGTGAACAATTAATTAGCAAACAATCAGGTCGAAGTAGGAATTTAAGTTCAATTACATGTGAAGGCATACAAATGGGACAATAAAAGAAATACAATAATGAATACAACAATGAAAATTACAATAATTACATCGGATTCAATGATTTATGTCGAAAATACTTTCAAAACGGATGATTTGAGAAAGAAAAGAATAAAGGAATAAACGAACAGGAATTAGGCGATAATACGACTAATAGTTAATTAAATACGTAAACTAATTAAACTAGGTCAAAGCAGAACGGAAGTTCAGAGACATAAGTCAACCTGGAACAGGCGCAGCAGAGCTGCGCCCTCTGGAAGAGGCGCAACAGTTGCTGCGTCTGTTCCAAGGCTGAGTTCTGGATGTGAAGCCGGAACTGCAAATCGTTAATATTCTTGGGTGAATTTAATGATTGATTATGATATTCGACTCGGATGAAAGTGATTAATAGGTTAATTACTTGCGAATGAGTCATAAAAACGATAAAACATGGATGAAACGAATGTGAACGAATTAATTACATGAATGAAAGACTGATTAGTGACATCGGTGAACTAAATAGGGTAAATATAACGAATTAATCATGAATTAATGATGGATACGACAATAGACAGATGGAAATATACCAAAGATCGAATTCCAGAGACTCAATACGAAAGAATCGAATCTCTACAACCCGGATTGATGTTAATGACGAAAACCCACAAATATTGGTTATAAGGGATTTAAGTCGAGAATTAATGATGAATTATATACTAACAGTGATAAATAATATGTTAAATTATGTTTAAATCGTCATAAGAACAAAGAACAATAAACGAAAGAAAATAACAAAACGAACGAATTGACAGAAGACGAAGGAAGAAGAAAGGAAGCAGGAACTGCGGCAGTCTCACGAAGAGGCGCAGCAGGTGCTGCGTCCCTTCGAAGAGGCGCAGCAGTTGCTGCGTCCTTTCTCGACGGTTGTCCTCTGATAATCCATAAAAAGGGTCTTAAACAAAGGGTTTTAGAAATCGGTTTTAAGAAGTACTTTCGACATAAATCTTACATTAATGATACAAAAAGTAAATAACAATAACAAAGTAGGGATTTACACCCTCAGACTTACATGTTTGACGAAACGAGATGAACTAAGTTAACGTTTTAGTGATGCTCGACTCGAATGTAACTAAAGTGCCCTCGTAAGAGGAAAACGATTAAGATTAATTAAGTTGATTATGGTGGAGTTGGTCAAATTGGTCGGTCATGCAAACGAGGCTGGTACTCAGAAGGATCCGAGCTTACGTGGTCAAATGTTCAAGCACGTAGACGCCAAAAAGTAAGAACGTGGTCTAGAATGCAAAGGGAGAATAGAAGGGCGGACACTCGCGTGAGAAATATGAGGAGCGAAGGCTCCTATTTATACTAATCACGTGGAGGAATTAGGGTTTTCGGAGAAACTTTGGAAGTGGATCTTGAAAAGATATGAAAAGATACGAAAAATACGCAGAAAAGGACCTGGGAAGAGGCGCAGCAGTCACTGCGTCTCTTGGAAGAGGCGCAACACCTGCTGCGTCTGTTCCCAGGTGGTTTCCTCTTGCGGAAGAAAGATTTCCGTGTTTAATTTATGGAATAACGGAATAATCTTATTTTCCTTAATATTTTGTGTGAATATTACGGGAAATTCTTTACCAAAGATTAAAAGATTGTGAAATATGGAATAGAAATATCCGGAACATTCCAGAACATTCTGACTCGGGATTTAGCGATTATCAGAAAATGAAGACGGTTTTAGGCTCGGACTCCAAATGTACTCTAATTACTGTCAAAACGACCGTATCGGCGCGTAGATGACAATTAAGAGGTAGACTTCAGTGTTTGAGCAATCACTTGATGATAAACTTACGAACTGTCACAAATCGTTCCGTGTACCAAACATGCAGCCCAATCATCACCGGGTGGTTTGCGAGAGGTGCAGAAATGAGGTATCTACAGAGCCCCCACTTTGACTAAGGCTTGGACAAGGCGAAAGTCAAAGTATAGCCATCAGTCAATCAAGATTACAACTGACGACTATGGCGACGCGAGGCGGCTCAAGGGGTCTGAACCAAGGACCTGTCGTCGGGAACATTTTAGAGTCTGTCGACTATCGGGGAGGGTCGTTTAAAGTCCATTAGACTACGTAAGGAGGCTCGCCAGCCATAAGAAGAAATTATATCTGAGACTTCTTTCTCGAGACGCTTCCGGAGGTGCATAGGAGCTAAGGGTAAGCATAAGAGCTAAGGGATAAGCGTAGGAGCTAAAGGATAAGACCTAAAAGATAAGTAAGGATTGTGCTAGGGTGTGGGACCCTAAAGGAAAGCATCAATGAGAAGGAGGCCCTAAATATAATTTCAACCTGAGGGGTAACTAAGGCTTGAGTGTAAGAACTCTACCGGTCTGGGAACTTCTGGAGAACGACACCTTTATCGCACTCCGTGGGGAAACAAGAAATATCGTGAGTAGCAGGACACAGGCGGGAACTGCTGGGAGAAATCTGCTTGGGTCATCTTTAAACAAACTTCAGAAGAACTCGAGAAGGACGATTGTATGTCGTGAACTCTCGTTGGGGAAACCTTATCAGGAACTTATCTCCATGTCTCGAGAGGGATTGTCTATCCGCTTACTCTCCCTGGGGGAAATATAATGAAGGCATGTCGAAACACCTGTTAGAGAATACTTGCTCGTTGTGACAAGCAAGGTCTTGGAAGCGATAAGTAATGTATGGTAGTCTGCAGTTGGCTTAGAAACGCGGGTCTGAGCGAAGAATAATCGTCAAATGGACCAAAAAAGATAAAATGGCATCGGGGAAGAGGCGCACCAAAGATGGGCCCACAAATAACGAACTCATAACGAATTTTTGAAAATTCGTATGAAGGGAAGCTGAGGAAGAGGCGCAGCAAGAGCTGCGTCTCTTGGAAGAGGCGCAACACCTGCTGCGTCTATTCCTGGAGGTGTCTTTCCTGCGTAAAAACGCGATGAAACAGGGATTCATTTCATTTGTTTCGAAACACAATTCCTCAATTTCTCTCTCAAATTTCAACCATTTCCGCCAAAATTTGATCCAAAAGCTTGTATTCGCCATGACTAATCGAGGTATGTATATCATTCTTGCATTTAATCTTCTATAATGGATGAATTGGATCGACAAAATTTAGGGTTTTCAACCCTAAAATGTCGAAAATTTGGGGCTTTTCCCCCAAATGATCTTGCCTTGTAAAATTGACCTTGTAAATGGTTAATTGGTAGTATAAGGATCATAACCATGTATTTATTTCGAATTTTCGTTGAGTTTTGGGCATTTGAGTGAAATTGAGACGGTTTCACAGCTAAACCGTAAATGGCTTTGAAAATGGCCGTAGGATTGCCCATTTGCGATGAAACTTGATATTTAGAATCCTTGGATGATGGGTAAACTTCATATCATCTCAGAATTTTGGTTTGTGACGGCTTTTTCAGGACACTTTTCTAGGGCATAATCGGCGTTATAACGAAATGCTGCCGAAATTTCGACTCGAACCCATGACTAGGCTTCAACTTAGGCTTGACTTAACCCATATTACCACATGAGTGATCGGGTTTGTGGGAATATGGCCAAAGATGGCGAGAAAAGAGCGACTTCGGGGCTTCTAAAACTCGAAAATCCTCTAATCAAGGTTCGTCGTCACTTGACGCGGCCTAAAATTACTTTAACGTTGCTAGTGACGAGGCTTCTACTTCTGGGAGATCTCCCATGGACACAGACACAGCCGTTGATGCTTCTCGTGCTCTCGTGAAGGCTTTTGCTGTGGTTAGGGCAGCTGGTGAGGTTGCTGAGGACGAGGTACTCGAGGAGGAGGCCCCGAGGCGGGCCAACGTTGGGCGAGGCGGTCGTCAGCTGAGGGGAGCACCTGCGTGGCCGATACCTGGGACAGCAGGCACTTGCTTTGGGCTGCGGAGGGTCACCTGTCCTATAGGTCGGTGAAGAGCTTGGTAATCTTGAATTCATTACTCACCACTCACCTTCTTTCATTTCATTTGCTCATATCTGTTCCAATTTCATTCAAACTAAAGATAGCTTTTGTTTCAAATCACAATAGGAGGCCGGGAACATCAGATCGTTCTCGGGCTACACGATGGCGATGGAGTGCTACGAGAGGCTGTCGGCGGAGGAGCGAGCCATGATCGAGCGGGGAGCATTCGACGCCCTGGTGAAGGCTTGGAGGGATATCGCGAAGAGGAAGCTGCGGGCTAACCTTAGCCTGGTCCGCGCTTTCTTGGACCGATTCTGGGATACGACTTTCACTTTTCACATACCTTTTGGTGAGGTGGGAGTCACGTTGGAGGACTACGGCATGATCTCTGGGCTGCCGTGTGGGACTGAGGAGGTGGAGTGGCCGGAGACTGCCATGAGGGTGGACTCGACCGAGGCTAGGAGGTTGATCGGTTGGAATTTGGCGCCGAAGGCTGTTATAGTGCCTGGTTTGGTGCCTAGTTCTTATGTCCGAGACTACTTTGCGGGAAAGACTCCGGCGCGGGTGGTGATTGACGGGAGGGAGACGGCTCCTCCTCCCTGTACAACTGAGCAGAGGGACCGTTTGTGGCTTTGGTGGTTTCTGTCTTCGATCTACCTCGGAGACAAGGGAGAAAGGTTGTCGACGAAGCTTCTTCCCTTCCTTTCTGACCTGAGCTCCCTAGGACGTTGGGACTGGGTCACTGCTGGTTTTGCGGTCCTCATCCGCTTCATGAGGGCTATGGTTCATCCGGAGTTGATGGAGAAGGGGACTTCTCTGTCTTTTGTCGCCCTGGACTACTGTTGGAGGTATGGACCTTCATTTGGACTAATAATCACTTTTTTTCCTTATCGAATTACGAAAGATCGTTATTGACTATCTTGCTTCACAGGCGTGGGTGTACTCCTACTTTCCGAGCCTCTCGCCCAAGAGGACGGAGCCGCTTGAGAAGGCCTATCCCGTCGTGAGGGATTGGGTGATGTGTCGCACGAGGAGCAAGCGTTCCTCTCACGGTGTCTACCGGTGGGACGTGAATGCTCTTCAGCTGGACAACGTGAGCATCTCATTTATATTCGTTTTACTTCTTTATTACTTTTTACCGATCATAAGAATGATTTCTTGTTTGTCTTTTCCCAGTGGGTGCCCAGGCCTTGGGCGGAGTATGATGGCGCTCCTCCTTTCGTGGCTGAGGTCCTTCAACCTAGGAGCTCGAGCCGGTTGCTGCTGAGGACGTCGATGGGTCATGTGTGGTACTTGGGCGAGCGCTTGGCTCGTCAGTGCTTACGGGATGTCTTAACGGTTCCCATCGATCCTCCTAGGACGATGTTTAGGGAGCTTTCTGAGGCTGAGAGGGAGGCTGACTTGGCTGGCGTTGGTGGTGATGCCCTTCTGCTTCCTGGTGAGGACTACTCGGCATTCCTCTACGGGAGGTTGGCGTACTGGCCGGTTGTGGTAAGTATTTACTCTCCTTATGATCATTTCTAAAGCATGATGAATGATCATCGATTTAATGGCAATCCTTTGTCTTTGCAGGAGGTTGAGGCGGCGGGCATCGAGCCCCCAGAGTACCCCGAGACCCTCGAGTACACTGACGCGACCGGGAGGACGACGATCTCCGAGCTGCGTGACTTTGACGTGGCTGTGACGGATGTTGGCTTGGACGATTGGCAGCATCTGATTCGGAGGGTGAGCCTCTAATTTGTACGATTTTTGTGTAAGAACACGTTTGATTGAACTTATCCAATTATTAAGAACTTCTTTTTTGAAAATGCAGGCTGCGCCGTCTCGGTTTGTGGCGTTGTGGAGGGTGGCCAACCGGTTGCGAGCTACTGCCGTCGAGGCACTTGTCGGCGGTCGAGGTCGTCAGGTATGAAACTTTTGTCTACTTCATTTTTGAATTTCCTAATTTTCTTATGATTGCTTGAAATGATTGACATGAGCCAATTTTGTTGTTTGCAGAGGGAGCGCGAGCTGGAGCTAGAGCTGGCCCAGTCTCGGGAGGAGACAGCTCGTTTTCTGAGGGAACTCGAGGTCCGCGACGCCGAGGTTGCTGCTCTCGAGGCGAGAGTTGCGGAGTTAGGCGGCGACCGGCAGTAGTTTTGTTTTGTTGTTTGTATCTTGCACATTTGTATATTTTAGGACCTACATTTTGGACATTTTGGACTTTGCTTGGGGCTCGAGCCCCCAGTTTGGTGTACATATCCCTTTTTGGTTGTATATACGACGGCCTGAGTGCCTTTGCTGCTGGGTTGCTTTGTTTGTACCTGCAGGTTAGTTTTGAACATGTTTGGTGGATGACGGTTTACGCCGTCATGCTGCCGAAATTTACATAGAAAGCACATAGAGCATGTATTTGTACATATGGCCTAAATTAGCACAAAAAAATGACTTGAAAATGCAAAAATTTGGTCGGAAATGACCGAACGTAGGGAGGGTTTGACTCGAAAATGCAAAAAATGTAATGCAAAAATTTGGTCGAAAATGACCGGACGGTAGGGAGGGTTACCCCCTAAAAAAAAACATGTAAGTGTGAAATGGAGAGTGAAATGAGTCCAAGTGTGCTAAAATGACGAGAATGTCGATATCGTCTCGAGATGCGCGTCTGCGAAATTAGGAAACGCGAAATATGGTAATTTTGACGTGTTTACCAAAATAATAACCCGTATGAATAGGAAATTATTCGCTAAGGAATTTAGGAAAGATCAAACGCGGAAAATCACAGAAACGTTGCTGAGGAAGAGGCGCAGCAGGAGCTGCGCCTGTTCCCCGGTGTATCCGTCCTGGTGGATTTTAGGAAACAGATTTTAGTATAAATAGAGATGTCGATAGAGGTTTTATTCACACAATTCTTCCGTCTTTTCCTTCGTCTTATTACATAAATTTCTTAAAATAATCATTCATCATGAATACTTTAGAGATTCGCCTAAAAGAGTGGACCAACGAGTTTTCCAACGTGGAGAAACACGACATGGGTGCTTATAATCTTGGATCATTGTTGAGTTTGAAGCTTATCAAGGTGGTCAAACCATTCCTAGATGCTTGTCTTGATTATTGGGACCCGAATTATCATGTTTTTGCTTTCCCTGGAGGTGACATTTGCCCATTTCCTGAAGAAATTGCTGCGATCGATGGGTGGGACCCAGAACAATTGCCTGCTATTCCTTCTACTTCACAGGGTATAAGAACAAGTTTAGGGACTTGATTGGGTTGACAAGAATTGAGGTGGACCGTTTAGTGACCTCGAAAGGAGTGCGAATGTTGGACTTTATTGACCGATTCATTAACAAAGCCGACCCCACCATCTCTTGTGTTGCTAGGCGAAGGGCATTTGGATTTTGCTTGTTACATGTATATGTCCTTCAAGGGCATGTTGATGAGGATTTGAGAGGTGATCCCCGTCTCCTGGGTCTAGTTGAGCAAATGGAACTGTGCAGGAGCCCATCCTGTTTATGTTTAGGAGAGACCTTATTGGGTTTGGATAAAAGGAAAGCCAATCGTGACCTACCTTATTTGGGAAGTCCCGTTATTTTGCAAGTAAAAGAACACTTTTCTCTCTTTTTTTTTCTTTTTTTTTGTGTTTCGTTTTTTTCGTTCTAATACCCGCTTTTGGTAGGTCTGGCTTATGGAGCGTCTTCGATTGATCGAGCCCCCAGTTCATGTCCCTTCTTATCATGCTCGCTCAATTGCAATGAGGACCAGGCTTTACATGGTGGATTTCACTCGAGTGTGCAATTACTGGGAAAACAAATTGAAGAGTGATGATGGCCCTTTGATTAGGTGGGTTGTACCATGGTAGCATCTCAAATCTGTCACTGGAGTATCTTCCTTGGATCCTACCCGATCTGTGCGCATTCCTGGCTTGGAATTCATGATATGCATCTTCCCGGAGAGGCTGATGAGATAGGTTGGACTGAAGCAGACAATCCCGAAGCTTGACACTGTCCCGCAGACTGCCGTGGCGCTTACTACTGAGAGTCGAAGGGAGTGGGCTATTAAATGGGCTCAAAGAAATGTATGGTTCCTGAACTCTTCTGTTAGTGCTTTATGGGTGTTGGACTCCTATCTGCGGTGGAGGAAAGCTACTACTCCAGAGGAGCATGAGAGATGGAGGAAGCGCGAGCCCGTTGACTATAAGGTGCGCGAGGTGGAAAAGGAGAAAGAGAAGCATCTGACCGAGGGAGAGGAGGAAGCCGGGTTTCGAGTTGTTCATCCTTCGAAGAAACCGAAGACCTCTCCTGTCGTGGACAAAGTGATTGACAAGAATGGGAAGGCTAGGCCTCGAGAAAGACAGTTGGTGATTAGGTCCGAAGTGGCGCAAGAGCGTCCGGCTCGAGATCGGGACAAGAAATATGACAAAAATGACAAGGGCAAAGGGAAAATGGAGGAATAGCCCAAGTCTTTATTATTTATTTATTATTATTATTGTAATAAGAAGGTGGGGTTTTAGAATCCTAGCCTATTTTTCTTTTTCCTTACTATTATTATTATTATGTAACGTATTATTATTGGTTATGAAACCGTTGTGATTTTCTATTTATTATTCTTGTCGAATTCCAAATGCAACTGCAAATGTCCTTCTATTTACATTTTGAAATTAATGGGTTGTATCTTGTGAAGGATTGCCTACGTATTCATTAAAAAATGAAATCAAACCCTTGTGCGTAGTTCGAGTAAATGTAAAAGAATAATTGTTCTAAGCAAGAGCTTGTAATGAACTTAGAAGATAAGCATGAGCTTTTTACTTACTCTTAAGATGCAATTTAGTTTATTTGATGATGTGAGGATGACAAATTGTCAAAATGCAAGAGCAGAGTGACATTAGCTTATTTCAGCTTGGCCAGGGGCCATTTATTTTAGTGTCACAAGAGCGACACGTGAGGTTACGCGAGGCGCGTTTTTGTTCCTATTCTAGGCATAATACCGCTTTAGTTGGTCAAGGTTTGTCGGGTTGGCAAATTCATTCCCATCTAGGTCCGTGATTCTAACCGCACCCCTGGAAGTATGGACTTGACTAGAAATGGCCCGGCCCAATTAGGTTTGAATTTTCCCCGTGGATCGACAGGTAAAGGAGCTCTAACCGACTTGAGTACTAAGTCTCCTTCCTTGATGTTCCTTGGCTTGACCCTTTTGTTGAAGGCTCGTTTGATACGTGCTTGATATGTTTGGACATTATGTAATGCGCGTAGCCTACGTTCATCCAGGAGGATGAGTTCTTCATATCTATCCCTCTTCCAATCGGCTTCCGGGATTTGACTTTCGAGTAAGATACGCAATGATGGTATTTCTAACTCGACCGGGCCGTGACATGACTTCCATGCCGTAGGTCAAATAGAAAGGGGTGGCCCCAGTGGGCGTCCTTACAGATGTGCGATATCCCCACAAAGCAAAGGGTATTTTGCCGGGCCAATCTCGATAGTTGTCAATCATTTTCTTGAGAATTGTGACAACGTTCTTGTTTGCCGCCTCTACCGCGCCATTAGTCTGTGGTCTATATGGCGAAGAGTGGTGATGCCTAATTTTGTACTTGGTTAGCAATTGCTCAGTCTCGGCTTGGAAATGCGATCCATTATCACTAATGATCTCATGTGGGCAACTGTATCGACATATGATGTTGTTTTGTATGAACTTTGCCACGTTTTTAGCCGTGAGACTAGTGTAGGAAGCTGCTTCTACCCATTTGGTGAAATAGTCAATTGCCACGAGGATGAAACAGTGACCTCCTGTTCCGGCTGGGGTTATCATCCCGATTATATCAATTCCCCAGGCAGAAAATGGCCAAGGAGATGTCATCGTATAGAGTAATGAAGGAGGGACATGCTGTACATTCCCGAAGATTTGGCATTTGTGGCAATGTCTTACGTATTTGATGCAATCGGATTCCATTGTGGTCCAATAATACCCCAAACGTGTGATTTTCTTTGCCATCATGGGCCCACTCATGTGAGGACCGCATTCTCCATCATGAACTTCTTCCATCACTTTCCGCGCCTGTGAATGATCAAGGCAACGTAGGACTACACCAAGAGGTGTTCTTTTGTATAGCTCTCTTTGCATGAGAACGTATTGGGAAGCTAGTAGGCATATAACACGTTGTCCCTATTTGTCCATATCCTGTGGATATGTACCGTTGAGCTTGAAATTTAGGATTGCTTGGAACCAAGGTTCCTCTGTGACTTCCTCTTCATCGGTGATTTGGTGGACATAAGCTGGTTCTGATCGTCGTTCGATACATAAAGGCATTTCCACCACGTCATCTGGCATATTAATCAAAAATGCAAGTTTTTCAAGAGCATCTGCAAATTGATTTTCTTCCCGAGGTAGGTGTAGATAGGTCACGTGATCAAAGAATTGGGCAACCTGGTCTATTCTGGCTTGATAAGGTGTTAGGCTTTCGCTTCGGATTTTCCAAGATCCCGTAACTTGATTGATGATCAGGGACGAATCCCTATGCACTCAGAGGTTTTTAATGCCTAAGCTCACTGCCGCTTGTAGCCCAATGAGACAAGTCAGATTCTCGGCGTTATTTGTCACCTCGAAGTCAAGTTTGACAGAGATCGGTGTATGCTCGCCCTCAGTAGAAATGAGCAACACTCCTATTCCATATCCTCTTAAGTTTGATGCTCCATCAAAGTAAAGGTCCCAGGAATCTACATCGGTTTGGAGTATATCCTCGTCTGGAAATGACCAAGTATCTATTATTTGTGCATCATTGATGGGATTTTCTGCAAAGAATTCGGCAACGGCGCGCCCTTTTATGACTTTCAGAGGCACGTATTTGAGATCGAACTCTGAGAGCATCAAGGTCCATCTTGCTAGTCGTCCGTTGAGGACGAGTTTCTCGAAGAGGTATTTGATTGGATCCATTTTGGAGTATATTTTGACGGAGTAGCTAAGCATGTAATGACGTAGCTTCTTCGTTGCCCACACAAGAGCGAGGCATGTCTTTTCGAGTTGTGAGTATTTGCACTCGTACTCCAAGAACTTCTTACTAAGGTAGTAGATAACCCTTTCTTCCTTTCCTACGGTATGAGCTAGCATGGCGCCCATGGTCTGCTTTTGCCATTCTTGTGAGATATAAACCAAGAGGTTGATCTCGTTGAGGTGGCATGAGCACGGGTGGTTTAGCTAATATCTCCTTGATTCGGTCGAATGCCTTCTGACAGTCATCATCCCACATGGTGTAATCTGTTTTCTTGAGCTTTTTGAAGATAGGTTCACAAATCAGGGTGAGTTTCGATATGAATCGACTTATATATTGCACTTTTCCCAGGAATCCTCTGACTTCTTTTTCCGTTTTAGGTTGTGGCATTTCGATCAAGGCTTTGATCTTGGAAGGGTCTATTTCTATACCTCGTTGGCTAACGACGTATCCCAGGAGTTTGCCAGATGTTACTCCGAATGCGCATTTCTGTGGATTGAGCCTCATGTTGTACTTTCGTAGCCTTGAGAAGAATTTGCGAAGGTTCGCAATATGCCCTTCTCTATCCTTGGAGTTGACAATCATGTCGTCTACATATACCTCAACTTCTTTGTGCATCATGTCATGCAGGAGTGTAGTTGCGATGCGTTGATATGTAGCTCCGACGTTGATTAACCCAAACGGCATGACCGTATAGCAATAGGTTCCCCATTGAGTGACAAAGGCGGTCTTATGCATGTCTTCTATGGCCATCTTGATTTGGTTATAACCTGCGTACCCATCCATGAAGGATAGTAACGCGTGATTTGCGGTATTGTCCACCAATATGTCGATATGTGGTAGAGGAAAGTCATCTTTAGGACTTGCTTTGTTTAAGTCTCTAAAATCAACACAAACACGGATTCTCCCATCCTTTTTGGGTACGGGTACTATGTTGGCTACCCAGTCAGAGTACTCGGAGACTTTGATGAACTCGACTTTGAATTGTTTATCGACTTCTTCCTTAATCTTGAGAGCCCATTCTGTCCTCATTCGACGAAGCTTCTGTTTCACGGGCTTGAAACCTGGCTTAATTGGGATTCTATGTTCGGCGATATCCCTTTCGATCCCTGGCATGTCTTTGTAAGACCAAGCGAAAACGTCTTTGAACTCGTTCAGGAGGTTTATGAAACTGGCCCTTTCGGCAGAGCTCAAGGTAGTCCCTATCCTAAGTTCTTGGGGTTCTAGTTCGGTTCCTACATTGATGGGTTCGGTGTTCTCTATTACTGGCCCCCCTTCCCCCTCTTATAGTATTTCCTTGGCTATGTAGGGAGGTATCTCAATTGAGTCTGGGTCTGGGTCATCCTCAGTATCATCGTAAACAGAATTGCATTCAAGATAACACAAAGAGTAAGCAGAACCTGATTTATTCATATTAAAGTTTGATAAAAGTTGAAATAAAGAAGCCATCTGATCTGTGGTCAGTGGCGGTAAAGGGACAGTTGTTGGGACATTTCCCGAACTAGTGTTACTATTTGAGGCTAAGCTAGGAGAAACAAAGGGTGTGGGGACGACGATAGGAGGAGACTCCTTAGTGACTTCTCTAGACTCCGACTCTGACTCCGACTCTGACTCTGACTCTGACTCGAATTCATCATCTTCTGGTTCTCCCTTGAACATCTCTCCTTCTCCAGTGGTGAGCTTGAAGAGTCTTCCTTGATTGTTGGTCCACTTGATTGATTTTCTCCATCCTTTCTGCTGGTTCACGTTTGTTTCTGTGATTAACGCGGTAGGGTTGAAGTGGTTGTCTTGAAGTATCATAGTAATGATCTCATCCTGCGCGGCTCTAACAAATCGGTCTTCTGCAAATAGTAGACTAAAAGCTTGTTCGTCTAAGCAAGGTGCTTGGCGAGCTTTGACGGTAGGAACCGTTTCTAGAGGAATGAAGTAGCAATCGTGAAAGATCTCGATTCCGGCTAGCTTCCTTCCAAGATAGTGCCAAGGTTCGGGAAATCCGTGAAAGAGTTCTTGACTTCCTTCCCTAACGAAGTATCCATTTAGGGTAGGGAGATAGGGTCACATTTGGACTCCTACGTGCTTACGGCTTTGAACTTGAGCGAGCATCTCGAGAACTTCCTCTTTAGTGGGTTAGTATCCTAGGCCAAGTGGTATCCTTTTTTAGTTGCCTTCCTTGTAGGGTGCGAAGGTGTTTCTTCGGACAGGGTTCAAAGGCATTCCAGGGAAGTATCCCTGGGATTTGAGTATGTGGTTGACCACCAAGTTGGAGTAGGGATCGTAGTATAGGTGTGCCAACTCGCTTTCTATGACACTTATGCTTTGAAAGCCCCCAAGTTCATGTACTGGATCCGCAAGGACTTGATTATTTGACTTCTTTTCGATTATTGCCTTAATGGGCGACGAAGTGATCGTCACCACTTTGCCATTTAGTGGGATTTTGATCTTTTGGTGAAGGGTGGATGTTACTGCTTTGGAAGAGTGAATCCAAGGTCTTCCCAGAAGTATGTTGAAGGAAGCTTCAATGTCCACTATTTGGAAGTTAACCTTTCGCTCAATTGGCCCTGTGGCTATGGTTAGGTTAACGAGTCCTACTACCTTTCGTCTTGTACCATCATATGCGCGAACACCTTGATTGGTGGGGGTCCAATCCGACTCTTTCATGCCTAGTTTGTACGCCGTTTTCAAGGGTATGACATTCCGTGAGCCATCATCTACCAAGGTCATTGGCACATTCTTCTTTAAGCAAATGACAGTGATGTAAAGAGTCAAGTTGTGACTAGCGCCAAAGGGTGGCAAATCTTCATCTGAGAAAGTAATAGGATTACTTAGCTTCGGTGATTCTTGGAAGACCAAGTTGACTACATCGTCGGGCGTGGAGTTATGTGCTACATTTAGTTTGGCCAAAGCTTGCAGTAAAGCTTGGCGATGTGGGAATGAGCTTGCTACTAACTACCAGACTGAAAGATCAGCCTTTGTCTTCTGTAATTGCTTGAGCAAATGATCAGTAGAGTCATCTTCGTTATCATTTGGTGTGATAACGTTGGTTGGACCATTTTGAGTAGTATTTTAATATGGACGCCCTGAACGAGTTAGGTGGTCCACATCTTGGTCTTCACCATTTTGGACTATTTCCTTGACTAGGGAGTGTTCAATGAGATACTCGTCTTCATCATCATCGGCCCATACTCCATTGACTGTAGCTAGTCCCCTCATTCTCATGATCTCGTCCTCTAATTGTGTAAATTGGTCGATTAGTTTATCAACCACGGCAACTACTTCTTGCATAGTAGCATTTTGGGAGAAAGTTAGTGGCGCATGTTCTTTAAGTGTCGCGTTGGGGTCATGTAAGGTTGTCACCACATTTTCCAATTCAGAAACTTGCCTATCCACACTCCTTGCCCATGCGTTGAAGTCGGTAATGGTAGGGGAAATGGTAGAGTAGAACCCTTCATTCTCGATCGCGTGAACCTCATCTTCGATTGGAGAAATGAGGTGTGAACAATCTAAGGTAGATTCTTCACTTGTGATCACTAGAATTCCAAGAGGATTGTGAGTGTTGTTGGGCTTACCTCCCGGCGGTATTGGTAGTCGACCATCCTCAATCATGTCTTGAAGCACATTCTTCAATTTGTAGCATTTTTCTGTGTCATGTCCCTTATCCCTATGATATTCGCAGTATGAGTTCTCGTCCCAGAACTTGGATTTCTTTTCCGGTTCGGGTGTAGGGCCTATAGGTTGGAGTTTGCCTTGTTTCATTAACCTTTTAAGCGCATTGGAGTGTCTCCCAGATTTGTATATTTCCTTGGTGGGGTACTCTTCTTAGATGGCTCGAGGAGGTTAACTTCATCGGTCTTGCTAGTGGAGCCGTAAGAACGACTTGTTGAGCCTTGATATCCTCGGCCTACCGTTTTGGACAAGAGCCCTTTACGGATGTCATCTTCGATCCTTGTTCCTAGTACGGTTAAGTCTTTGAAAGTTTTGAAGTTTTGGTATCTCAAATGATTTGCATAGATGGGCTTTAGGTTGTCCACGAATTTCTCCACGAGGGTAGCCTCATCCGGGCGTTCAACTAGTCGGGTACTAGTCTTCCTCCACCTACTTAGGAAGTCGGTGAAACCTTCTTTGTCATTTTGGGTAAGAACCTCTAAAGTGCGCATGTTAACTTGGATCTCGGCATTATCCGCATATTGTTTAGCAAATTCGACCGCGGCATCAACCCAAGTAGCGATCTTCTTGTGTTCTAGAGAGTAGAACCATTGCTTTGGGATGGTGTCAAGAGATGAAGGAAAGATCCTTAAGAACATATCGGGTTTGATGCCTTTGATAGACATGTAGTCCTTGAAATCACGGATGTGATTCAAAGGGTTTTCGTGCCCCTTGAATTTAGGGATATCCGTCATGTTGAAGTTGGTTGGCAACTTGGAACTCACGGCCTCATACTTGCGATTATTCTCCCTATAAATGTCATCCCCTTTAAGATACATCAATTGCTCCTCTAAGTATTGGAGTCGTTTTCATTGTGAGTCATACCCATGGGAGGGTTTTCGTCCACGAAGTCATTTACGAAGTCATCAACGACTTCACTTTCCCGAGTAGGCAACCTCGTTTCTACGGTATAGATCCGGCCTTCGATGGTGTCAAGGCGATCATACACTTGGTCTTGAGTAACTTGGAGTTGAGCTTGCGCGGTTAGGATTCGATCATTACTATCTTGGAGTTGATTGAAGTTCACGTCGCTTGTTTTGCATCTTGAAATCGGATAAGAGATCGACGACGAATCAAAACACGATCGACCATTCTAGCACACTTACTAAGAAAGAAATGTTTTCACTCGTGAAGTGGGTGTGTGCCACTTGTGTCAGTGAGCTTTTGAAGAAAAGACAAGATTTGAAAAATGTTGGTCCTAGTCAACTTTGGTGTAGTTCTAGGAGTGGACTCGAAGTGAGGTTTTGAAATGGGCTTGGGCCTGAAATTTGACTCGACAAATGGGCAAAGTTTTGACCCGGTTTTGCACTAATTATTGGCCTTTTCGAAATTTACACTTTAAAAGGATTTTGATTTTACAAAAATCGTCATGGTTTCGTTTAGAAATGGTGATCACGTAAGGTACAAACATTTATACAAGCATTATAACGGAATGCTGAGTGCATTTAAAAGGTTTTGGTTTAAAGGGTGGGTTGCCATACCGAACGATCAAACCCGAAGTCTGTGGAGAGGCTCGTACCAAACAAGAGTAAGGCCGATTCCTAGTCCATTTCCTCAAGTAGTGAAAGTCCTTGATACAAACAAGAGTAAGTACCATGGTATGGATGACGTCAATCGCTATCCATCCTTAGGCCCAAATAAGAATTAGGACCGTTTAGACGGGACGATTGGTCGAATGGGTTGGGTTGGGCCTAGGAAGGCCGATTAAAACGATCTAGGAAGATCGAGTTATGAAAACCGACAATTGTCTTGTACAAACTATTCCCTAACCTTGTTCAAGTTTCACCCTTTTGGCTACACGTAAGTGTATTTTCCCCAGTGGAGTCGCCAAACTGTGGACGCGGGCCCACGGGGGCGCTTGGGAGGAGAACAAGCGTTTGCATTTGTGGAGTCGCCACCAATTTATTGTGGAAAATTTGAAACCGTTCGAATACCTCGTGTCATGTCAAGACACAAAGTAGTGACATGAACACCAAGAACTCGTTACCCTTAGCATTCTATGTCTAGAATGACTCTCGTGGATGCCAATGAACACGGATGTTCACAGAGATCCGGAGTAGGGGTGAGGGTACGTATTAGGAAGCTCTTTTGATCGAACACCTAATCCCGCCCGCCTCGATAGCGGCCTCTACTAATGATTAGGGAAGTTATTCGTACTTGATATATCGTCGATTATATGCATGCAATGCAACATCCAAGTTTTAATCCTAGCATATGAAGAATTAACTAAGTCGGTGAACAATTAATTAGCAAACAATCAGGTCGAAGTAGGAATTTAAGTTCAATTTCATGTGAAGGCATACAAATGGGACAATAAAAGAAATACAATAATGAATACAACAATGAAAATTACAATAATTACATCGAATTCAATGATTTATGTCGAAAATACTTTCAAAACGGATGATTTGAGAAAGAAAAGAATAAAGGAATAAACGAACAAGAATTAGGCGATAATACGACTAATAGTTAATTAAATACGTAAACTAATTAAACTAGGTCAAAGCAGAACGGAAGTTCGAGAGGCAAGTCGACTGGGAACAAGCAGGCAGCAGAGCCGCGCCCTCGAAGAGGCGCAACAGATTCTTCTGCGTCTGTTTCAAAGGTTCGAGTTTGGGCCGTGAAGTTTGAAGCGCAAATCGTTAATATTCTTGGGTGAATTTAATGATTGATTATGATATTCGACTCGGATGAAAGTGATTAATAGGTTAATTACATGCGAATGAGTCATAAAAATGATAAAACATGGATGAAACGAATGTGAACGAATTAATTACATGAATGAAAGATTGATTAGTGACATCGGTGAACTAAATAGGGAAAATATAACGAATTAATGACGAATTAATGACAGATATGACAATAGACAGATGGAAATATACCAAAGATCGAATTCCAGAGACTCAATAAGAAAGAATCGAATCTCTACAACCCGGATTGATTTTAATGACGAAAACCCGCAAATATTGGTTATAAGGGATTTAAGTCGGGAATTAATGATGAATTATATACTAACAGTGATAAATAGTATGTTAAATTATGTTTAAATCGTCATATGAACAAAGAACAATAAACGAAAGAAAATAACAAAACGAACGAATTGACAGAAGACGAAGGAAGAAGAAAGGAAGCAGGAACTTCGGCAGCCTCACGAAGAGGCGCAGCAGTTGCTGCGTCCTTTCTCGACGGTTGTCCTCTGATAATCCGTAAAAAGGGTCTTAAACAAAGGGTTTTAGAAATCGGTTTTAAGAAGTACTTTCGACATAAATCTTACATTAATGATACAAAAAGTAAATAACAATAACAAAGTAGGGATTTACACCCTCAGACTTACATGTTTTACGAAACGAGATGAACTAAGTTAACGTTTTAGTGATGCTCGACTCGAATGTAACTAAAGTGCCCTCGTAAGAGGAAAACGATTAAGATTAATTAAGTTGATTATGGTGGAGTTGGTCAAATTGGTCAGTCATGCAAACGAGGCTGGTACTCAGAAGGAACCGAGCTTACGTGGTCGAATGTTCAAGCACGTAGACGCCAAAAAGTAAGAACGTGGTCTAGAATGCAAAGGGAGAAGATAAGGGCGGACACTCGCGTGAGAAATATGAGGAGCGCAAGCTCATATTTAAACTAATCACTTGGAGGAATTAGGGTTTTCGGAGAAACTTTGGAAGTGAATCTCGAAAAGATACAAAAAATACGCAGAAAAGGACCTGGGAAGAGGCGCAGCAGTCACTGCGTCTCTTGGAAGAGGCGCAGCACCTGCTGCGTCTGTTCCCAGGTGGTTTCCTCCTGCGGAAGAAAGATTTCCGTGTTTAATTTATGGAATAACGGAAAAATCTTATTTTCCTTAATATTTTGTGTGAATATTACGGGAAATTCTTTACCAAAGATTAAAAGATTGTGAAATATGGAATAGAAATATCCGGAACATTCCAGAACATTTTGACTCGGGATTTAGCGGTTATCAGAAAATGAAGACGGTTTTAGGCCCAGACTCCAATTGTACTTTAATTACTGTCAAAACGACCGTATCGGCGCGTAGATGACAATTAAGAGGTAGACGTCAGTGTTTGAGCAATCACTTGACGATAAACTTACGAACTGTCACAAATCGTTCCGCGTACCAAACATGCGGCCCAATCATCACTGGGTGGTTTGCGGGAGGTGCAGAAATGAGGTATCTACAAATGGGTGCACGACTAGGGTAATTATAGGGTAGGAATCTAGGTTGTTCTAGTTTTAGGTAAGTGGGTGATATGGATTAAATATGGTAAGTAATAGAAGATATGGAATAGGAGATATATACGAGATTTGAGTATGTGGTTGACCACCAAGTTGGAGTAGGGATCGTAGTATAGGTGTGCCAACTCGCTTTCTATGACACTTATGCTTTGAAAGCCCCCAAGTTCATGTACTGGATCCGCAAGGACTTGATTATTTGACTTCTTTTCGATTATTGCCTTAATGGGCGACGAAGTGATCGTCACCACTTTGCCATTTAGTGGGATTTTGATCTTTTGGTGAAGGGTGGATGTTACTGCTTTGGAAGCGTGAATCCAAGGTCTTCCCAGAAGTATGTTGAAGGAAGCTTCAATGTCCACTATTTGGAAGTTAACCTTTTGCTCAATTGGCCCTGTGGCTATGGTTAGGTTAACGAGTCCTACTACCTTTCGTCTTGTACCATCATATGCGCGAACACCTTGATTGGTGGGGGTCCAATCCGACACTTTCATGCCTAGTTTGTACGCCGTTTTCAAGGGTATGACATTGACCGCGGAGCCATCATCTACCAAGGTCATTGACACATTCTTCTTTAAGCACATGACAGTGATGTAAAGAGCCAAGTTGTGACTAGCGCCAAAGGGTGGCAAATCTTCATCTGAGAAAGTAATAGGATTACTTAGCTTCGGTGATTCTTGGAAGACCAAGTTAACTACATCGTCGGGCGTGGAGTTATGTGCTACATTTAGTTTGGCCAAAGCTTGCAGTAAAGCTTGGCGATGTGGGAATGAGCTTGCTACTAATTACGGATCGAAAGATCACCTTTGTCTGTAATTGCTTGAGCAAATGATCAGTAGAGTCATCTTCGTTATCATTTGGTGTGATAACGTTGGTTGGACCATTTTGAGTAGTATTTTAATATGGACGCCCTGAACGAGTTAGGTGGTCCACATCTTGGTCTTCACCATTTTGGACTATTTCCTTGACTAGGGAGTGTTCAATGAGATACTCGTCTTCATCATCATCGGCCCATACTCCATTGACTGTAGCTAGTCCCCTCATTCTCATGATCTCGTCCTCTAATTGTGTAATTTGGTCGATTAGTTTATCAACCACGGCAACTACTTCTTGCATAGTAGCATTTTGGGAGAAAGTTAGTGGCGCATGTTCTTTAAGTGTCGCGTTGGGGTCATGTAAGGTTGTCACCACATTTTCCAATTCTGAAAGTTGCCTATCCACACTCCTTGCCCATGCGATGAAGTCGGTAATGGTAGGGGAAATGGTAGAGTAGAACCCTTTATTCTCGATCGCGTGAACCTTGTCTTCGATTGGAGAAATGAGGTGTGAACAATCTAAGGTAGATTCTTCACTTGTGATCACTAGAATTCCAAGAGGATTCTGAGTGTTGTTGGGCTTACCTCCCGGCGGTATTGGTAGTCGACCATCCTCAATCATGTCTTGAAGCACATTCTTCAATTTGTAGCATTTTTCTGTGTCATGTCCCTTACCCCTATGATATTCGCAGTATGAGTTCTCGTCCCAGAATTTAGGGATATCCGTCATGTTGAAGTTGGTTGGCAACTTGGAACTCACGGCCTCATACTTGCGATTATTCTCCCTATAAATGTCATCCCCTTTAAGATACATCAATTGCTCCTCTAAGTATTGGAGTCGTTTCTCACCGATCATACCCATGGGAGGGTTTTCGTCCCTGAAGTCATTTACGAAGTCATCAACGACTTCACTTTCCCGAGTAGGCAACCTCGTTTCTACGGTATAGATCCGGCCTTCGATGGTGTCAAGGCGATCATACACTTGGTCTTGAGTAACTTGGAGTTGAGCTTGCGCGGTTAGGATTCGATCATTACTATCTTGGAGTTGATTGAAGTTCACGTCGCTTGTTTCAGGCATCTTGGAAACTGGATAAGAGATCGACGACGAATCAAAACACGATCGACCATTCTAGCACACTTACTAAGAAAGAAATGTTTTCACTCGTGAAGTGGGTGTGTGCCACTTGTGTCAGTGAGCTTTTGAAGAAAAGACAAGATTTGAAAAATGTTGGTCCTAGTCAACTTTGGTGTAGTTCTAGGAGTGGACTCCAAGTGAGGTTTTGAAATGGGCTTGGGCCCGAAATTTGACTCGACAAATGGGCAAAGTTTTGACCCGGTTTTGCACTAATTATTGGCCTTTTCGAAATTTACACTTTAAAAGGATTTTGATTTTACAAAAATCGTCATGGTTTCGTTTAGAAATGGTGATCACGTAAGGTACAAACATTTATACAAGCATTATAACGGGATGCTGAGTGCATTTAAAAGGTTTTGGTTTAAAGGGTGGGTTGCCATACCGAACGATCAAACCCGAAGTCTGTGGAGAGGCTCGTACCAAACAAGAGTAAGGCCGATTCCTAGTCCATTTCCTCAAGTAGTGAAAGTCCTTGATACAAACAAGAGTAAGTACCATGGTATGGATGACGTCAATCGCTATCCATCCTTAGGCCCAAATACGAATTAGGACCGTTTAGACGGGACGATTGGTCGAATGGGTTGGGTTGGGCCTAGGAAGGCCGATTAAAACGATCTAGGAAGACCGAGTTATGAAAACCGACAATTGTCTTGTACAAACTATTCCCTAACCTTGTTAAGGTTTCACCCTTTTGGCTACACGTAAGTGTATTTTCCCCAGTGGAGTCGCCAAACTGTGGCCGCGGGCCCACGGGGGCGCTTGGGAGGAGAACAAGCGTTTGCATTTGTGGAGTCGCCACCAATTTATTGTGGAAAATTGGAAACCGTTCGAATACCTCGTGTCATGTCAAGACACAAAGTAGTGACATGAACACCAAGAACTCGTTACCCTTAGTATTCTATGTCTAGAATGACTCTCGTGGATGCCAATGAACACGGATGTTCACAGAGATCTGGAGTAAGGGGTGAGGGTACGTATTAGGAAGCTCTTTTGATCGAACACCTAATCCCGCCCGCCTCGATAGCGGCCTCTACTAATGATTAGAGAAGTTATTCGTACTTGATATATCGTCGATTATATGCATGCAATGCAACATCCAAGTTTTAATCCTAGCATATGAAGAATTAACTAAGTCGGTGAACAATTAATTAGCAAACAATCAGGTCGAAGTAGGAATTTAAGTTCAATTACATGTGAAGGCATACAAATGGGACAATAAAAGAAATACAATAATGAATACAACAATGAAAATTACAATAATTACATCGAATTCAATGATTTATGTCGAAAATACTTTCAAAACGGATGATTTGAGAAAGAAAAGAATAAAGGAATAAACGAACAAGAATTAGGCGATAATACGACTAATAGTTAATTAAATACGTAAACTAATTAAACTAGGTCAAAGCAGAACGGAAGTTCAGAGACAGAAGTCAACCTGGAACAGGCGCAGCAGAGCTGCGCCCTCTGGAAGAGGCGCAACAGTTGCTGCGTCTATTCCAAGGCTGAGTTCTGGCTGTGAAGCCGGAACTGCAAATCGTTAATATTCTTGGGTGAATTTAATGATTGATTATGATATTCGACTCGGATGAAAGTGATTAATAGGTTAATTATATGCGAATGAGTCATAAAAACGATAAAACATGGATGAAACGAATGTGAACGAATTAATTACATGAATGAAAGATTGATTAGTGACATCGGTGAACTAAATAGGGTAAATATAAAGAATTAATGACGAATTAATGACAGATACGACAATAGACAGATGGAAATATACCAAAGATCGAATTCCAGAGACTCAATAAGAAAGAATCGAATCTCTACAACCCGGATTGATTTTAATGACGAAAACCCGCAAATATTGGTTATAAGGGATTTAAGTCGGGAATTAATGATGAATTATATACTAACAGTGATAAATAATATGTTAAATTATGTTTAAATCGTCATATGAACAAAGAACAATAAACGAAAGAAAATAACAAAACGAACGAATTGACAGAAGACGAAGGAAGAAGAAAGGAAGCAGGAACTGCGGCAGCCTCACGAAGAGGCGCAGCAGTTGCTGCGTCCTTTCTCGACGGTTGTCCTCTGATAATCCGTAAAAAGGGTCTTAAACAAAGGGTTTTAGAAATCGGTTTTAAGAAGTACTTTCGACATAAATCTTACATTAATGATACAAAAAGTAAATAACAATAACAAAGTAGGGATTTACACCCTCAGACTTACATGTTTGACGAAACGAGATGAACTAAGTTAACGTTTTAGTGATGCTCGACTCGAATGTAACTAAAGTGCCCTCCTAAGAGGAAAACGATTAAGATTAATTAAGTTGATTATGGTGGAGTTGGTCAAATTGGTCGGTCATGCAAACGAGGCTGGTACTCAGAAGGATTCGAGCTTACGTGGTCGAATGTTCAAGCACGTAGACGCCAAAAAGTAAGAACGTGGTCTAGAATGCAAAGAGAGAAGAGAAGGGCGGACACTCGCGTGAGAAATATGAGGAGCGAAGGCTCCTATTTATACTAATCACGTGGAGGAATTAGTTTTTTCGGAGAAACTTTGGAAGTGAATCTCGAAAAGATATGAAAAGATACGAAAACTACGCAGAAAAGGACCTAGGAAGAGGCGCAGCAGTCACTGCGTCTCTTGGAAGAGGCGCACAAGACCGCGCTCCTGCGTTTCCTGTGTGGTTTCCTCCTGCAGAAGAAAGATTTCCGTGTTTAATTTATGGAATAGCGGAATAATCTTATTTTCCTTAATATTTTGTGTGAATATTACGGGAAATTCTTTACCAAAGATTAAAAGATTGTGAAATATGGAATAGAAATATCCGGAACATTCTAGAACATTTTGACTCGGGATTTAGCGGTTATCAGAAAATGAAGACGGTTTTAGGCCCGGACTCCAAATGTACTCTAATTACTGTTGAAACGACCGTATCGGCGCGTAGATGACAATTAAGAGGTAGACGTCAGTGTTTGAGCAATCACTTGACGATAAACTTACGAACTGTCACAAATCGTTCCGCGTACCAAACATGCGGCCCAATCATCACTGGGTGGTTTGCGGGAGGTGCAGAAATGAGGTATCTACAAATGGGTGCACGGCTAGGGTAATTATAGGGTAGGAATCTAGGTTGTTCTAGTTTTAGGTAAGTGGGTGATATGGATTAAATATGGTAAGTAATAGAAGATATGGAATAGGAGATATATACGAGATTTGAGTATGTGGTTGACCACCAAGTTGGAGTAGGGATCGTAGTATAGGTGTGCCAACTCGCTTTCTATGACACTTATGCTTTGAAAGCCCCCAAGTTCATGTACTGGATCCGCAAGGACTTGATTATTTGACTGCTTTTCGATTATTGCCTTAATGGGCGACGAAGTGATCGTCACCACTTTGCCATTTAGTGGGATTTTGATCTTTTGGTGAAAGGTGGATGTTACTGCTTTGGAAGCGTGAATCCAAGGTCTTCCCAAAAGTATGTTGAAGGAAGCTTCAATGTCCACTATTTGGAAGTTAACCTTTTGCTCAATTGGCCCTGTGGCTATGGTTAGGTTAACGAGTCCTACTACCTTTCGTCTTGTACCATCATATGCGCGAACACCTTGATTGGTGGGGGTCCAATCCGACTCTTTCATGCCTAGTTTGTACGCCGTTTTCAAGGGTATGACATTGACTGCGGAGCCATCATCTACCAAGGTCATTGGCACATTCTTCTTTAAGCAAATGACAGTGATGTAAAGAGCCAAGTTGTGACTAGCGCCAAAGGGTGGCAAATCTTCATCTGAGAAAGTAATGGGATTACTTAGCTTCGGTGATTCTTGGAAGACCAAGTTGACTACATCGTCGGGCGTGGAGTTATGTGCTACATTTAGTTTGGCCAAAGCTTGCAGTAAAGTTTGGCGATGTGGGAATGAGCTTGCTACTAACTGCCAGACTGAAAGATCAGCCTTTGTCTTCTGTAATTGCTTGAGCAAATGATCAGTAGAGTCATCTTCGTTATCATTTGGTGTGATAACGTTGGTTGGACCATTTTGAGTAGTATTTTAATATGGACGCCCCGAACGAGTTAGGTGGTCCACATCTTGGTCTTCACCATTTTGGACTATTTCCTTGACTAGGGAGTGTTCAATGAGATACTCGTCTTCATCATCATCGGCCCATACTCCATTGACTGTAGCTAGTCCCCTCATTCTCATGATCTCGTCCTCTAATTGTGTAATTTGGTCGATTAGTTTATCAACCACGGCAACTACTTCTTGCATAGTAGCATTTTGGGAGAAAGTTAGTGGCGCATGTTCTTTAAGTGTCGCGTTGGGGTCATGTAAGGTTGTCACCACATTTTCCAATTCTGAAAGTTGCCTATCCACACTCCTTGCCCATGCGATGAAGTCGGTAATGTTAGGGGAAATGGTAGAGTAGAACCCTTTATTCTCGATCGCGTGAACCTCGTCTTCGATTGGAGAAATGAGGTGTGAACAATCTAAGGTAGATTCTTCACTTGTGATCACTAGAATTCCAAGAGGATTCTGAGTGTTGTTGGGCTTACCTCCCGGCGGTATTGGTAGTCGACCATTCTTAATCATGTCTTGAAGCACATTCTTCAATTTGTAGCATTTTTCTGTGTCATGTCCCTTACCCCTATGATATTCGCAGTATGAGTTCTCGTCCCAGAACTTGGATTTCTTTTCCGGTTCGGGTGTAGGGCCTATAGGTTGGAGTTTGCCTTATTTCATTAACCTTTTTAGAGCATTGGAGTAAGTGTCTCCAAGATTTGTATATTTCCTTGGTGGGGTACTCTTCTTAGATGGCTCGAGGAGGTTAACTTTATCGGTCTTGCTAGTGGAGCCGTAAGAACGACTTGTTGAGCCTTGATATCCTCGGCCTACCATTTTGGACAAGAGCCCTTTACGGATGTCATATTTGATCCTCGTTCCTAGTACGGTTAAGTCTTTGAAATTTTTGATGTTTTGGTATCTCAAATGATTTGCATAGATGGGCTTTAGGTTGTCCACGAATTTCTCCACGAGGGTAGCCTCATCCGGGCGTTCAACTAGTCGGGTACTAGTCTTCCTCCACCTACTTAGGAAGTCGGTGAAACCTTCTTTGTCATTTTGGGTAAGAACCTCTAAAGTGCGCATGTTAACTTGGATCTCGGCATTATCCGCATATTGTTTAGCAAATTCGACCGCGGCATCAACCCAAGTAGCGATCTTCTTGTGTTCTAGAGAGTAGAACCATTGCTTTGGGATGGTGTCAAGAGATGAAGGAAAGATCCTTATGAACATCTCGGGTTTGATGCCTTTGATAGACATGTAGTCCTTGAAAGCACGGATGTGATTCAAAGGGTTTTCGTGCCCCTTGAATTTAGGGATATCCGTCATGTTGAAGTTGGTTGGCAACTTGGAACTCACGGCCTCATACTTGCGATTATTCTCCCTATAAATGTCATCCCCTTTAAGATACATCAATTGCTCCTCTAAGTATTGGAGTCGTTTCTCAGCTGCAGTCATACCCATGGGAGGGTTTTCGTCCCTGAAGTCATTTACGAAGTCATCAACGACTTCACTTTCCCGAGTAGGCAACCTCGTTTCTACGGTATAGATCCGGCCTTCGATGGTGTCAAGGCGATCATACACTTGGTCTTGAGTAACTTGGAGTTGAGCTTGCGCGGTTAGGATTCGATCATTACTATCTTGGAGTTGATTGAAGTTCACGTCGCTTGTTTCAGGCATCTTGGAAACTGGATAAGAGATCGACGACGAATCAAAACACGATCGACCATTCTAGCACACTTACTAAGAAAGAAATGTTTTCACTCGTGAAGTGGGTGTGTGCCACTTGTGTCAGTGAGCTTTTGAAGAAAAGACAAGATTTGAAAAATGTTGGTCCTAGTCAACTTTGGTGTAGTTCTAGGAGTGGACTCCAAGTGAGGTTTTGAAATGGGCTTGGGCCCGAAATTTGACTCGACAAATGGGCAAAGTTTTGACCCGGTTTTGCACTAATTATTGGCCTTTTCGAAATTTACACTTTAAAAGGATTTTGATTTTACAAAAATCGTCATGGTTTCGTTTAGAAATGGTGATCACGTAAGGTACAAACATTTATACAAGCATTATAACGGGATGCTGAGTGCATTTAAAAGGTTTTTGTTTAAAGGGTGGGTTGCCATACCGAACGATCAAACCCGAAGTCTGTGGAGAGGCTCGTACCAAACTAGAGTAAGGCCGATTCCTAGTCCATTTCCTCAAGTAGCGAAAGTCCTTGATACAAACAAGAGTAAGTACCATGGTATGGATGACGTCAATCGCTATCCATCCTTAGGCCCAAATAAGAATTAGGACCGTTTAGACGGGACGATTGGTCGAATGGGTTGGGTTGGGCCTAGGAAGGCCGATTAAAACGATCTAGGAAGACCGAGTTATGAAAACCGACAATTGTCTTGTACAAACTATTCCCTAACCTTGTTCAAGTTTCACCCTTTTGGCTACACGTAAGTGTATTTTCCCCAGTGGAGTCGCCAAACTGTGGACGCGGGCCCACGGGGGCGCTTGGGAGGAGAACAAGCGTTTGCATTTGTGGAGTCGCCACCAATTTATTGTGGAAAATTGGAAACCGTTCGAATACCTCGTGTCATGTCAAGACACAAAGTAGTGACATGAACACCAAGAACTCGTTACCCTTAGCATTCTATGTCTAGAATGACTCTCGTGGATGCCAATGAACACGGATGTTCACAGAGATCTGGAGTAAGGGGTGAGGGTACGTATTAGGAAGCTCTTTTGATCGAACACCTAATCCCGCCCGCCTCGATAGCGGCCTCTACTAATGATTAAGGAAGTTATTCGTACTTGATATATCGTCGATTATATGCATGCAATGCAACATCCAAGTTTTAATCCTAGCATATGAAGAATTAACTAAGTCGGTGAACAATTAATTAACAAACAATCAGGTCGAAGTAGGAATTTAAGTTCAATTACATGTGAAGGCATACAAATGGGACAATAAAAGAAATACAATAATGAATACAACAATGAAAATTACAATAATTACATCGAATTCAATGATTTATGTCGAAAATACTTTCAAAACGGATGATTTGAGAAAGAAAAGAATAAAGGAATAAACGAACAAGAATTAGGCGATAATACGACTAATAGTTAATTAAATACGTAAACTAATTAAACTAGGTCAAAGCAGTAACGGAAGTTCGAGACAAGTCAACTGGAACAGCAGCAGAAGCCGCGCCTCCGGAAGAGGCGCAACGATTCTTTGCGTCTGCTCTTTCCAAGGTGAGTTCCGTGAAGCCGGAACTGCAAATCGTTAATATTCTTGGGTGAATTTAATGATTGATTATGATATTCGACTCGGATGAAAGTGATTAATAGGTTAATTACATGCGAATGAGTCATAAAAACGATAAAACATGGATGAAACGAATGTGAACGAATTAATTACATGAATGAAAGATTGATTAGTGACATCGGTGAACTAAATAGGGTAAATATAAAGAATTAATGACGAATTAATGACAGATACGACAATAGACAGATGGAAATATACCAAAGATCGAATTCCAGAGACTCAATAAGAAAGAATCGAATCTCTACAACCCGGATTGATTTTAATGACGAAAACCCGCAAATATTGGTTATAAGGGATTTAAGTCGGGAATTAATGATGAATTATATACTAACAATGATAAATAATATGTTAAATTATGTTTAAATCATCATATGAACAAAGAACAATAAACGAAAGAAAATAACAAAACGAACGAATTGACAGAAGACGAAGGAAGAAGAAAGGAAGCAGGAACTGCGGCAGCCTCACGAAGAGGCGCAGCAGTTGCTGCGTCCTTTCTCGACGGTTGTCCTCTGATAATCCGTAAAAAGGGTCTTAAACAAAGGGTTTTAGAAATCGGTTTTAAGAAGTACTTTCGACATAAATCTTACATTAATGATACAAAAAGTAAATAACAATAACAAAGTAGGGATTTACACCCTCAGACTTACATGTTTGACGAAACGAGATGAAATAAGTTAACGTTTTAGTGATGCTCGACTCGAATGTAACTAAAGTGCCCTCCTAAGAGGAAAACGATTAAGATTAATTAAGTTGATTATGGTGGAGTTGGTCAAATTGGTCGGTCATGCAAACGAGGCTGGTACTCAGAAGGATCCGAGCTTACGTGGTCGAATGTTCAAGCACGTAGACGCCAAAAAGTAAGAACGTGGTCTAGAATGCAAAGGGAGAAGAGAAGGGCGGACACTCGCGTGAGAAATATGAGGAGCGAAGGCTCCTATTTATACTAATCATGTGGAGGAATGAGGGTTTTCGGAGAAACTTTGGAAGTGAATCTCGAAAAGATATGAAAAGATACGAAAAATACGCAGAAAAGGACCTAGGAAGAGGCGCAACAGTCACTGCGTCTCTTGGAAGAGGCGCAGCACCTGCTGCGTCTGTTCCCAGGTGGTTTCCTCCTGCGGAAGAAAGATTTCCGTGTTTAATTTATGGAATAACGGAATAATCTTATTTTCCTTAATATTTTGTGTGAATATTACGGGAAATTCTTTACCAAAGATTAAAAGATTGTGAAATATGGAATAGAAATATCTGGAACATTCCAGAACATTTTGACTCGGGATTTAGCGGTTATCAGAAAATGAAGACGGTTTTAGGCCCGGACTCCAAATGTACTCTAATTAATGTCAAAACGACCGTATCGGCGCGTAGATGACAATTAAGAGGTAGACGTCAGTGTTTGAGCAATCACTTGACGATAAACTTACGAATTGTCACAAATCGTTCCGCGTACCAAACATGCGGCCCAATCATCACTGGGTGGTTTGCGGGAGGTGCAGAAATGAGGTATTTACAAATGGGTGCACGGCTAGGGTAATTATAGGGTAGGAATCTAGGTTGTTCTAGTTTTAGGTAAGTGGGTGATATGGATTAAATATGGTAAGTAATAGAAGATATGGAATAGGAGATATATACGAGATTTGTTGTAGCAATTTAGGAGAGACTTTCATAAAATTTGGAAAGAAAAAGAAATATGGTGTATCTCAAATTTTGGTAAAAGATAAAGTTTGTATGCCGATTAGATTCAAAAAAACAAATAGAATATATACGATAAATAAATTTCTATAAACGTAAATATTCATGTTACGCAATATACGGACACAGTCATACAATCTTATCTTTACTAGTCAGTCATTGAGAAATTAAACATATATAGAAACTTAGGTACCACTGATTAAACCAATTTCCAACCGTAAAGTCTCAAATCATTCTCTAGCTAATGATTTTGTCAAAATGTCTGCCCATTGTTTTTCAGTACTACAAAATTCAAGTTTTATATTCCCTTTCTCAACATGGTCTCGTATAAAATGGTGTCTAATTTCAATGTGTTTGGTACGCGAGTGCTGCGCGGGGTTTTTGGAAATTATTATAGCACTCGTATTATCACATAAAATAGGAATACAACCTACATCAACACCATAATCACGTAATTGTTGCTTAAGCCATAATAATTGGGTACATACCAGTCCTGCTGCAATGTATTCGGCTTCTGCTGTTGAAAGGGCAACTGAATTCTGCTTCTTGAACCCCATGTTATAATACAAGGTCCAACAACGTGGCAACACCTAACGTACTTTTTCTATCTAAAGAACATCCTGCGTAATCGGCATCAGAATATCCGACCGGATCGGAATTGCAGTCCATTGGATACCATAAATAGAGTTTAGCTGTGCCAATAAGATATCGTAGTATTCTTTTTACTGCTGTCATATGCGACTCTTTGGGAGATGATTGATATCTTGCACAGACGCATACGCTGAACATGATGCCTGGTCTACTTGCAGTCAAATATAACAATGACCCAATCATACCTCGGTAAGTTGTTTCATCAACTGACTTACCGTCTTCATCTAGGGTTAATTTCTTATCTGCGACCATCGGAGTAGGCATAGCATGAGAATTTTCCATTCCGAATTTTTGAATTAATTCCTTAATGTATTTCTGTTGATGAGTTTTAATGCCTTCCTCAGTTTGTTGAATTTGCAGGCCTAGAAAGAATTTTAGTTCTCCCATCATGCTCATCTCAAATTCAGAAGTCATCAACTCCGAAAAATATTTGCACAAGCTACGGTTGGTCGAACGAAACATGATATCGTCAGCGTAGATTTGAAAACCAAAAGATCAGTACCCTCGGTTTTTAGGAATAGGGTTTTATCAACAGATCCTCTATTAAATCCACTGTCAAGTAGAAATTTTGATACTCTGTCATACCAAGCCCTTGGTGCTTGCTTTAATCCGTATAGGGCTTTGTCTAATTTAAAGACATGGTCTTAAAATTCACTATCCTTAAATCCATGGGGTTATTCTACGAAGACTTCTTCCTGTAGATACCCATTTAGAAATGATGTCTTGACGTCCATTTGAAAAAGCTTCATACCTTTATGTGCTGCAAATGCTATCAAAAGTCTAATAGCTTCAAGACGAGCAACATGTGAAAAAGTCTCGTCATAATCTATTCCTTCTTGTTGATTATAACCTTGGACCACCAACCTTGCCTTATTTCGAACAATGACTCCGGCATCATCTAGTTTATTTCTAAATACCCATCTTGTTCCAATTACAGATCGTTCCTTGGGTCTAGGAACCAGGTGCCAGACTTTATTTCGTTCGAATTGTTGAAGCTCCTCTTGCATAGCTATAATCCAATCAGATTCTGCGAGGGCTTCCTTGATATTGGTTGGTTCGATTGTAGATAGAAACGAGTAGAATGAGCAGAAATTGTTCAAGGACTGTCTCGTTTGAACACCTCTTTGAATATTGCCGAGATTATTATCCATAGGATGTGAACTCTTGTATTTCCATTTAGTTGAGGTACTCGGTTCTTCATCATTGTTTGAACTTGATCCATCTATATTTGGCTCAGAATTTGAAGAAGTTCCCCCTGAATCCAATCTTGGTGTTGTAGTAGAGCCGGTTATAACTTCGGACTCATTACCTTGATTTGGATTCATTGTTATAGTAACATCACCTATAACATTAGATTGGGAATCCTTATTTTGAGACAATGTTATAGTATCATCAACTATAACTTTAGATTTCTTCTTTTTAGCTTTAGAAGAATGATCAAGTTCATCATTTATTCTTTCAATCTCATTATCCTCCGTTTCCAATTCTGGGGGATCATCTTTTGAAAGACGAAAGTCAGGTTCGTCCAAGTCTTCTTCCTCATCCTGCAAGGGCTTATCAAACACGTTATCTTCATCAAAAATAATGTGAATACTTTCTTCAATACACAACGTTCTTTTATTGAAGACCTTGTAAGCCTTACTATGATCCGAATACCCTATAAAAATAGCCTCATCACTTCTAGGGTCGAACTTACTTAACCTATTTTTACCATTGTTGTGAACAAAGCACTTACTCCCAAAGCAACGAAGATGGGAGATGTTAGGTTTGCGACCTCTTAGAAGTTCATAAGGGGTTTTCTAAAGGATAGGTCTTATCATAGCACGATTATTGATATAACAGGAAGTACTAATAGCTTCAGCCAAAAAGTTACTAGGTAAACCACTACATAAAAGCATTGTACGAGCCATATCTTCTAGTGTTCTATTCATACGTTCAACGACACCGTTTTGTTGTGGAGTTCTTGGTGCATAAAAGTTATGTCCAACACCATTAACTCTACAATATTCTATAAAGGCATGATTATCAAATTCAGTGCCATGATTCGTACGAATAGATACAAGGTTAGTCTTATATTTATTTTGAACAAGTTTTATAAGACAAACAAATTCATCAAAAGTCTCATCTTTTGAATGAAGGAAGATAGGTTATACATACCTTGAGTAGTTGTAATACTCCGTATTTATAAGTCTTGGGGTACTCTATCGAGTAGCCCTTACTCTGTCGAGTAAGGGTAGGTTGCGAGATAAAATAGTTTCTGACCTGTTGGGTACTCGATCGAGTAGTGGGGTACTCGATCGAGTACTCGATCGAGTACCTTGGGTACTCGATCGAGTGTCCGGTTTTACGGGGAGTTTTCTCGGGTTTTGTTAATTATGCGATTAAGGTATTTAAACATAGTCGTCATTGTTTTAAATCACTTTTACAAAACCTAAAACCCTGTTTAAGAGAGAAAGCAACCAGTTCATCTTCCTAATCGCATCCTTAGCAATTCCCGGAGTTCAGACGGTCAGTTCTTGTCGTTGTTCGTATCGTTGAGTTCCCTGCGTCGAGGGTAAGCTTTTAATATAATTTTTATAATGTTTTGTTAAGTTTGGTTAAACCCTAATTTAGAGATTGGGGGTTTTGTGTGTAGTTTGTGATGTGTAGCCTCTATGTGTTATATGATAGGAGGAGGGTTCGTAGAAGAGACTTTTTGATACAGCTGTTGATACCGTCTGACTGTTGTGCTTTCCAGGTAGGATTTCCTACTCAGTATTAGTCCCATAATGGAATATTGGTGATGTGCTGTAATTAGTTATTTGATATGATGATTGTGATTGTGATTGTGATGGTGATTGGTTGTCTATGGTTCTCGAGATGCGTTCTCGGCTGAGTGGGGTCACTTGCGGGAGTGACTTCACGCCCTAGTTTCGCCCTTCGTGGAACCCGCCACGGAAGGGGATGTGCACATTAATGGACAGGGTTATCGCTCGGTATGATGAGCGGGGCTTAGGTGGGAACGGCTGCGGTCCCCCATCGGCGTAGTCGGGTCCGGTGGACGAGTCAATGATTGAGATGATTGGAATTGGTTGGTTGTGTGTGTGTGACAGTTAAGTCATCTGTTTATCTTATTGTTGATATATGTATTGAATTGTGTGATTAGTACTGACCCCGTTTAAATGTTTTAAAAGCTGTGGTGATCCATTCGGGGTGGTGAGCGAGTTATTGAGCAGTGTGATATGACGCGTATGGGATAGCCGGGATGAGTCATCACGTGGCGTTCGCGATCTTCCGTCAGTATCGACGAAGTCTAGTAGCTTTGATAGTTTTAGTTTGTAGACCGTATGAGGACCTTGTAATTCCTTTTATTAGTTTTGGGTTTGAACATGTAATCACTTAATCCATAATTACTTTAAAAGTACGTTTCTTTATTGTCTTATGATATTAGGTACTCGGGCAACCGAGATGGTAGTATCCTTATACCCGAGTGGTCCTGGTAAGGCACTTGGAGTATGGGGGTGTTACAAATGGTATCAGAGCGACGATTTTGGAACTGTAACAAATGAACATAATGAACATAGGGAGTCTAATAAAATGAACCTGGTGTATGTGTAATGGGAGCCCTACTGATGTTAGGTTTTGGGTGGGTAGGCGCCCTCACTTCAAAATCTTGGCCCCATGATACTTAAGCCAGTCACATGGTATGGGAACGTGGAGTCCGTGTGTATATGTGCGACGTGTATGTTAATTGTCTTTGTATATGGTTTGTTGAAAGCATGTTGCATGATAGTTGGTTGACATGTTGGTTGGAATCGTTGGAAAAGTATATGAGAATGATGAATGATATGGTAGAAAAAGAAAGTAGTTCGTATATGATGATGTGTGATGAAGTGGATTTGTAATGTTGTTGTATTAGCAACATGGAGATAGGATTTGTAGTGTATGGGTGTGGTTTGTGTTATGAAAAGTTATGAAAATTTAAAACATGCGGGTAATACATGATTGAAAGTTGAATGTTATATGAGCATGATAGATGGTAATGTTTGACTTTTGGTAAGTAGTAACATGAAGAATAGAGGTTCAATGATATGTGTTTTATATAACGAATTGGATGAAAAGCATGATGGTTGTTTATAACGTGGCACTTGATAACACGAAGTAGATTATTTTGTTAATTGTATGAGGAGTCGCGCAGATTTGAATGCGTAGTTGTAATCATAATGTTGAAATAATAATGAATGCATAGTACGTTAGGGTATGTGAGATAACATTCGGGTAGTATTCACGAGTCTGCATGACTCGATCGAGTGGGTTTGATTCGATCGAGTGGGTACTTGTCGTTATTTTGACCAGAATCGTGTTTTTGGGCACTCGATCGAGTACCTCGGGCACTCGATCGAGTATGGGGTCACTCGATCGAGTAGCCGGGCTACTCGATCGAGTAAGTCGAGATCGAAGGTCTGTTTGGTTTCGAGTCGGGGCACTCGATCGAGCATGTTGGGCACTCGATCGAGTAGCCTCAACTCGATCGAGTAGGTTCTGGTACTCGATCGAGTGGGGTCTGTGCAGGTCATATGCGTATTTCGGGTCATATGTTTGCCTTTTGACATTCGTTGCATATTATGTTTAATTCAAAGGTGTTGTATTACTTCTTTATGCATTGTTTTACGTATGTGTTGGTCCTGAAGCGTAAGTTACCCCATCTTATGATGTAAAGAGTGGCACTATGATGAGTATGAGTTCGGTGGGGAGGACATGAGTTATATGTGATTATGATAGATGGTGGAAAAAGAAAAGGAAGATTGGTATAGTTTATTGAGGCATGGCGCACGTTTTGCGAGACGGGATGAGTGATATGATTGTGTGTTGAGTAATGTAAAAATAAGTGAATATAGACAAGGGATGATGTGAGTATAATGAACGTGAGAATGAAAAGATTGAAAGTAAGAATGTGGATAGTGGCAGCTTGAGATGTGTAAAGAGTTAAGGAGGGAAATGGTTAGGAGTCGTGTGGGTTATGGATTTATGTAGTGAAAGTTCGTTTAAAGGGGTTGAGAAGAGTAATATATAGTGAACTTTGTGGAGACATGTCGCGAGGTGTATTTGTAGACAGTGAGTGAGTTTGGGAGGTTTGGTTTATTAAAAGATGAAACTACTGTGTGATTTCCTTGGGTAATTAACGGTATTAAATGAATTCTGATTTCTAGAGATGTAAAAAGGGGGATGCAATTGTTTGAACATTAAACGTTGGTTCTATGGATAGATTAGTGGCAAGTATGAGTGATAGCATAATAAGAGAAGATCCATGGTAAGAAAGAGTGAGATGATGTCGGTAGAAAATAATGGAATTAAGTTTTGGAGCAACGAAGGGGTAACCAGATTTCTAAAGAGTTAGCTAGAAGGAATAAGGAGTTGAACTATTAATTGGTATTATTGAGTGTTGATGTGGAGTGTCGTCGGGGCTCTCAATCAAACACAATTTATAATACTCAACAAACAACTAGTTAGCGGTAAGTCGAGGTCGATCCATGGGACGGTGTGTTTTGGGTTCTAAGTCTATCTATCTCAATTTATGCTAGTGTCACAATTGATGGGGTTTGTAGTTGTGTCTAGGCTAATGCAAACAATAAGGTAAATCAAGCAATAAAAGGAAAGATGTAAACAAATGATTAAAAGTGCTAGGATATAATGGGGTCATGGGGGATTTATGGTGTTGATCATACAAACATGTTTACAATTATATGCAAGCAATTAGTGTTGTGGAGGAACCGAGTTGGGTTATGTCTTACGGTTCATAGGAAGAGTTGGGTCCCGGAGCCGAATCGATTAGATTGTACAACACCTACAAGTCGACTTACTTTCCTCCTATTCAACTTCTATGCATGGTCTAACAAGACTCGAGTTGGGTTATATCTTACAAGTCAAGTTGAGTAGATAAGAGATGGTTGTAAATGCAAGGATTCATAGGCTTAGCATTTCATCAAACATAACATGTGCATAAAGTTGACATCACAACAAGCAAGCAATTTAATCATGTGAACATATTAGATTAAGCATGAATCAATCCCATGTTGGTTTCCCTTAATTACCCACTAATCCTAGCTAAGAGACTACTCACTCATTATCATGGAAAACATGTCATTAATGGTGTCAATCATCACAACAAGTATAAACATGATAATAGAATGAAGAAATGAACAATAAAGATTAAAGAGTAAAGGAATTATACCAACTTAAGATGATCCAAATAATAAAGCAAAGAATAATAGAAGAAACTTGATGATTGATGGAAGGTTGTCAATCTCCCAATAATAACCCAATAATCTTCAATTACCCAATAATAAACTTGAATAATAAACTTGAACAATAATTAAGGAGAGATTAATGTGTAATTTGTGGAAAGATTAAAGAGTAATCTATTCTAATCTACTCCTAATCTAATCTAAAGAAGGATTTTCTAGCTAAAAAGATGTGATAAAACTTGATGGTTTGATTATTACAAATGGGGTATTTATAGTGAAAATTAGGGAGGATGCATTAGGGTTAACTAAGGGCTAAACTAGTAATTACACTTTTTAAGTTGAGCAAGGAGACTCCGGGATTGTCCGAGAGAAGGGCTTCTCTTATCGTTGCTTGAAGAATGAAAATGTGCTGTGCTGAAATCCGTGCGGATGGGAGTCGGGACGGCCGGATCTGGGCTAAGGAATCCGAGCGGATCCTTGGGCAAGACGCTCGGATTGGCGAGGGGGAATCCGAGCGGATTGTAGGGAATCCGGGCGGATTCTCTTCCAGCGGAATTTCTTGTTTTTCCCAGCCACAAGACGGGCGGATTCCTGAGAAGACGGGCGTCTTGGGGGAAGACGGGCGGATTCCTGAGAAGACGGGCGTCTTGGGGGAAGACGGGCGGATTCCTGCGAAGACGGGCGGATTCCTGAACAGCTTCTTTGTTTGACCTCGGATTGTAAAACGGACGTCATTTTCTCATCCGGACTCCTATTGGAGTGATTCAAAAGCCTAGATCGCTTGATTTTTCGACGCCGTTCCATCTAACATATTTTCAGAGCCAAAGGAGCAACTCTTGGTTTGCGTTCCGAGCCATTTTCTTCATGAAGTGCCTTCCCTCTCGTCATTCTTACTTTTAACCCTTTGATCCTTCTACATACACTTTATTCCTACATCTTTGGTCATCATTCTTGCCTCCTCTTCATACTAGTCCATCTAATATCATCAATAAGCTTCCAAATATGCACGAAAGACGGGAATTTCCGCCTTATTTATCTCCTTTTCTACAAAACATATGAAATGCGATAGAAAAGCAAATAGGAAGGTTTTGACGGATAAAATGGCCATAGAATGATATAATAGTATGCAAAATAGGCTCAATTAGGGGACTAAATGTGCGCTAATTATGGTCACATCAAATATCCCCAAACCGAACCTTTACTCGTCCCGAGTAAAGAGGTGACTAAAACTAGACCTTTATTTAAACTATCTTACTAATATAGCCGATATGAGACAATTAGCGGGTCTCACTCCGCCCCTTCAACTCACAACAAGACAACCATGAGGTAGGATGCCTTCTTGCAAGGCAAGGTGGGTCTTGCCAAAATGGCGACACATCCAATCATTAAGCACACAAAAACACGTAATGGATGCATCTACAAAAAGAATAGCCACTCCCTCATCAAGTGGCGGAAATTATCTACAAGGGAAGCAATTCAAGGGTACACAATCCTTCATAGATGCAATTTGTTCAAACTACTATGCCTAGAAGGATACCAATAAATCACCTCCAAAATGTGTCAAGCTAGGGTACCTTTGTCCTCAATCGTTAAATGCTTTTGTCAAGAGTAGACTCCTATGGTGTTAGAAACACTGGAGGATCGCGGAATTCCCCCTCTTGCCTAGACAAGAAGAAGGGTCGTCCCCTCTCTACCATGCACAAAAATGGATACGATGGATAAAGGGATCGATAGATGTTTGAGTTTCATTTTGGGAGTTTGCTTTTGTTTTTGTTTTCCCCCCAAATTTCTTTGGCATTTGACTTTTTGAGAACACTTTCTTGCCATTTCTTTTTGATTTTTGGCATTTCAATACTTGACAACTTTTTTGCATTTCTTTTTGAACATTTTCAAAGTCACCCCAATTAGTAACGAGGGTGCCTTGTATTTGAAGCTTTAGGAGTCTATTTTTGCTCCTCTTTTCTTTTGATGCATTTTTGCAAACTTTCTTTCATTTTTCATTTCTTTGAACTCAAATTGATTTCTTTTTGTGCCCATTCCCTTTGATGACAAAAATGTATGGTAGAACATGGATGAACGATAGAAGTATGCATGGTTTCAAGGGTCACCTTGGAATAAACGGTAGCCAAGGAGTTATCACACCACAAGGTACTCTTGACTAGGCCTTAAACCATGGGTCAAAGGGTACTAGCATGACACATCCTAGGGTGTTTTACAAGTATTCTAACAAGCAAAGTCTTAAGAATAAAAAGCATCTACTAGGGCCTATATACACTTGTCAAGCTTCCCAAATAGACGGTTTCGCAAAATTTTCTAACATGCAACTACATGCCATGATGCAACTAGCATATATACATCCTAATGCAAATGATTCTACCAACTAATATGCCAAATAAACTAAATGCAATCCTAAATTCACATTGTTTTTACCGCATCAATCAAAATAAAGCCACATAGTCATTAACATAAAGAGGAAAAAGGAGATTGGAAAGATCATACCATGCGGTCTTCAATATCCTCATGTCTCGGATGTGGCGTAGTCAATCAATGTGAAAAAGGATAAACAAACACAATATATGCAAAACAATATATACAAGTCTACACTACAAAGGAAATGAACTTGTTTTTGGATTTTTCAATTTTTCAAATTTTTATGGTTTTTGCTTTTATGAAATTAAAAGACATATTTTTGTGATTTTTCGAAATTTTTCAATTTTTATGCATTTTGGAATATAAATTCCCATCCCCCACTTTATTTTGGACATTGTCCTCAATGTACATGTAGGAGTAGGAATGAAAAGGAAATACATTTTTTTGGATTTTTGATTTTTTTGAAATAAAGTACAAATGCAATGATATGGTATGAATGAATGCATGCTCTAACTAAATGCAATTCTATATGACATATATAACAAATGAATGCAATCTAAACTATATGATGCATGATTTCTATTAACCTATGGTCACCTATGATCAAACCTCCCCAAACCGATTTAAACACTATATCTAGTGTAGAAAGAAATAGGTTTGGTCATTAGTAACTATGCATGAATTCTAGTCTACATGCAATTATCTATATGAATCATGCGAGATATATTACAATGCAAACTAATTTAAATGAACTAACTAATGCAAATGAAATATGAAATATAATACAAATGCAAGCTAAAACTAAATGCAAGTGGAAATGTAATGCAAAGTGAAAGGATATCTTACAAATGGTGGTTTGAGATAGGACTCCACCAAACTAGTTCAAATTATAGAGGTTCTTGTCCATAGAGCTCAAGGCTCTTAGTAGGAGATCAAAAGCTTGTGAACAAGCTCCAAATAAGCATAAGTATGGGTTGCTTAACTTCAAGACGAAGCTTGGCCAAGGGACTTTGTCATTCATTCTTGTTTTCTTCCTCTTCTTGGCACTTGGATATTCACGATGCTTCAAACCAATAAGCCCATGATTCTTGTCATCATAAGGTAAGAAGTATGGTTCATGGTTGCCCGGAGACTTCCACTCACTACCCTCTCTTTCACTTTCGGTGATGATGATAGCACTTTGATTTGTCAATCCTTCCGAGGTGGAAGGAGAATTGTCATGGCTTTGATGATGGAGTTCCTTAGAAGTTGGCATTGTGGATGCCAAATTTCCACAAGTAGCCTCACGTGCAATTTTCTCTTTGAGCTTTTCCACCAAGTAGCTTTTGTATGATGCTTTGACCTTTTGAAGAAGGTCCACCATATCCTCTTCAACAATCATTGGCTCCATGGTAGGTGTCAAGTAGTCTTCATGAGAAATGGGGAAAAGGAATTCATCTTCTTCATGGAAGCATACCTCAAACTTCTCAAGGATGGGCTCCTCAAGTAAGGCAATCTCACAACTCCATTCCTCTTCTTCATTGCAAGACACATATCCCGCATAAGCTTCATCCATAGGTACGTCATCATCGCTATCTCCATAAGAATCATAAATGGGGGCTTCATTCTTCTTCATTAGTTCTTCCTCCAACACCTCAATGTTCACATCAAAAGTCACACCCTCATACTCACAAAGGCTAAGAGTATTTGGCTTACTCAACCTCATGTCTTCATCATCAAATACCACACTTTCATACTCACAAGAGCTCAAGGAGGTTGGCTCTTCCCACTTCACATCTTCTTCATCAAAGGTCATTACCTCAAATTCACATTCATGGTCAATGCTCAAGGATTGGTGGGGAGTGGTTGGTTGGGTGGTTTCTTGGGTTGCCTTTGTTTGGGCAATTTGAATCTCCAACTCCTCAACTTGGGTAACAATGCCTTGAAGAACATTGTCCCTATTTTGGCTTTCCTCTAGCATTTGTTTGAAGAGGTTTTGTTGATCTCCCATCATTTGGAGAATCACATTTTGAATGGGTTCATCATTTTGTTGTGGGTAAGTGTGAAAGTGGTTGTATTGTGGCAATTGAAAGTCATTGTGAAATGGGTATTGGGTGGGTGGTTGTTGTTGATATTGGGTGTGGTGATTTTGGTGGGAAAAGTTGGGGTAGTGGTTAGGATTTTCGTTGTACAAATAATAAGGTAGGTTTGTGTTGACTTGCTCCTCAAACTCCCCATACCCATAATTATACTCAAAAGATCTACCACATACTCCATATGTCAAGTCTTGGGTCATCATCATTGGTCAAGATAGAGATACAACTACAAACATGGAAACTACAAGAAAACGGTAAAAACGATCCTTGAGGAACAAGTTCCTCAAGGTGAAAGCACAATTAAAATAGACAAACAAGTAAGAAATTAATCACATAGCACCATCCCCGGCAACGGCGCCATTTTGATGTGGAGTGTCGTCGGGGCTCTCAATCAAACACAATTTATAATACTCAACAAACAACTAGTTAGCGGTAAGTCGAGGTCGATCCATGGGACGGTGTGTTTTGGGTTCTAAGTCTATCTATCTCAATTTATGCTAGTGTCACAATTGATGGGGTTTGTAGTTGTGTCTAGGCTAATGCAAACAATAAGGTAAATCAAGCAATAAAAGGAAAGATGTAAACAAATGATTAAAAGTGCTAGGATATAATGGGGTCATGGGGGATTTATGGTGTTGATCATACAAACATGTTTACAATTATATGCAAGCAATTAGTGTTGTGGAGGAACCGAGTTGGGTTATGTCTTACGGTTCATAGGAAGAGTTGGGTCCCGGAGCCGAATCGATTAGATTGTACAACACCTACAAGTCGACTTACTTTCCTCCTATTCAACTTCTATGCATGGTCTAACAAGACTCGAGTTGGGTTATATCTTACAAGTCAAGTTGAGTAGATAAGAGATGGTTGTAAATGCAAGGATTCATAGGCTTAGCATTTCATCAAACATAACATGTGCATAAAGTTGACATCACAACAAGCAAGCAATTTAATCATGTGAACATATTAGATTAAGCATGAATCAATCCCATGTTGGTTTCCCTTAATTACCCACTAATCCTAGCTAAGAGACTACTCACTCATTATCATAGAAAACATGTCATTAATGGTGTCAATCATCACAACAAGTATAAACATGATAATAGAATGAAGAAATGAACAATAAAGATTAAAGAGTAAAGGAATTATACCAACTTAAGATGATCCAAATAATAAAGCAAAGAATAATAGAAGAAACTTGATGATTGATGGAAGGTTGTCAATCTCCCAATAATAACCCAATAATCTTCAATTACCCAATAATAAACTTGAATAATAAACTTGAACAATAATTAAGGAGAGATTAATGTGTAATTTGTGGAAAGATTAAAGAGTAATCTATTCTAATCTACTCCTAATCTAATCTAAAGAAGGATTTTCTAGCTAAAAAGATGTGATAAAACTTGATGGTTTGATTATTACAAATGGGGTATTTATAGTGAAAATTAGGGAGGATGCATTAGGGTTAACTAAGGGCTAAACTAGTGATTACACTTTTTAAGTTGAGCAAGGAGACTCCGGGATTGTCCGAGAGAAGGGCTTCTCTTATCGTTGCTTGAAGAATGAAAATGTCTTTGTGCTGAAATCCGTGCGGATGGGAGTCGGGACGGCCGGATCAGGCTAAGGAATCCGAGCGGATCCTTGGGCAAGACGCTCGGATTGGCGAGGGGGAATCCGAGCGGATTGTAGGGAATCCGGACGGATTCTCTTCCAGCGAAATTTCTTGTTTTTCCCAGCCAGAAGACGGGCGGATTTCTGAGAAGACGGGCGTCTTGGGGGAAGACGGGCGGATTCACGAGAAGACGGGCGTCTTGGGGAAGACGGGCGGATTCCTGCGAAGACGGGCGGATTCTGAACGACTTCTTTGTTTGACCTCGGATTGTAAAACGGACGTCATTTTCTCATCCGGACTCCTATTGGAGTGATTCAAAAGCCTAGATCGCTTGATTTTTCGACGCCGTTCCATCTAACATATTTTCAGAGCCAAAGGAGCAACTCTTGGTTTGCGTTCCGAGCCATTTTCTTCATGAAGTGCCTTCCCTCTCGTCATTCTTACTTTTAACCCTTTGATCCTTCTACATACACTTTATTCCTACATCTTTGGTCATCATTCTTGCCTCCTCTTCATACTAGTCCATCTAATATCATCAATAAGCTTCCAAATATGCACGAAAGGCGGGAATTTCCGCCTTATTTATCTCCTTTTCTACAAAACATATGAAATGCGATAGAAAAGCAAATAGGAAGGTTTTGACGGATAAAATGGCCATAGAATGATATAATAGTATGCAAAATAGGCTCAATTAGGGGACTAAATGTGCGCTAATTATGGTCACATCAAGTGTAAAGAGAAAAGAAGGATAAAAGTAAGCTGAGGAAAATGTTCACCGGAGCTATGTGATATAAAGATAAGAAATCATCGAAATATGTGATGGTATCACGAGGATGTTAGCTAAAGGTTATATAGGAGTTTCAGGGCAACATGATTGGTAATGAGTTTCGAGGAATTAAGGGAGTAAGAAGTTGGTGGAGTATTGGCACGATACGAGATATTTGGTGGAGAGTTGGATGACAATACAAATAAGATAGCATTGGGAATAATGTTGAGGTAATTTTGTGGATGGGTTTGATGTTCGTTATTTGCAATGTTAACCAAAAATGGTAGAAAAACCATGTTATTTTGATATGAGTGTAAGAGATTTGATATACGAGCAGCGGTGGCATTGTGGTGTTATCACTAATGGCTAAGAGGGATGGAATATTAGAAAGGTAGCAATTCTAAAGAGGTTGATTTGGTAGGGACCTGATTGTTGTGTATGATTGTGAGAGGGTATAAGATGTGGTTAGATGAGGCGGACGCTATTAGTTGAATAGTGAAGGTGTGATTATATTTGGCAGGAAGTGATGGTTGTGTGAATGGGGGAATATGTTATGAGGGGCATATGAGTTAAACTCGGGCGGCAGGTAATTTTTTTTTCGAGTGGTGACTTACGTGGTCAGGATTGACTAGTTGGTTGTGATTACGGGTCTGTGATTTGTTTAAATGTTTGTGTGAGGTTCTGACCTCACAAGAAGTGGTATGGTATGATAATCATAAAATTGTTTTATGAATGTTCGATAATATATATGTTGGACACGGTAATTTAATTTAATGATATCCAAAAAGGTAATAATTTGATTGATTTGACATGGCTAGTTATAATTTTATGTGTATTGATAACACATGTGTATTCCGGGAAATGGCAGAGAGGATGTTCATGAGATGCTTATCTGTTATCCATATAATATGTTGCGTGGTGATTTAATAAAGTGGATTTGAGTAAGTTTTTCTTGTCTGAGAAGTTATGCTAAGTCAGTATTTATGGGAATTGTATGCAGTTGTGATGTCTATCGGTGTGGTTGTGGTGCCTCGGGTGGTGATCCGGGCACGGTACATAGTCTTTGTGATGCGGGTATTTTCGCACTACGGTGTGGTGTTGGTGGCGGTGTTGTGATGCCGTCACCGGTTGTGGTGGAGTAGGCGGGATGATTATGATTCGGGTTTCGAAAGTACATACCAGTTATACATAGATTGTTGTTTTGTTTGATGTTGCTCTCTGCGAGTGTCAGTTTGTGCTGATAGACAGTTGTCTTGCTTATTCATGTTTTCTTTACCAGGATAAGTTGGGAATGAGGTAGAGTATGGTGTGAAATAGAGTTGTATATGTCTCGTTGTTGTCATGGGATAGTGATAATCTGTTTATGGGACACGGTTGTGAGAGGTTGTTACGGTAATTTTGATCTTGTTTTCAGATGAGACATCGGTAGACATGGTAATGGAAAATGATTCGTGGAACATGTGTTGTAATGAATGAAAGCGGCGGGTAGTTCATAATCTTTTGTTGAGACAGTGAGTGTAGGGTGTTGGGGAAATTAGTGTCATGTTAAGTTGTGTATGAATTTTGCGGTAATGAAAGAAAGAACTTGAGGATCTAGTGTGCGTGTACGTAACGAAAGTGCGGACCGTGAGTTATGCTTCCGGGAGATAAGTGCCTTACGTAGAGAGGTATGTTGTTTGGCGATAATAATGAAGAGTGGGTATGGTGATTTGCTACGAGTTTATGGTATAGGTTGGGTGTTGCCGAATGAGTTGAGGAATGGGAAATGTTTATGTATGGGAGCCTTGGATATAAGAATGGTGAGTGTTTGGTTTATAGACGGTTATCTTTGACATGTGGTGGTACTGAGGGTAATGAGATATAGATATGGTTTGGTATTAGTGAGTTACGAGGACGTAACATTTGTCTTAAGAGGAGTAGGATGCGATAAAACAGATTTTGATGGTTGTACATATGGTAATATATTCGGAAGTTGAGTCTTGATGTAGAATAAAAGATCGATTCGTGTTGTGGGTGATTTTATTAAAGGTCATGACCGTGCTTGTAGTAGCGTGATGTTTAGGAGTGTGAGAATATTTCGCTAGTATTGACAGTTGGATGATGAGGTTACGAGTGTGAGTAAACTTCGAGGACGAAGTTCCTTTTAAGGGTGGTAGAGTGTAACATCCCGTTTGATGTCTATGAGTGTCTTGGTATTGGATTTGATAGTTGATGATATATGGAGCTAGCAGCATTAGAGGATGGTAGTTGGTTATGTATGGAGTTGGTGTCGTGAGAGATATATATGTGGTAGATACGATATAGCTAAGTTGTTGTGTCTTGGTCGAGTCTGTATGGTTCTTTTTATGTATGGGTTGAACTTCGGGGACGAAGTTCCTTTTAAGGAGGGAAGACTGTAATACTCCGTATTTATAAGTCTTGGGGTACTCTATCGAGTAGCCCTTACTCTGTCGAGTAAGGGTAGGTTGCGAGATAAAATAGTTTTCGACTGTTGGGTACTCGATCGAGTAGCTGGGGTACTCGATCGAGTAAGGGGGTACTCGATCGAGTACCTTGGGTACTCGATCGAGTGTCTGGTTTTACGGGGAGTTTTCTCGGGTTTTGTTAATTATGCGATTAAGGTATTTAAACATAGTCGTCATTTTTTTAAATCACTTTTACAAAACCTAAAACCCTGTTTAAGAGAGAAAGCAACCAGTTCATCTTCCTAATCGCATCCTTAGCAATTCCCGGAGTTCAGACGGTCAGTTCTTGTCGTTATTCGTATCGTTGAGTTCCCTGCGTCGAGGGTAAGCTTTTAATATAATTTTTATAATGTTTTGTTAAGTTTGGTTAAACCCTAATTTAGAGATTGGGGGTTTTGTGTGTAGTTTGTGATGTGTAGCCTCTATGTGTTATATGATAGGAGGAGGGTTCGTAGAAGAGACTTTTTGATACAGCTGTTGATACCGTCTGACTGTTGTGCTTTCTAGGTAGGATTTCCTACTCAGTATTAGTCCCATAATGGAATATTGGTGATGTGCTGTAATTAGTTGTTTGATATGATGATTGTGATTGTGATTGTGATGGTGATTGGTTGTCTATGGTTCTCGAGATGCGTTCTCGGCTGAGTGGGGTCACTTGCGGGAGTGACTTCACGCCCTAGTTTCGCCCTTCGTGGAACCCGCCACGGAAGGGGATGTGCACATTAATGGACAAGGTTATCGCTCGGTATGATGAGCGGGGCTTAGGTGGGAACGGCTGCGGTCCCCCATCTTTGGCAGGTATGGTCCGGTGGATAGTCAATGATTGAGATGATTGGAATTGGTTGGTTGTGTGTGTGTGTGATTAAGCTTAAGTCGTCTGTTTATCTTATTGTTGATATATGTATTGAATTGTGTGATTAGTAATCGACCCGTTTAAATGTTTTAAAACGTGGTGATCCATTCGGGGTGGTGAGCGATTATTGAGCAGTGTGATATGACGCGTATGGGAGCCAGGATGAGTCATCACGTGGCGGTTAGCGAGTCTTCCATTGTGTGTCAGACGAAGTCTAGTAGCTTTGATAGTTTTAGCTGTAGACCGTATGAGGACCTTGTAATTCCTTTTATTAGTTTTGGGTTTGAACATGTAATCACTTAATCCATAATTACTTTAAAAGTACGTTTCTTTATTGTCTTATGATATTCAGTACCTCGGGCAACCGAGATGGTGGTATCCTTATACCTGAGTGGTCCTGGTAAGGCACTTGGAGTATGGGGGTGTTACAGTAGTCATCTACGAGGACAAAGACATACCTGGATCCTCCTCGACTTCTTACCTTCATAGGACCGCATAAGTCCATATACACCAATTCCAATGCTTGATTCGTGCTTACCACTCTTTTAGGTTTGAACGATGATCTCACATGTTTGCACCTAGCATACGTGTCACACATCTTTTCTTGGTCGAACTTTATTTTAGGTAATCCTTCAACCAAGTCCCATTTCTTGAGTTTGTTCAAGGTTAGTGAGCTAATGTGACCAAAATGTTTGTGCCACAAACAAGGATCATCAAGTGTAACTTTCATGCATGTAAAAGAGTTAGTAGGCACGGCATTTAAATTTACCATATACACGTTCCTTTTCCTATGTCCTTCAAGGATAACATTACTCGTACCTTCAATAATAATGCGACAACCATCAGTATGAAAAACAACTTTGTTACCTTTGTCGCATAGTTGAGATATGCTAAGCAGATTATGCTTGAGACCATCCACTAAATAAACATCACTGATTGCGTGTGACTTAGAAATTCCAACTTTGCCCATACCGATCACTTTACCCTTCTTGTTGTCCTCAAAAGTCACCTTTCCTCCGTTGAAAGGTTTGAGTGAAAGAAACAAATTCTTATCTCCAGTCATGTGTCTTGAGCATCCACTGTCAAGATACCATTGATTGTTTTCTTTCACTATTACCTGCAGAAAGGATTAGATACAATTTTTAGGTACCCAAGCTAGGTTGGGTCCGTTATGATTAGTTACTCTATATACTAAATCCTTTCGTACACATACTTATCTAATCACCGTCTTTTTAAACCTTAGGTTGCTTTGTCTAGAAGGGTTTCTAGGTTTAGGGATTTCTCTAGGTCTAACATGACTATTCTCCTTGTGATTAGTCTTGCTTTGTTTAGGTCGACAAGGAGTTTGTGAAGTGCTAGGTTTCTTGGTGCGGTCAAAGGCCATATCATAGAACCAACGAAAGTTATTGTTCCTTTCTTCGTTAGGTTCTTTTGTGGGGGATTTTTCGTCCTCGACTGTTGTGTAAACCGTTTTAACAAATTCGGTTTTTTTTTCGTATATCATGAACACGTTTGACACAATTGTCTTGGATGTGACCCGTATGACCATAGTACTTGCAAATCAAATATTCAGGAAGATCAACATATTTTCTTTTTCTGAAATCGTAATCAGAAGGTGTTGATTTGTATTTAGAGTGATCTCTACGGCTGTAGCAATCATATCCTAACCCAATCTTCATATTATTGTCGGATTGTTCGGTCATGAATTTTAAGACTTTTGTGCTACCTTCCCACTTATCACGGACTTTCCTTGCGTGAAGAAGTAAGTCTTTTAGGTTCTTAATTTCTTCGAGACATTTTGTGTGATCTATGTCATTCTCCTTCTTATAATTGTCACGAAAGTCTTGGAACCTTTTGTTAAGAATGAGTACAACATCTGAGTGTTGTTTCTTAACATTGATCATCTCAGTTTTAGGTTCTTTCAATTGCTTTGTGAGAAAATAAATTTCTTTCTTTTGGTCTAAAATCACTGCTTCATCAGATGTGATTTTAGTTTCAAGAAGTTCCTTGGCTTTTCTAAGTTCTAAAATTATAGCTTCATTAGCTATAACTTTGGCTTGAAGGTGCTTAATATTAAGCTTTAGATCTGAAGTTATAGCTTCATTAGATATGACTTTGGATTCTAATTCTTTCTTTTCAGCATTAGCAGTATCTAATGTTATAGCTTTATCAGCTGTAACTTTAGATTTCAACTTCTTAGCTTTAGCCTTTAGAGTATGATTCTCCTCAGCAATATCAAGAATCTGTTCCTTTAGATCTCTTAGTTCCATATCCTGTTCATGACATTTATCGAGGGATTGCTCAAAGATTTCAATTAAAACACTTTTAGATAATTTCTTAACACGTTTCTTAAGGTCAAGATAACTAACCTCATTATCGTCATCTTCATCCGATTCTCCTAGAAAGCAATAGTTTGATTGAGAATTCCTGCAATCATCGTCGCTGTCGGAGATTAGGTCAAGACTGACGCTGCTGAGAGAAAAGTTGGCTACTTCGTCATCTTCGGATCCTTCATCATCTTCTGAGTCAAGATCACCCCAACACGAAGCAATCATTACTTGTTTGAACTCCTTCTTTGTCTTCTCGCGTTTTGTCTTGTCCTTGATTTTCTCCCATGTTGGACAATCTTTGATCATGTGATTGGATTCTCCACACTTGAAGCAACCTCTGTTAGCAAAGGAAGACTTTGATTCTGTTGCTATCTTGTTAGACGACTTGTTATTGTTATAAGATGATTTTGATTGTTTGTTTCGAAAGATTCTATTTTTGAAACGGCGTGCAAACAGGACGGTTTCATCTTTTATGTCAGAGTTAACATCTTTGCTTTTTAAAGCCATACTTTTACCTCTTCTAGGTTCCGCGTCATCGGCATTCAGAGTAATCTCATGGGCCATGAGAGCACCAATGAGTTCTTGGTAGGATAGGTTTTCAAGATCTCGCGATTCCTCCATTGATGTGACCTTGGCACGCCACTTTTTAGTTAGGCTCCTAAGAACCTTTCTTGCAATGTCCTCGGTACTGAACTTTCTTCCCAAGTTTTTCAATTCATTTATGATGCTTGAAAAACGTGCGGACATACTATCCAAGGACTCATTAGGCTCCATACTGAATAGCTCACATTTCTGCATTAGCAGATCTATGCGGTGCTTCCTAACAATGGAAGTACCCTCATAAGCTAATTCAAGGCCATCCCATATCTCCTTGGCCGTTGTGCACGAAGAGAACCGATCGAATTCATTAGTAGTCATGCCATTCTGCAATAAACTTATAGCCTTAGAATTCTTTTCGGCCTTCTTGTAGTCGGCCTCGATATAGTCCTCTTCTTTTTTCTCGTAAGTGGTGCCTTCAGTGGAAGCAACCAAGATTTTAACTGGTCCGTTTTGGATAATCTTCCAACACTCCCAATCATGACCTTTCATATAGTGAGTCATCATGTTTTTCCATAACCCATAATTCTTCCCATCAAAGACGGGACACTTGAGGTATTTGGAATCCATTTATTACGTGATAGGCAGTGGAATATAAAACGATAAAATAAATAAAGATAGACAGATCAGCCTCTTTGCGGTTAGGCAATCAAGAGCACGAGGCTCTAATACCAATTGAAGAGTCTGTCGATCCGAAATACTCAAGAGGGGGGGGGGGGGGATGAATTGAGGATTAAAACTTTTTCGATTGTATAATTATAATTAACTAATGAACGAACAAGAACGAAATAAACAAACGAACGAAGGAGAGAGACGCACGGTTTTTGAAGTGGTTCAGTTTCACAAATCGAAACCTACGTCCACTATTCTCGATTAATAAATTTAGTACCTTTCTACGGATTACAAATTTACTAACCCAACTCGTACAACTAACCCTAGTTGTAACTCAAATGAGTACCGTTAAATACTCGAGTGATTAACTTACGCTAATAAGAAAGCACTAATGATTCTTGCAAAGGTTCACATTAATGAACAAGTAAGAAATCGATTGTGCTCTATTATCTTATAACGATAACTAATGAATGAATATACGAGTTTAAGAAACACACGACCTTTTTCGAAAATTGCAAAAACGTTTTTCTTGCTTTTGAAATACACGGTTTTGCTTCTTAAAAATAAAATCAATTTTTTACTTAAAGGTCTTACTTTCAAATATTGCACAAGCAAAGTATTTATAGGCAAGGAAGGAGTAGGGCACACGGTTTCACGAGAAACCCTAATTGCCGAAACACAAGATATGCAAACGAACATATCTTTGTTATTTCTTTCCTTAAAACTCTAAGAGATAATAGAGAATATTCTAAAAGATAAACTATAAGATATTCTCGTATTATTCTTTCCTTAAACCTAAAGATATGATAAGATTTTCCATAACAAGTATATGCTTATCATAAATAATAATATCAAACTAAATATAAAAGATATGTCAAGATAAGATCTTAACAATGATAATCTTTTATACCTTAGGTTACACGAAACAACAACAGCCCATAAGCCTCGTTTTTCCGTGAAAAACCCTAGCTCGAAATTAGGTTAGATTTTTAGGGTTTAGGAGTAAGCTATATCAAAACCCTAATTACTAATATGGCTTAACTCATAAGTTGATCCAATATGATTACTAATTATAAGTTCAAAATAAAATCATACTCCACATTAATACGAGCCTTCTTTAATAAATACTTTTGCTAGATTATTTCAAAGAACAAAAACATTTTTTCAAAAAGAATTTTGAAATTATTTAAAGTCGTGTAGTATAAACTCAGTATCTCAATGTTATAGTAGAAGAGCTATTACATTGAGCTCTTTTACAAATAATGTTATAGCTATCAAGCTATAACTTTACTAGTATAAGAAATTCATTCTTATGTTATCATTATGAGACAATCACCTATACTATTCTAATCTTCTTAGGAGATCTTCGAGCATAGGCTACTTCATCATCCAAGCTTGATTAATCTCTAGACGAGCTTCGTTTTCTCATGATGCTTGAACAATTCTTCTATAATCTTGATCCATAATTAAGGGCTTGATCATAATATAGTCTTGTATACTTTCATCACAATTCTCTAAGCTTGACAAATAGTAAGTCTAAACTAAAGAGACTAAACAAACAATTACGCGCAACGAGTATATGAAATATAAAGTACTCTTGACATCATCAAAATATAAACATATATACTATATGATTCTACACCATGTAACCGAACCAAATGCTTCCTGTAACCCAAGGCTAGCTGTATCTTGGTCCAAGTGTCTTTATCAGAACGAAGTGAGCTGGCTTTGTTAACCGATTGACAATCACCCAAATCATATTGTTACCTTTCTGTGTCTTTTGTAACCCCACGGTAAAGTCCGTAGAGATCGATTCCCACTTCCACTCGGGTACCTCAAGTGATTGGATCTTACCTTGTGGTCTTCATTGCTCACCCTTTACTCTCTGGCATATCAGACACCTAGCCACGAACTCAGCCACATCCCTCTTCATGTCAGGCCACCAAAACGTTTTCTTGAGGTCCTTATAAAGCTTGTCACCTCCTGGGTGAACGGAATAAGGAGTGCAATGAGACTCTGTCCTGATTACTCTCCTCAAGTCTGCATCATCAGGAACATACCATCTCCCATCAAAGCAAACACTACCATCTGTGTGGATAGAAAACCTGGAAACTGTGCCACTCTCTACTCTTGACTTCCATTCTTGGATCTTAGGATCAAGCTCTTGTTTTCTCTTGATATCCTCATACAAATCTGGCTCGATCGTCAAATCTTCGACGGTATCCCCTTTTCGAATCATGTGGATCCCCATCTTGGTCATCTCATCCCGCAGCTTCAACAAGGACATAGCTGTACACAGCGAATAGACACTCTTCCTACTTAAGGCATCAACAACAACATTAGCCTTACCCTCGTGATAGATGATCTCCATGTCATAGTCCCCAATCATCTCCATCCATCGCCTCTGTCGCATGTTAAGCTCTCTCTGAGTGTAGATATATTTCAGACTCTTATGATCTGAAAACACCTTAAAGGTTGCCCCATAAAGATAGTGCCTCCAAATCTTAAGAGCAAAAACAACCGCGCCCATCCAAATCATGAGTAGGGTATGTGGACACGGGCCACGAGGGCGCTTGAGACAAGCGTTGCATTTGTGGAGTCGCCACCAATTTTATGGGAAATTGGAACCGTTCGAATATCTCATGCCATGTCAAGACACAAAGTAGTGACATGAACACTAAGAACTCGTTACCCTTAGCATTCTATGTCTAGAATGACTCTCGTGGATGCCAATGAACATGGATGTTCACAGAGATCTGGAGTAAGGGGTGAGGGTACGTATTAAGAAGTCCTTTTACTAAACACCTAATCCCACCCGCCTCGATAGCGGCCTCTACTAATGATTAGGGAAATCGTCCATATTTGATATGTTGTCGTTTATATGCATGCAATGCAACATCCACAGATTAATCCTAGCATGCGATTTAAACTATGTTGGTGGACAAATAATATAGCACATATTAATGTCGAATTAGGGTTTAGAATTAATTACATATGAAAATAAATAAATAAATCATACTCCCTCCTATTTTAAATAACTCTCCCTATTTCCTTTTTCATCTATTCACAATACTCTCCCCATTTCCTTATTTGGTAAACTTTTATACTTATTTTAATCACCCCACCCCACAACAATACCCTACAATACTCATACTTTATCTTATTTTAATCACCTTACCCCACAACAATACTTATTTTAATCACATAATACCTCCCCTCTCTCCAATCTCCTACCCCACTACAATACTTTACCATATAATACCCCCTTGCCTTAAATCTCGTGCCCTCCATGAAAAGGGAGGGTTATTAAGAATAGGAGGGAGTACATATTAAATACAATAAATAAATAGGGATGAATAAAATCACAATGAATTACAATGGATGAATTGATTTACGTCAAAAATATACTTAAGACGGACGATTTGAGGAAAATAAAGAAAAATAAAATAAGGTTAGAAAATATGGACAGATTAGGGGTGATATTACGGCTAATAGTCAGTTAATTACGTAATTAAAGGATTAAATCAAAGCAAGAACGGAAATTCAGAGACAGAACTCATCCCGGAACAGGCGCAACATTGCTGCGTCCCTTGGAAGAGGCGCAGCTTTCACTACGTCTGTTCCTGAGGTGAGTTCTGGCTATGAAGTCAGAACTACGAGTTCGTTAATGTTTGTTGGTAGGTTTAAGGATTTATTATCGATATTTGACTCGAGTGAAAGTGATTTCACATATTAATTACATATGAAGTTGTCATAAAAGCGATAAACATGAATTAAAACGAACTAAGAATGAATTAAAACGAGTTAAAACTAATTAGGTTTATATACGAAGACGGAAACGAATTTAGAAAGACATGATAAACTGGAAATAAACAATGAAAACATGTACAAGAGTTGAACTCCAGAAACTGGATATGAATGAATCGAATCTTTAAAAATCCGGGTTTGAATTTGTGACGAAAACCCGCAAATATTAATTATAAGGGATTTAAGTCGGGGATTTAAGCCAGAAATAAAGCGTGATAATTATTAAGAATGTATTAAAATTTATTATGTATGAAGAAAAGAAAGAAAATAAGAAGGTAAAACGAAAGAAACGAATCAACAGAAAAACCGAGGAAGAAGAAGAAGAGCAGAAACAGCGGTAGCCTCTGGAAGAGGCGCAGCAGATGCTGCGGCTCTTCGAAGAGGCGCAGCTGTTGCTGCGTTTCTTCTTGACGTCTGGTTACTGCTAATCCGTAAAAACGGCTTAATAATAGGGTTTTAGAAGTCGATTTTAAGCATACTTTTGACGTAAAATCTTACAATAATTGGTACAAATAAAATACAATAAAAAAATGGGATTTACACCCTCAGACTTACATGTTTGACGAAACGAGATTAACTAAGTTAACGATTAGTGATTGCTCGACTCGAATGTATGAAGAAAGTGCCCTCGTTAGAGGATTTAAGTTAAGTTGATTGATGTGTAGTGGTCAAATTGGTTGGTCATGCAACGTGACTGGAACTCAGAATGATCTGAGCTTATGTGGTTGATTGATCAAGAACGTAGGCGTCGAAAGTTTAGAGCACGGTCTTAGAATGCAAAGGGAGAAGAGAAGGGCGGACACTCGCGTGAAAAATATGTGGAACGAAGGTCCCTATTTATACTAAAAAATGTGAAGAGTTATGGAATGACTCAAACTTTGGAAATAAATCACGGAAAAAATCGAAAAATAGGCAGAAACGAGCTGGGGAAGAGGCGCAAGAGCTGCTGCGATCCTTCGAAGAGGCGTAGCATCTGCCGCGTCATTTCCCCAGTGGTTTCCTCCTGCGGAAGAAAGAGTTCCGCGTTTCTTTTAGGGAATTGCGGTGGATCTCAACTTCCTTATTTCTTAAAATAAGATTTTCGGGATACATTTTATTAAAAGATATAAAATTAATTTTTGGAATAAATATCCGGAATATTCTAGGACATTCCGACTCGGCATTTTAAACGGTTTCTTAAAAAATGAAGCAGTTTTTTTACCCGGACTCCAAATGAACTCTAATTACTATCAAAACGACTGTATCGGTGCGTAGATGATGACCAAGGGGTAGACCCAAGTGTTTGAGCTATCACTTGACGATAAACTTATGAATTGTCATAAATCATTCCGCGTACCAAACATGCGGCCCAATCATCACTGGGTGGTTGGTGGGAGGTGTAGAAATGAGGTATCTACAGAGCCCCCACTTTGACTCAGGCTTGGACAAGGCGAAAGTCAAAGTATAGCCATCAGGTCAATCGAAGATTACAACCTGACGACTATGGCGACGTGAGGCATCTCAAGGGGTCTGAGCCAAGGACCTGTCGTCGGGAACATTTTAGAGTCTGTCGACTATCGGGGAGGGTCGTTTAAAGTCCATTAGACTACGTAAGGAGGCTCGCCAGCCATAAGAAGAGATCATACCTGAGACTTCTCTCGAGGTGTATGGCATGAGAACTTCTGGAGAACGACACCTTTGCCGATTTCCGTGAGGAAACAAAAAGTATTGAGGACAGCAGGACGTCGGTAGAAATTGCTGGAGGAATTGGCTTGCGTCGGTCTCAAGCGAACTCTCGTTGGGGAATATGTTGATGATTCTGTCTGGATTGAACCATTTCTGGGAATCTGCTGGTGTCTGTGATGTGACTCATATTTGAGCACATTTAGTCCCCAAATTAACCTCGTTCCTATGCTTTATAACACTTATTTGGGTCATTTCTTGTCTTTAGTTTCCCATTTTGCATATTATTTGAGGTTATGTGTCCTTGGTAGGAAAGGATGGCTAACCTTGCATTTATGAGGCGGAATGGAGCTAAATTGATTGCACCTAATGACCAAGCATCAAAGACAAGACAATACTAGAGGCCTAAGTAGATAATAAAGTGAAATGGGCAATGATGAAAGGATCCTTGCATCCCCGAAATAATCCTTGCGGATTATTAAGGAGGAGAAGCTGTCTACCCAGGAATCCGAGCGGGTCAGGCACGATCCGGGCGTCCCGCAGCATCAAGATCCGAGCGTCTTGGGCCCAAGACAAGCGTCCTGTAGCTCAAAGATCCGAGCGTCTTCCCCTAGGATCCGCTCGGATCACAAGTCAGAGAGCCCGGGCCCTACCTCAAGACGGGCGGATCGTGGCAAGACTAGCACGGGAATCTGCTCATTTCCTTCGAGAGGAGCATTTCCTCAACTTTTCTTAGGGACTTATTAGTCATTTAAGCCCTTAGTAACACTAATATTTGTACCTAATCTTTAGTATAAATACCCCTTTGTACTACCTAGATTAGCATGAATTCTAGGCTCTCTTAAGCAATTCTAATCCATCCTTAATCACTTTGTAATTCTCTCAAATTAGTCTAAAGATAGTTGTAATACAATTTCTCAATATTAATCATATCTTAATCTTTCCTTAATTTATTTATTGTTCTTCCTTTATTTTGGGTAATTAGAAGACTATTTGGGTTTATTTGGAGGATTGACAACCTTCCATCAATCGTCAAGTACTTCTATTATTCTTTGCTTTATTTTTGGAATCATCTTCATAGGTATAATTCTCTCTTAACCTTGTTTAATTATTGTTAATCACTTTCATTTATTCATTATGTTTTGCTTTGTTAGTATGATTGACAACCTTATTAACATGTTAAACTTGATCATGAGTGAGTAGTTTCCTTAGCTAGGGTTAATGGGGAATTAGGGGAAACCAACATGGGGAATGATTCATGCTTAATTTAATATGTTTTCATAATTAAATTGCTTGCTTGTTATGATTTCACCTTATGCACATGTTATGTTTGATGAAATGCGAGCCTATGAATCTTTGCATTTTTTACCCATCACCTATCTTTTCAATGAGACTTGTAAGCTTATACACCAACTCGAGCCTCATTAGACCATGCATATAGTTGAATATAAAGGATTAAGTTGACTTGTAGGTGTTGTACAATCTAATCGATTCGGCTCCAGGACCCAAACCTTCCTAGGGATTGTAAGCTTATACACCAACTATGACACCCCGCGATAACGCGGAAAATATAACTAATAAATTAAAGCGGAAATTTGTGATATTTTAAAAACTTTTTGGTTATTAGTTAAAGATTAACACGCGGGTGCCAAAATGAAATGAAACAAATACAATAATAGACAAAATTAGCTTATTACAATACAAGTCTAGAAGGCGGGGAAAAGATATCCCACGAATAAACATATAAAGGGTTTCTAAACTAGAAACTAAGGTCCAAGGGTTTAGTTCTCGCTAGCCCACACGTCTTCCCCACGTAAGCATCTTCACAACCTGTCATTCATGTAAACATGAACGTCACAGTCAGTGGGGAGTAATTCAAGGTTCTCCCAGCCACAATATGTCGAAATGAACATAAGAAAGACCGTAAACAAACAATCATATTAGATAAGACATGAGTGAATCGAATCATAACTAAACATGGGATTATACGTGTTTAAACCGACAAGAGTAAAAGAAATGATGGAATAAACAAGTAAGGCATAAGCAACAATAAATAAATGGAAAAAAGGACAAGGAAACCGACACGGCCACTTAGCCACGAGCACGTATTTCAAGGAGATATGACCAAAGTAACCATCCAAATAATGCAAGACATTTACTACTCTTAGACTATAATTTCCCCGGGTAGGACTACGATAATGATACGGTCCTAGTCTAAATCTGCAGATTCTCGGGTGTACATCCCGATTCGACGTGCGCCAAAGACAAAGACGCACCCAAGACTCGACTACTAAGGAGACCGAGTACCCCAATCGCGAAAAGACACGAAAGTGGCGGAAAGACTAAGATAAGACTCACTTGCGTAACAAAGACAAGTGGCCAAAAGCCGTACTTGCGCGAACAACACAAGTAGGCCAAAACCGTACTTGCGAACAAAGACAAGTAGGTCGAACCCGTGCTTGCCAGAACAGCACAAGCAGGGCAAAAATGTATGTCAAGCATATACGGTGGTAATATGGCATTTCTACAAGAATACGACTCTTACAAGTAATTATTTATAATAACCTTTTCATGCTTGTAAAATATAAATAAAAATTTCATTTCATAATTATACATACCGGTTAAATAGAATAAACAAGTACAACAAAGAAGTACATGGGACGGGATTATTAATGTCACACTCATACTTATGGCTTGCATCTCACCATAAGTACGGATGGGAACATCGGTCCCGACGATCATATCGCAACTAGAGGGCCTATGGCTCACCTCTAGTGTCCGATAGGACCACGACTCACACCACCGAACAATACAAGACATTATCAAGGATATGACCCTTCACAAATAATTAACAATAAATATCTCATACTTGTCTTATGCAGATAAATATTTCATTTTATAATTTATCATGCCGGTTAAAAGAAATATAATGAATGATAATGGATAATTTTACGTTATATGGAATATACGGGATAAAATGTGACCAAGTTCAAGTGACCCATTTATGAGCCAAATAAATAAATCATGTGAAATCCAATGAATGGACTAAAATAAGCCCAATTAAATAAATAAGACAAGCCCAATAACTGAATTATAAGGAATCCAGCAAAATGAATATGTGAAGGAGCGATATTAACGAATTACGTTATATAAAATATGAGACGGATATTAAATAATTCGAGTAAACCAACTTGGCACTAATAGTATCCATAATATAGATGTGACCCAACTAACCCAAAATATGTGTGCAAGCCCAACTAAATCACCATGACAAGCCCTATTAAAAGACCATACCACACCTATATGGCCCAATAACATATAATATAAAACAAGCCCAATATGACTCATTACTTTATAATGTGACGAGTACATGAGCATATTTGAGACGGTAATTTAAATAATTAAATAATGGGATTTTATAAGTATAAACCATAAAAGATAAATGTTTAAATAAACGAATTTAACGAATTGCGTTTTATAAAGACACGAGACGGAAATTCAAAAGTTTCAAGGAAATTAACTAGCGCCAACCACCCAACCCACGATTTGAGGATTGGCTGCGCAACCCATAATCGAACTCGAACCCCGGCTAGACACGGCCTCACGAGACTCCACAGAAGGCCCATAAAACTGCCTGCTCAACCCCATACTGCAGCCCAACCGCCCGTTACCATCCACACACACACACGGTCCCCAAAACAGAGGACGAAATCAATAAAAGGGACGATAAATAAGGGCGGAAAGTCTAGCAGATAAGTGATTTCAGACAAACAACCCAAAGACAAATTTGAGACGGAGTGAGTACGACTTAAACAAGGATGACGCCTTTAGATTTCTGCCATAAATAAGCCCAGAAAACCAGCAAGATAAGCATACGGTTACTCGAAATGACAACAAGTGATACTCGGGTTTCGGAGGTGACAAAACCAGGACAATTAAGCCATGGGAACGACTAATCACCAATTAAAATGACCACAAGCTTAACACAATTAATTCCATACATGAGAAAACACATAAAGATTAAAACTTTAAGACGAATGAGTATAAAACCGAGTTGAAGGGGATGGAATATCGACTCATTGTCGAGTAACCTATCACCGTTACCTTAACTCTTCGAATTCCCGAGTAAAAGCGTCCATAACATGAGCCTATCTTCAGTCTTCAACTAAAAAGGAGGAAAGACGAGTAACATGGGTCACAAAACCGAGTTTGTAAGAAGATGCCCATTTCGAAAATTCAACAAAATATGAGCTTTCTTACCTTAAAAGAATGAGGAAGGAAAGGGGAAGCTAATGGTGCAAGAATTAGAGCATTTAGTTAAGAGATGGAGGAGAAATCTGGGTTGGAAAGGGGGGGCGAAAATGGCGTGTACGGAGCACTCTGATTTTGTTGCTATTGCTGCGTTTCCAAAATGAAGGAGGAAGAAAGAGGGGGGTGGGGGTCACGGTATTAATAATAAGGGTAATAATAATAATATATATAATAGTAGTATTTATAATAATATGTAATAATAAATAAAGGGAGAGTGTGGGGTGGATAGGGTGTGTTTGTGTGTCGATTTTTGGTTGTTTCGAGTTTAGATTAGATTCTCAATAGAAATGTGACGGTCCAAGCTAGACGGAAATTAAGACGGGAATTATTATTATTATTGTTGTCACTGTTATTATTGTCCGACTAAAAATATGTATACATTTATTCTTATATAAATTATGCCTCAAAAATATAATTTAATAATACGTATTTTTATAAAAATGAGCTTTCATATAATACGTTTATAAAAATCGTGTTTGACATAAAATTAATTAAATTGAAGAATTCAAAAATATGAAATAAAGTAATCGAACAGTTTAATAAATTTAAAATGTCAAAATGGAAAATTCGCGGGTGTTACAATCACCCTAACATTTAAAAAGTTTCGTCCTCGAAACTTGAAAGTAGAAATGAAAGGTTATGAAAATAAAACTAGAATTGGAATCGGTAATCAAAACATTTAAAAGGTTACTTATCGTAAGAATTAAAATTCTTTCAAAAGCTTCAAATAAAATTTCCCGACAGAACCAAGTCGAAAGGGTAAATCATTTGTATAAATCATAATCAAAACACTTTCAAAAACAATAACGAAGAGTTTTCAAAAGTGTAAGTCTCATTCATGGAACGAAATTATTCTTGTCGTGCACACAAGAACGCTAACCTCCCAAGTCAAAGACGAATTTAAAACAAAATCAATTCGCCGACAAGCGTAGAACAAGTTATTAAACGTCTCTAATAACGAGTTCTAGCATCCGATCAACGTCAAAATTAAAAGAAAAAGTAATTCACTAAAATTTTCTCTTGCAAAAGCCAAAATAGAAATGAAGATTTCACCTTTAAGCTCAAAAGGGAGTCAAAATGCTGAAAATGTAATATTAAATTTTGACAAAAAGTGATAAATAGATCAAAGTTAATAGAAATTGGATAAAATTTAAAGAAATCTCGGGTTTAACAATTAAAATCATGATAAAGAAGTCTATACACAAGGAACAAATATGGAGTTAAATCAAATTTTTATTTTCAAATCTTTAAAGTAGGTAAGGTTTTGCAAAGGTAAAATCAACTCTTAACAACGAATCAAAAATGGTAGCTTGAAAGTTTAGGAATTGGACAAAAGAAAAGTAACTAGACAACATAGATACCGGTATGCGAAAAGGATTCAACTTAATTAATCAAAAGGGCTATGATGAATTTCATAGGGCAAAGATTGAAGTCGACTCAATAATAACGTCAAAGGTAGAGATTTTATAAGTCACTAGCATCAAATTTTAAGGAGGAGCATGATGAAGCAAGGAAAAGAGGTATGACGATAATGCTTATGCTCAAGGAAGAAAAGGGATTTAGACAACAAGGAAACGCCAGATACTCAAACCTCAAATAACGACATCAACCTAAGCGGTCCCGAAAACTTCCTAACAACAAAACTCATAACCATAACATTCCCAAGGATTTCCTCAAAAGACTTACGTTATTTCATCCTAAGTCATTCCATGAAACAAGGTACTCCACTATAAGTGTAATCTCATCACTCTAAATCCTCAATCATCTACAAACAACTTCCACAAGATCAAGCTCAAGGTTTCCGACAGAGTTATACTTATATCCAACTAGTGTGAACCACGGGTTTCTCAAAATGGTAAAATCCTCAATCAAAGTTCCGAATACTAAGCTCTAAATTCCCAAAAAGGGTTCCTAAAACATTCCACAAGGTTCTCATATAAGGCAAGGTAGCAACATGTCAACCTAAAGTCTGAAAAAAAATCAATGAGATCTCGAGTTTCTCTATCCTTTTACTCATTAAGGATTCCCAAAAGCGGACACTCAACAACAACATCATCCCATCATCTCAAATACTCAATGTAACTTCAAGGTCTATAAAATCATAGGGTTAACAAATTCTTCTCAATACTAAGTCTCTCTCAACTCAAGAACTCTCAAGAGCCAACTAATATCAAATTACATCGCCAATCCACTATAGTCATCTACATCCCAAAATGTATTCTTTCACATCTGACATCCTAGAAATTTACTTACCATCGAGTTCTCAAGGTCTTAGTTGTAACGACGCTTTACCACTTGAAAATTCCTAAAACCATAAATTGAAACTATGTTCTTTAACCTAACAATTGGTGTCAACCATACCATTATCCTTTCTAGTTACTAAAACGAGTGCTAAGACTTCCCAACAATGTAGCTTACTCTCACGCTCATACCATACCTCAAATAGTAATCAACATCACTCACTTAAACCAACTAATAATCCCACCATTAGCTTTTCTCATATGGTTATACACGTTTTCAAACTCTCATGTCCAAAGTGATTATGGAAGCCAATCAAAAACTCGACTTACTTAGTCAATCCTATATCCTCAAATCCACCATTCAATTTCATCCACCTTAGGTCAAGTACTAAGCACTAGTATCCCAAACATAAACAACAAAGCCAGGTTCTATATCCTTAGTAACCAATGCAACTCACACTTGGCACACAAAATCAACCAATCAAGTATACTCACTTTATCAAGGATCTAGGTATAACAACCATCAAGTATGTCTCATCACACTACCTAAGTCTTTCCAACATCAAATCCTCTCAAAAATAGGGTTATGGGTTAACCACAAACAAACTCCTCAAAAGTCAAATTTTCCAACCAGGGTCAACATTCCTCAACAGAAAGAATACCATCAAAAGGCGTTAAGGGAGGATAAGTAAGGAACAAAGCACAAGTTAGGGTACAAGAGCAGTTTTCAAAGTAAAATAGAAGAGAGTTTAGAAGGAGGATAAGCACCAAGAGATAAAGGATAAGGCAAGATACACAAAGGATGAGAAACATCTTCGAGGAAGTAGAACCGTTCTTCGAAGTCGAACAAATCTTCAATTTCTGGCAATAAGCACCAAATCTTGATCTTCATGTAGGTAAGCTCACGGTCATTGATCCAAGGGCACAACCATTATTAAATGACACTCAACAAACATGTTAGAACCTAACAAAGAGCAAACACACTACAGACTACCACCTTAGGTCCTTAAGTCTACCCATCTCTCATTTATTATTCAAGGTCAAGTTCAAGTTTAAATTTGGGATACACGTGTGTGCGTCGGGAGCAACATAGGCTCTAATACCAACTGTGACACCCCGCGATAACGCGTAAAATATAACTAATAAATTAAAGCGGAAATTTGTATATTTTAAAAACTTTTTGGTTATTAGTTAAAGATTAACACGCGGGTGCCAAAATGAAATGAAACTAATACAATAATAGACAAAATTAGGTTATTACAACCCAAGTCTAGAAGGCGGGGAAAAGATATCCCACGAATAAACAGATAAAGGGTTTCTAAACTAGAAACTAAAGTCCAAGGGTTTAGTTCTCGCTAGCGCACACGTCTTCCCCACGTAAGCATCTTCACAACCTGTCATTCATGTAAACATGAACGCCACAGTCAGTGGGGAATAACTCAAGGTTCTCCCAGCCACAATATGTCGAAACGAACATAACAAAGAACATAAACAAACAATCATATTAGATAAGACATGAGTGAATAGAATCATAACTAAACATGGGATTATACATGTTTAAACCAACACGAGTAAAAGAAATGATGGAATAAACAAGTAAGGCATAAGCAACAATAAATAAATGGAAAAGAAGGACAAGGAAACCGACACGGCCACTTAGCCACGAGCACGTATTTCAAGGAGACATGACCAAAGTAACCATCCAAATAATGCAAGACATTTACTACTCTTAGACTATAATTTCCCCGGGTAGGACTACGATAATGATACGGCCCTAGTCTAAATCTGCAGATTCTCGGGTGTACATCCCGATTTGACGTGCGCCAGCACAGCACGCACCCAAGACTCGACTACTAAGGAGACCGAGTACCCCAATCGCCAGAACAACACGAAAGTGGCGGAAAGACTAAGATAAGACTCACTTGCCAGAACAGCACAAGTGGCCAAAAGCCGTACTTGCAGAACAAAGACAAGTAGGCCAAAACCGTACTTGCCAGAACAACACAAGTAGGTCGAACCCGTGCTTGCCAGAACAGCACAAGCAGGGCAAAAATGTATGTCAAGCATATACGGTGGTAATATGGCATTTCTACAAGAATACGACTCTTACAAGTAATTATTTACAATAACCTTTTCATGCTTGTAAAATATAAATAAAAATTTCATTTCATAATTATACATACCGGTTAAATAGAATAAACAAGTACAACAAACAAGTACATGGGACGGGATTATTAATGTCACACTCATACTTATGGCTTGCATCTCACCATAAGTACGGATGGGAACATCGGTCCCGACGATCATATCGCAACTAGAGGGCCTATGGCTCACCTCTAGTGTCCGATAGGACCACGACTCACACCACCGAACAATACAAGACATTATCAAGGATATGACCCTTCACAAATAATTATTTAACAATAAATATCTCATACTTGTCTTATGCAGATAAATATTTCATTTTATAATTTATCATGCCGGTTAAAAGAAATATAATGAATGATAATGGATAATTTTACGTTATATGGAATATACGGGATAAAATGTGACCAAGTTCAAGTGACCCATTTATGAGCCAAATAAATAAATCATGTGAAATCCAATGAATGGACTAAATAAGCCCAATTAAATAAATAAGACAAGCCCAATAACTGAATTATAAGGAATCCAACAAAATGAATATGTGAAGGAGCGATATTAACGAATTACGTTATATAAAATATGAGACGGATATTAAATAATTCGAGTAAACCAACTTGGCACTAATAGTATCCATAATATAGATGTGACCCAACTAACCCAAAATATGTGTGCAAACCCAACTAAATCACCATGACAAGCCCTATTAAAAGACCATACCACAGCTATATGGCCCAATAACATATAATATAAAACAAGCCCAATATGACTCATTACTAAATAATGTGACGAGTACATGAGCATATTTGAGACGGTAATTTAAATAATTAAATAATGGGATTTTATAAGTATAAACCATAAAAGATAAATGTTTAAATAAACGAATTTAACGAATTGCGTTTTATAAAGACACAAGACGGAAATTCAAAAGTTTCAAATAAATTAACTAGCGCCAACCACTCAACCCACGATTTGAGGACTGGCTGCGCAGCCCATAATCGACCTCGAACCCCGGCTAGACACGGCGTCACGAGACCCCACAAAAGGCCCATAAAACCGCCTGCTCAACCCCATATTGCAGCCCAACCGCCCGTTACCATCCACACACACACACACACAGTCCCCAAAACAGAGGACGAAATCAATAAAAGGGACGATAACCAGGGGCGGAAAGTCTAGCAGATAAGTGATTTCAGACAAACAACCCAAAGACAAATTTGAGACGGAGTGAGTACGACTTAAACATGGATAACGCCATTAGATTTCTACCATAAATGAGCCCAGAAAACCAGAAGGAAAGCATACGGTTACTCGAAATGACAACAAGCGATACTCGGGTTTCGGAGGTGACAAACCCTGGACAATTAAGCCATGGGAATGACTAATTACCAATTAAAATGACCACAAGCTTAACACAATTAATTTCATACATGAGAAAACACATAAAGATTAAAACTTTAAGACGAATGAGTATAAAACCGAGTTGAAGGGAATGGAATATCGACTCATTATCGAGTAACCTATCACCGTTACCTTAACTCTTCGAATTCCCGAGTAAAAACGTCCATAACACGAGCCTATCTTCAGTCTTCAACTAAAAAGGAGGAAAGACGAGTAACATGGGTCACAAAACCGAGTTTGTAATAAGACGCCTATTTCGAAAATTCAACAAAATAGGAGCTTTCTTACCTTAAAAGAACGAGGAAGGAAAGGGGAAGCTAATGGTGCAAGAATTAGAGCATTTGGTTAAGAGATGGAGGAGAAATCTGGGTTGGAAATGGGGGCGAAAATGGCGAGTACAGAGCACTCTGATTTTTTTGCTGTTACCGCGTTTCCAAAATGAAGGAGGAAGAAAGAGGGGGGGTCACGGTATTAATAATAAGGGTAATAATAATAATATATATAATAGTAGTATTTATAATAATATGTAATAATACATAAAGGGAGAGTGTGGGGTGGATAGGGTGTGTGTGTGTGTGTCGATTTTTGGTTGGTCCGAGTTTAGATTAGATTCTCAATAGAAATGTGACGGTCCAAGCAAGACGAAAATTAAGACGGGAATTATTATTATTATTGTTGTCACTGTTATTATTGTCCGACTAAAAATATGTATACATTTATTCTTATATAAATTATGCCTCAAAAATATAATTTAATAATACGTATTTTTATAAAAATGAGCTTTCATATAATACGTTTATAAAAATCGTGTTTGACATAAAATTAATTAAATTGAATAATTCAAAAATATGAAATAAAGTAATCGAACAGTTTAATAAATTTAAAATGTCAAAATGGAATATTCGCGGGTGTTACACCAACTCGATCCCATCACAACAATAAGTGCTTGCTATATAGTTGAGAACATGTTTGTATGATCAATTCCAATGAATCCCCTATGAACCTATGACACCCTAGTGCCTTTAATCAATTGTCTACACCCCTTTTAATTATCTTGCTTGTTTTTCATTGTTTTCCTTTTATTTTGTTGATTAGTTTAGTCGATCTCCTATCTGAACCCAAATTGTGACACCCTAAGACGCGACCATTTGCAATTGACAATCCTACATCAATACCCGTCACTTGGGATCTGACCTTTACTTGCCTATTTGCTAAGAGTAGTTTGTAAAGTTATAAATATTGTTTTGGTTGGTAACTTTTGACGACGAGTTTAAACCGGACCAAAAATGGTGCCGTTGCCGGGGACAGTGTTAACTTGATTTGATTTTCATTAATTGTTTTTAATTGTGTCTTTCTTTAACTTGGGGAAGTCAAATATCCTCAAGGTTGTTCTAATTGTTTTCGAGTTGTTTGATATTTTGCATGTCTAGGAGATCACAAGGTAACTTGTTACCCATTGATCTTGAAATTGAAAGAACCTTAACCAACAATAGAAGAGTTGCTAGAGGTACTTTAAGAGGTATTAGAGAGATTGTGGACATTCAACCAAATAACATTGATTTTACCAACCCTTTTGCAAGAGAAGGAGAGGACAACCAAATAAGAAATCCACCACAAAATCACCCCACAATGCCTAAATTTTTATCACATTCCGTACCAACCGAGGAGAACCTACCAAATGGTACTCCTACACCACCACATTTAACCGGTAATTTCATTGCCAAATTTGCATTCATACAACTAGTTGAGAGAAGTCAATTTGGGGGGATGCCTAGTGAAGACCCTCACTCATATATGGAAACTTTTTGTGACTATTGTGATGCGATTTCTCAAACCGGAGTTACTCAAGACCAAATCCGATGGGTATTATTTCCTTTTTCTTTGATTGGTACCGTAAAGCAATGGTTGAAGAGTCTAGATAAGACTACTGGTTAGATTTCGGTTTTGTTACTCGTCGTCAAAAGTTACCTAGACCAAAACAATATTTATAACTTCACAAACTACTCTACTTTTAGTAAAGAGGTAAGTAAAGGTCGGATCCCAAGGGACGGGTATTGATGTAGGATTTTTGATTGCAAATGGTTGTGTCTAAGGGTGTCACAATTTGGGTTGAGGTAGGAGATCAACTAAACTAATCAACAATATAAAAGCAAAGCAATGAAAACAATCAAGATGATTAAAACGAGTTGTAAACAATTGATTAAAAGCACTAGGGTGTCATGGGTTCATAGGAGATTCATGAGATTTGATCATACAAACATGTTCTCTACTAAATGCAAGCACTTATTGTTGTGATGGGATCGAGTTATTGTATATTTTACAATCCCTAAGAAGGTTTGGGTCCCGGAGCCGAATCGATTAGATTGTACAACACCTACAAGTCGACTTAATCCACCCTATCCAACTATATGCATGGTCTAATGAGACTCGAGTTGGTTTATGTCTTACAAGTCTCATTGAAGAGGTAAGTGATGGGTAAAAAATGCAAGGATTCATAGGCTCGCATTTCATCAAACATAACATGTGCATAAGTTGGAATCACAACAAGCAAGAAAATTAATTATGAAAACATATTAGATTAAGCATGAATCAATCCCCGTGTTGGTTTCCACTAATTCCCCATTAACCCTAGTTAAGGAAACTACTTACTCATTATCAAGTTTAACATGCTAACAAGGTTGTCAATCATACTAGCAAGGCAAAACATGATGAACAAATGAAGATGATTAACAATAATTAAAAAAGATTAAGAGAGAATTATACCTATAAAGATGATTCCAAATAATAAAGCAAAGAATAATAGAAGTACTTGATGATTGATGGAAGGTTGTCAATCCTCCAAATAAACCCAAATAATCTTCTAATTACCCAAAATAAATGATGAAAAATAGAGAAATTAAGGAAAGATTAAGAAATGAGATTTGTATTAATGCAAAATTAAGAATCGATTACAAGATTAAGAGAGTATTGAGACTTGATTAAGATAAGATTAAGATCCTATTAAGATGACATGCTAATCTAGGTAGTACAATGGGGTATTTATACTAGAGATTAGGTACAAGGATTAGGGTTACTAAGGGCTTAAATGACTATTAAGACCCTTAAGAAAAGTTGAGGAAGTGCACCTCTCCAAGGAGATGCTCATCTCCGTTTTGGTAGTCTCCAGGAAATCTGCGCGTCCCGAGCGTCTAGGCAGTAAGGATGGTGGGTTCTGCAAGGGAATCGGGGTGGATCAGGGGAGAGACGCTCGGATCTGTTGGCCTCAAGACGAGCGTCTTGGCATCAGGACGCTCAGATTGGTGGGCAGGGAGACGCTCGGATCGGGGGTCAGCACTCTTCTTTTCTTCTTTCCTCAACAATCCTCGGGGATCTTGTTGGGGATGCAAGGATCCTTTTATCATTGCCCAATCTATTTTGTTATCTACATAGGCCTTCTAGTATCGTCTTCCCTTTGATGCTTGGTCATTGAATTTGATCAATTTAGCTCCATTTTGCCATGAAAATGCAAGGTTTGCACTCCTTTCCTACCAAGGGAACAAAACATCAAAGAATATGCAAAATGGGAAACTAAAGATAGTAAATGACCCAATTATGCACTAAAAAGCATAGGAACGAGGCTAATTCGGGCCCTAAATATGCTTAAATATGAGTCACATCAAATATCCCCAAACCAAACCTTTGCTCGGCCCGAGTAAAGAGGTGACAAAAACTAGGACCCTTATTCAAACTATCCTACTAATATAGCCGATGTGAGACAATTAGCGGGTCTCACTCCACCCCTTCAACTCATAACAAGACAACCATGAGATAGGATGCCTTCTTGCAAGACAAGGTGGGGCTTGCCAAAATGGCGACACATCCAAGCATTAAAGCACACAAAACAAGTAATGGATGCATCTACAAAAATGAATAGCCACTTTCCTCATCTAAGTGGCGGAAATTATCTAAAAGAGAAGCAATCTAAGGGTACACATTCTATTATAGATATGGTTTCTTCAAACTACTAAGCCTAGAAGGATACCAATAAATCACCTCCAAGTTGTGTCAAGCTAGGGTACCTTTGTCCTCAATTGTTAAATGCTTTCATCAAGAGTAGACTCCCTATTGTGTTAGAAACACTGGAGGATCGCGGAATTCCCCTTCTTGCCTAGACAAGAAGAAGGGTCGTCCCCTCTCTACCATGCACAAAAGTGGATACGATGGAAAAGGGATCAATAGAACTTGAGTTTCATAAGGGAGCTTGCTTTTTTGTTGTTTTTGCCCCCAATTTCTTGTGGCATTAACATTTTGAGAACATTTCTTTTGCCATTTCTTTTGATGTTTGGCATTTTCAACACTTGACAATTTTTCAACTTTTTGCATTTTCGTTTGAACATTTTCAAAGTTACCCCATTTGTAGCGAGGGTGCTTATTTTTGAAGCATAGGAGTTTTCTTTTTGTTACTCCTCTTTTCTTTTGATGCAATTGCAAACTTTTTCATTTCTTTTCATTGCTTGAACACAAATTTGAACAATTTTTGTGCCCATTCCCTTTGATGACAAAATGTGGTAGAACATGGATGATGGTTGCATGGTTTCAAGGGTCACCTTGGAATAAACGGTAGCCAAGGAGTTATCACACCACAAGGTACTCTTGACTAGGCCTTAATCCATGGGTCAAAGGATATTAGCATGACACATCCTAGGGTGTTTTACAAGCATTCTAATGAGCAAAGTCTCAAGAAGAAAAAGTATCTACAAGGGATTTATATACACTTGTCAAGCTTCCCAAATAGATGGTTTCACAAAAATTTTCCTAAAATGCAACTATATGCCATGATGCAACTAACATACATACATCCTAATGCATATGCCTCTACCAACTAGTATGCCAAATAATCTAAATGCAATCCTATAATCACATTGTTTATACCGCATCAATCAAAATAAAGCCACATAGTCATTAACATAAAGAGGAAAAAGGAGATTGGAATGATCATACCATGCGGTCTTCAATATCCTCATGTCTCGGATGTGGCGTAGTCAGTCAATGTGAAAAAGGATGAACAAACACAATATATACAAGACAATATATACAAGACAATATATACAAGACTACACTATAAAGGAAAATAATATGTTTTTGGGTTTTTTAATTTTTCAAATTTTTATGTTTTTTATGATTTATGAAATAAAAAGACATGTTTTTGTATTTTTCAAAATTTTTCAATTTTTATCATTTTTGTTTTAAAAGTCATGTTAGAATTTCCCATCTCCACACTAGTATGGGCATTGTTCTCAATGGCCAATACGATAGGAAATTATGCAATTTATATGCAAATGCATGATTTCTAAGTTAAATGCAAACTATATGACATATAAACAAGAGTGAATACAAACTAAGCTATGCTATATGATGCATGCTTCTTTTTTTTTTTTTTGGTTGGAGAGCATAATTTAGATTAGCTCCCAATGCATATGAATAAACTTCCCCAAACCAAAATAGACATTATTTCTAATGTCAAAAATTGGGGGAGTTCATGCATAAAGATGCTATGCATGAAACTACAATTGTCATTTTGGATTTTGAATGTGAGAACAATAAAAGAAACACCTCAATGGGACCGAGGTGTGAGTCCTGTAATTGATGCTAGGACTCGAAAATTATAATCAAGTAAAAATTATATGAAAAACAAGAGAAATAAACAAACCTTAAAGGAGGTGTAGAAAACTCACAAAGTAATGTGGCATCCTCCCAAGAGCTTGCTAATCCTCAATCTTCGCCCATGGCGTCATCACTATCATCTCCATCATCATCAACCTCTTCACTAGAATCAACCTCCATAGATCCGGAGTTATCATCACTTGCACTTGAACTTCCTTCTTCTTCCTCACTACCCTCTTCTTCTTCACCTTGTTCATTTTCTTCTTCATTTTCTTCACCTTCTTTTCCACCACTCTCAACAACAACATCCTCCTCTTCACCCAAGCTAGCACCTCTAGAAGCACTAGGAAAGAAGGCTTCCCTATCCGCCCAACTAGGCAAAGGACAAGATGGGTCGAGAAGTCCTTGCCTAGCTAGATGTAGGAGGGGCGGATATTATGCTTTATAAGCATTGACTCTATCCTCATAAGCTTGCTTGTGCATTTGTTGCATCAAAAGAGTCAAGTAGTCATTCCCCGCCTTAACATTTTCGGGTTGAAACTCATGGTAGGTGAATGGGTAGGGTGGAGTGATAATAGAGGAGGAGGGCTCGGCAATGTCCTCCCTTTGATGTTGTATAATGTAATCAGCTTCCTCGGAGCTTGGGAGAAGGTAGTTTGGCCTATGGACATTTAATCGGCAAATTTTGTTCGGTAAAGTGAAGGACTTGACATCTTTTGTTAACCACCCAAATTTGTCGTCAAGAGTATCATTCTTGACCCATTTGAATTTTTGAACCATGGTGGCTAGATCAATGATATGGCCTCCCTTGACCGTTTTATAATTTCCATCTTTGTTGAAGTCCCGATTGAAGTGTTTTTCCAAATAAGTTACCAATCCCCCATTAACAATAAAGGTTGTGCCTTTTTTTTCTTGGTCGATATTAAGCCACCTCTCAATTAAAAGTCGAAGAATATTGTACCTCTTGGTGAACTCTCTACCAACATTCAAGGTTGACTCGAGATAAATAAAATCAAGCTCGGTGAAGTGGTTTGTTCCCTTTCTAGCAATCAAAGTATGCCCAATAACCTTGTGCCACACCCTTATGCCCGGATGATGGACATAAAGGGCACGACAATCATGGTAAGATGTAAACTTTCTCCCGGTAATAGCCTTCCATAAGGGAGCGGGATCATATTTTGTGATGGGTTTCTTCACATAGGTCGAGTCATTGCTAAGGCCAAAAACTTTACCAAACTCGGCATAAGACATTTTCCTATCAACATTCTCAAGGCGGAATTCAATGTTTTTTCGAGTTTCCACCTTGGTAACTTGCAATGAGCTTAAAAACTCCAAGGTGAGGGATAAGTAGGTCAACTATTGCATATTAAACAAAGTAAGCAATCCCATGGACTCGAAGAAATTCTTTGTTTGTTCTAAGACACCCAATTTGGTCAAAGTCTCTTGGCATATGAACTGGTGGGTAAAATATATTTCTTAGCAAGAGATAAAAATTTCTTCCTATGGGCATCGGATGTGAAAATTACCTCCGGATAATCATCTAGTTGCTCAACAATTGGAGTAGAAGTAGTAGTTTCCACCATAGGAGGAGTAGTCTCTTGAATCTCCATACTTGCATTCTGAACCACCAAAGCCTTTGAAGCTTGTAGAGCTTGTAGATCTTGTTGCCTTTTTGAGAGATTCTTCTATGGAGGTGCCTTGTTTCCACCTTTTGTCCTAGCCATGTTCTCCTTGTATGTAGTAACAGCAAAGGTATGCTTGATTTCTTCAAGTTTCAATAAGACCCAAATCGATTTAGGATGGTTGAATTTTACCTTGTATCCTAAAAATCGATTCAAACTTTGAAGATTTTGGTGTTTTAATTGCTTGTTGTTGACAAAGGAGTGATTTGTTTGATTTTTGAGGGAGTTTGGAATTAATTTGGGTGAATTTGGTTGAGAAATTTGATTTTTGTGGATGGAGGGATTGAGGGTTTTGAGGGTTTCGGAGATGTGGTTGTGTTTTGAATGAGTAAAATGAAATGGGAAAGGTGGGGTTTTAATCCCGTTGGATTTGAATTACACAGGGGAGACGAGCGGATTCTGGGTCGGGATGCTCGGATTCTGCTTCAGTTTGCTTCAGAAAATAAGACCGTGCTGAGACGAGCGTCTTTCTGAGGAAACGAGCGGATTTATTTGAAGACGCTCGGATTCCTTGTCAGGGAGAAATCCTAAATTTTATTAGCAGTAAGACGAGCGGATTCTTGTCGGGACGAGCGTCTTGACCGAGACGAGCGGATTCTCTGTGGAGACGCTCGGATCTTCAGTCAGACCAAAATTTTTCTTTCCAGCTCTCTCACGACGAGCGTCTTCTTCCCAGGACGCTCGGATTGTTTGTTAGGACGAGCGGATTCTTGTCGGGCCGCTCGGGTTGTCCCTCTACCTCACGAATTCAGTTCCATCCGTGGGTATTTTATAACCCGTGTCATTTACTCTTCATTCCTTTGGTCTTCATTGTGGGGGCACTACGAAGGATTAGATAGCCTAGGCAATTACTATCCCCACACTATGTCAAAACACTACACATCAATAAACATATAAGTCCCTCCCTCACTTTCTCTCAAATTGATGAAAATCTTGATCAAGGCATAAAAATACAAATCCAAAATTGACAAAAATGCAATACAATAAGTAAAATGCAAGTTAAGGGATTAGAATATTTAAAAATGCTGGTTAAGGGAGGACTCCACCAAACTCTCATCCATAAATGAGATATCAAGGGGGCATAGCCAAGGTGTTGTTGATGTTGCTCAACACCTTGAAAAAGTAGTCGAAAGCTTGTTCATTGTCATGATAAAGATCCTCAATAGACCTTTGCACACGTTGTTCTTCATTGTGGTCTTGGGTCATAGCATTATCGATATAGGGATTGAATATCCCTTCAAACTCATCATCCCAAAGACTACATACTTCATCTACTTGTTCCCCAATAGTATCACGAGTTGATGAAAACAACTCCTCTTTCTTCTTGTCATTATGGCCAATGAGGCCTTCCTCATCTCTTGTCATGAGTGGTGGTGAGCTATTCAAGCTCTCATTCTTGTTGAAACATTCTTGCTCTTTGGATGGAGCATCTTGGAGATTACCCATTTTCTTCTCCCATATAGGTGGTGATTCTTTACCCATATCTTGTTCTTTGCATTGAGATGCCAACTTCTTCCTATCACTTTCTCGGCTACAATGATCAACCATGAAACATGGCTCATGCAATCGGGGAGCTCTTATTGTCTTGTCAAGATTAAAAGTGTTTGTTTCATCTCCCACTTCAAGTGTGAGCTCTCCATGTTTCACGTCAATCACCGCTCCCACGGTGTGTAAGAAAGGTCTTCCTAAAATGATAGGAATGTTGGAGTCTTCTTCCATATCAACAATAACAAAGTCCACCGGGATGAAGAACTTGCCAATTCTTACTGGCACATCTTCCCATACCCCTAAAGGTGTCTTCGTTGATCGATCCGCCATTTGAAGCGTGATATTGGTGCACTTGAGCTCTCCCATTCCTAGCCTCTTGCACACCGAATATGGCATGACACTCACACTTGCCCCAAGGTCACATAGAGCTTTGTTGATTGTGGTGTCGCCAATGGTACATGGAATAGAGAAGCTTCCCGGATCCTTTAGTTTTGGAGGTGAACTTCCTTGTAGGATAACACTACTCACCTTAGTGAAAGCAATAGTCTAAAGTTTTCGGATGGATTTCTTCTTTGTAAGAATATCTTTCATGTATTTCGCATAGGCCGGAACGTGATTGATTAATTCCGTAAATGGAATTGAGACTTTCAAGTTCTTGACAATATCCATAAACTTCCCAAGTTGTTCATCAAACTTAGGCATAGCTTGACGACTTGGAAATGGAAGCCGAATCACAATAGGCTCTTTCTCTTTAGCCTTCTCTTCATTCTCCTTTGAAACTTCTTGAATGGTGGTAGGTTCTTCTTCTTAAGAGTCTTCAACAACTCTTTCCTTATCACTAGCATTCACAACATCTTCATCAACGGGCCTCTTCGGCCCTTCATACCTTGTACCACTCCTCAAGTGGATGGCACTCACCGATTCTTGTCTTGGGGATTACCTTGAGGTGGTAATTGCCCCTTTTGTCTTTGTGAACTTGAAGATGCTAATTGGGACATTTGGATCTCCAACATATTTGTGTGAGCTAGTATGTTGTTAATGGTGATGTCTTTTGCTTGGCTATCTTTTTGCATTTGAGTGAAAAATTCTTATTGGTTCTTTTGCATTTGGAGGACCGTTTTTTGAACTTCAAAAGCTTGGTCATTTGTTTGATTGTATGGAGGTTGATTTTGATAACTTTGGTTTTGATTGTAAAAGGGTCTTTGAGCTTGGTTTCTCATTGGAGGTGGGGTGTATGTTGTTTGAGGGTTTTGAACATTTTGGCTTTTGTATGAGAGGTTGGGATAGAATTTGGTGTTTTCATTGTAATAGTTGGAATAAGGGGTACCACTCTAGTATGCTTGGAAAGCATTCACTTGTTCACTTGTTCCCCTATATTCACTTTGGTCATATCCCAAAGTTCCACAACTCTCACATACTCTACTTGGAATTTATGAAGATGCCACCATGGCATTAATATGTTGCTTAGGTGATTTGGAGGCCTATTAAAGTCTAGCCATAGCCTTCTCAAACGTTAAATTAATGGTGTCAATATGAGCACTAAGTTGAGCACCCAATTGAGTAATAGAGTCCACTTCATGCTTTCCTCCTCTAGTAGCCTTCCTAGGTCTACTATATTGTGAGTTATGGACCGCCATTTCCTCAATATTGTTCCATGTTTGATTATCATCAACTTCGGTAAACATACCATTTGATCCCATATTGAGAATGTTTCGGGAGTCTTCATATAGACCATTCCCAAATTGTTGTACAAGGAACCACTCGCTAAGTTCATGATGTGGATAAGATCGGCAAGTATCCTTGAATCTCTCCCATGCTTATACAAAGATTCCCCATCCCTTTGTTTGAACCTGGTGATTTGGGCTCTCAACATGTTAGTCTTTTCCGGAGGATAGAATATTTTGTAGAAAGCAAGTGCCAATTTCTTCCAAGAGTCAATACCAAGAGTAGCCTTGTCTAGGCTCTTCAACCATTGTTTCGCGGTACCAATCAAATAAAAAGGAAATAAGACCCATCGAATTTGGTCTTGAGTCACTCCGGTTTGAGAAATCGCATCACAATAGTCACAAAAAGTCTCCATATGAGAATGAGGGTCTTCACTAGGCATCCCCCCAAATTGACTTCTCTCAACTAATTGTATACATGCGGATTTTGCAATGAAATTACCGGTTAAGTGTTGTGGGGTAGGAGTACCATTTGGTAGGTTCTCCTCGGTTGGTACGGAATGTGATGAAAATTTAGGCATTGTGGGTTGATTTTGTGGTTGGTTATGTGTTGGGTTATTATCCTCTCCTTCTCTTGAAAAAGGGTTGATGAACTCAATATTATTTGGTTAAATGTCCACAATCTCGCCAATACCTCTCAAAGTATTTCTAGTAAGTCTTCTATTATTGGTCAAAGTTCTTTCAATTTCAAGATCAATGGGTAACAAGTTACCTTGTGATCTCCTAGACATGCAAAATATCAAACAACTTGAAAACAATTAGAAAAAACCTTGAGGAGTTTGAGTTCTCCAAGGTAAAGAAAGACACAACTAAAAACAATCAAAGAAAATCAAATCAAGTTAACACCGTCCCCGGCAACGGCGCCATTTTTGGTCGGATTTCGGTTTTGTTACTCGTCGTCAAAAGTTACCTAGACCAAAACAATATTTATAACTTCACAAACTACTCTACTTTTAGTAAAGAGGTAAGTAAAAGTCGGATCCCAAGAGACGGGTATTGATGTAGGGTTTTCGATTGCAAATGGTTGTGTCTAAGGGTGTCACAATTTGGGTTGAGGTAGGAGATCAACTAAACTAATCAACAATATAAAAGCAAAGCAATGAAAACAAGCAAGATGATTAAAATGAGTTGTAAACAATTGATTAAAAGCACTAGGGTGTCATGGGTTCATAGGGGATTCATGGGACTTGATCATACAAACATGTTCTCTACTAGATGTAAGCACTTATTGTTGTGATGGGATCGAGTTAGTGTATATCTTACAATCCCTAAGAAGGTTTGGGTCCTGGAGCCGAATCGATTTGATTGTACAACACCTACAAGTCGACTTAATCCTCCCTATCCAACTATATGCATGGTCTAATGAGATTCGAGTTGGTTTATGTCTTACAAGTCTCATTGAAGAGGTAAGTGATGGGTAAAAAATGCAAGGATTCATAGGCTCGCATTTCATCAAACATAACATGTGCATAAGTTGGAATCACAACAAGCAAGCAAATTAATTATGAAAACATATTAGATTAAGCATGAATCAATCCTCATGTTGGTTTCCCCTAATTCCCCATTAACCCTAGTTAAGGAAACTACTCACTCATTATCAAGTTTAACATGCTAACAAGGTTGTCAATCATACTAGCAAGGCAAAACATGATGAACAAATGAAGATGATTAACAATAATTAAAAGGATTAAGAGAGATTTATACATAGGAAGATGATTCTAAATAATAAAGCAAAGAATAATAGAAGTACTTGATGATTGATGGAAGGTTGTCAATCCTCCAAATAAGCCCAAATAATCTTCTAATTACCCAAAATAAATGATGAACAATAGAGAAATTAGGGAAAGATTAAGAAATGAGATTTGTATTAATGCTAAATTAAGAATTGATTACAAGATTAAGAGAGTATTGATACTTGATTAAGATAAGATTAAGATCATATGAAGATGACATGCTAATCTAGGTAGTACAATGGGGTATTTATACTAGAGATTAGGTACAAGGATTAGGGCTACTAAGGGCTTAAATGATTATTAAGACCCTTAAGAAAAGTTGAGGAAGTGCTCCACTCCAAGGAGATGCTCATCTCCGTTTTGGTAGTCTCCACGAAATCTGCGCGTTCCGAGCGTCTAGGCAGTAAGCACGGTGGGTTCTGCAAGGGAAACCGAGTGGATCAGGGGAGAGACGCACTGATCTGTTGGCCTCAAGACGAGCGTCTTGGCATCGGGACGCTCGAATTGGTGGGCAGGGAGACGCTCGTCCTGGGCAGGGAGACGCTCGGATCGGGGGTCAGCACTCTTCTTTTCTTCTTTCCTCAACAATCCTCAGGGATCTTGTCGGGGATGCAAGGATCCTTTCATCATTGCCCAATCTACTTTATTATCTACATAGGCCTTCTAGTATCGTTTTCCCTTTGATTCTTGGTCATTGAATTTGATCAATTTAGCTCCATTTTGCTATGAAAATGCAAGGTTTGCACTCCTTTCCTACCAAGGGAACAAAACCTCAAAGAATATGCAAAACGGGAAACTAAAGATAGTAAATGACTCAATTATGCACTAAAAACATAGGAACGAGGTTAATTCGGGGATTAAATATGCTTAAATATGAGTCTCATCAAGTACCCTTGGTATTGACTCATGGAAGAAGTTGACACTTGCCTTCTACAAGAAATTTTATCCTCCGGAAAAGACTAACATGTTGAGAGCCTTAATCACCGGGTTCAAACAAAGGGATGAGGAATCATTGTATGAAGCATGGGAGAGATTTAAGGACACTTGTCATTCTTGTCCACACCATGGACATAGCGAGTGGTTCCTTGTGCAACAATTTTGGAACGGTCTATATGAAGACTCCCGTAACATCCTCAACATGGGATCCAATGGTATGTTTACGGAAGTTGATGACAATCAAACATGGGTCAAAATTGAAGAAACGGCGGTTCATAATTCACAATATAGTAGGCCTCGAAAGGCTACTAGAGGAGAAAATCATGAGGCAGATTCCATCACTCAATTGGGTGCTCAACTAAGTGCTCATATTGACACCATCAATTTGAAGTTTGAGAAGGCCATGTCTAAGCTTGATGAAGCTTCCAAATCACCCAAACAATGTTAATGCTATGGTGGCATCATCCTCAATTCCAAGTGGAGTATGTGAGAGTTGTGGAACTTTGGGACATGACCAAAGTGAATGTAGGGTAACAAGTGAACAAGTGAATGCTTTCCAAGCATACAAGAGTGGCACCCCTTATTCCAACTATTACAATGAGAATACCAAATTCCATCCCAATCTTTCATACAAAAGCCAAAATGTTCAAAACCCTCAACCAACATACACCCCACCTCCAATGAGAAATCAAGCTCAAAGACCCTTTGACAACCAAAGCCAAGGTTATAAAAATCAACCCTCTTATAATCAATCCAATGACCAAGGCTTTTATGTTCAAAAAGCGGTCCTCTAAATGCAAAAGAACCAACAAGAATTTTTCACCCAAATGCAAAAAGATAGCCAAGCCAAAGACATAACCATCAACAACATACTAGCCCACACCAAAATGCTAGAAACCCAAATGACTCAATTAGCATCTTCTAGCTCTCAAAGACAAAAGGGGCAATTACCACCTTAAAGTAATCCCCCAAGACATGAGTCGATTAGTGCCATCCATTTGAGGAGTGGTACAAGGTATGAAGGGTTGAAGAAGCCAATTGATGAAGACATTGTGGATGCTAGTGACAAGCAAAGAGTTGTGGAGAACTCTAATGAAGAAGAACCCACCATCCAAGAGGTTTCAAAGAAGAAGAATGAAGAGAAGGCTAAGGCTAAAGAGTCTATTGTGATTAGACTTCCATTCCCAAGTCCTCAAGCTAAGCCTAAGTTTGATGAACAACTTGGAAAGTTCATGGAGATTGTGAAGAACTTAGAAATCTCAATCCCATTCACGGAATTGATCAATCATGTTCCGGCCTATGCAAAGTACATGAAAGACATTCTTACCAAGAAGAAATCCATCCGGAAGTTAGAGACTATTGCATTCACTAAAGTGAGTAGTGCTATTCTTCAAGGAAGTTCACCTCCAAAACTCAAAGATCTGGGAAGCTTCTCTATTCCATGCACCATTGGCGACACTACAATCAATAAAGCATTATGTGACCTTGGAGCAAGTGTGAGTGTCATGACATACTCGGTATGCAAGAGGCTAGGAATGGGAGAACTCAAATGTACCAACATTACGCTTCAAATGGCGGATCGATCAACAAATGTACCAACATTACGCTTCAAATGGCGGATCGATCAACAAAGACTTTGTCATTCTTGACATGGAAGAGGATTCCAACATTCCTATCATTTTAGGAAGACCTTTCTTGCACACCACGGGAGCGGTGATTGATGTGAAACATGGAGAGCTTACACTTGAAGTGGGGGATGAGAAAACCACTTTTAATCTTGACAAAAGAATGAGATCTCCCCGACTACATGAGCCATGTTTCATGATCGATCATTATAGCCGAGAAAGTGATAGGAAGAAGTTGGCATCTCAATGCAAAGATCAAGCTATGGGTAAAGAATCACCACCCTTATGGAAGAAGAAAGTGAATAATCCTCAAGATGCTCTATCCGGAGAGCAAGGAAATTTCAACAACAATGAGAGCTTGAATATCTCACCACCAAACATGACAAGTAAGGAAGAAGGCCTCATTGGCCATGACAACAAGAAAGAGGAGTTGTTTTCATCAACTCATGATACAATTGGGGAGCAAGCTAGTGAAGTTTGTGGTCTATGGGATGACGAATTTGAAGGATTAGTCAATCCTTACATTGAAAATGCTATAACATTGGACCAAGGCTTTGGTGATCATCTTGACTCGAGTCACACCACCATGAAGAACACAATGTGCAAAGTTCTATTGAAGATATTTATAATGAGAATGAACAAGCCTTTGACTACTTCTACAAGGTGTTGAGCAACATCAAGAACACCTTGGCTATACCCCCTTGACATCTCATTCAAGAATGAGAGTTTGGTGGAGTCCTCCCTAAACCACCATTTATAAATATTCTAACCCTTTAACTTGCATTTTACTTTTTGTATTGCATTTTTGTCAATTTTGGATTTGCTTTTTCGTACTTTGATCAAGATTATCATTAAGAGAGAAAGTGAGGAAGGTATTTTAATGTTTCTTGATGTGTAGTGTTTGATCTAGTGTGTGGATAGGTAATGCCTAGGCTATCCGAGCCTTCATAGCGCACCTACAATGATGAATAAAGGAATGAAGAAGAAATGACATGGGAAATGAAGAATCCCCACGGGTGGAACTGTACTCGTGCGTACAGGAGAGGATCCGAGCGTCCCTGCAGGAATCCGCTCATCTTGGGCATGATCTGAGCGTCCTGGCTCTAAGATGCTCATCTTCGGAGAGCTGAAGTTGAAAATTTGGGACTGTTTTAAAATCTGGGCAGATCACACAGAAGACGCCCATCCCAGTCCAGAAGACGCTCGTCTTAGAGGAAATCTGCGCGTACTGGCTTGTGCAAAAACTAAAATTTCACACTGCCTATAAATCCGAGCGTCCCCAAGTGAAGACGCTCGTCTCCAGTAAAAATATGCCCGTCTCCTGAAGAATCCGCGCGTCACAGCACGGGTTGGAAATTACTGAGCTTACTGACTGAGGATCCGAGCGTCCCCAGCCCAAGACGCCCATCTCCTGCTGCTGAATTGCTATAACAAGGGATTAAAATCCCTCCTTCCCCAATTCATTTCCTTCTTTCAAAATACAAACACACACCCAAAACCCTCAATCCCCTCATCAACAAAACATAAATTCCTCAACCAAATTCACCCATATCAAATCCAAACTTCCTCAAAACACAAACAAATTACTCCTTTGTCAACAAAACACCAAAATCCTCAAAAATTGAATTGATTTTTTAGGGTTTCAAGGCAAAATTCGAAAACCCCAAATCGATTAGGGATTAATTGGAGCATGAGGACACTAGAAGCATTCAAGCAAAACTTTGGTTTGTTGATACAATCTTAACAAGGAGAATATGGTAAGAACAAAAGGCGGAAACAAGGCACCCACAACATCAAATCTTTCAAAAAGGCAACAAACTCTTACGGCTTCCAAGGCTATGGTAGTGCATCAAGAAAGGGTGGAAATTCAAGAGGTTTCTACTCCTATGGTGGAAGCTACTCCTACTCCGGTCATTGAACAATTGCAAGATTACTCGGAGGTAACTTTCATAAGCGATTCTCATAGGAAAGCATTTGTATACCTTGCTAGAAAGACTGTTTTGCCTACCAAATTTATATGTCAAGATGCTTTAGCCAAATTAGGTGTTCTTGAGAGGACCAAGAATTTTTTCGAGTCTATGAAGTTGAAAACACTCTTTGATATGCAAGAATTGACTTACCCTTCCCTTATCATGGAGTTTATAAGCTCTTTGAAAGTCACTAAGGTAGAGACTCGGAAAAATGTTGAATTCCGCCTAGAAAACAAGGATAGAAAAATGTCTTTGGATGAGTTTGGCAAAGTGTTTGGTCTTAAAGACCATTTTCCTTATGTGAAGAATCCTTCGAAATATGACCCCACACCACTTTGGAAAGCAATCACCGGGAGAAAATTTGAATCCTTTCATGAGTGTCATGTTCTTTATGTCCACCATCCGGGCATAAGAGTGTGGCATAAGGTTGTGGGAAACACTTTAGTTGCAAGGAAAGACACCAATCATTTTAACGAACTCGACTTTATCTACCTTGAATCCACCATGAATGTCAACAAAAAGTTCACCAATGAATACAACATACTTCAACTCTTACTTGAATGGTGGCTTACAATTGACCATGGTAAAGATGGAGCGGCTTTTATTGTGAATGGAGGATTAGTAACATGGTTAGCCAAACACTTTAACCCGGATTTCAACAAAGACAAGACATACACACCGGTTAAGGGAGGCAACCTTCTTGATATGGCCACTGTGATCACCAAGTTTCATTGGGTCAAGAATGATAATCTTGACAACAAGTTTGAGTGGCTCACTAAAGAAGTTAAGTCCTTCATATTGCCTAACAAGATTTGTCGTCTCAATGTCCGAAGTCCAAACTACCTTCTTCCCATCTCCGATGAAGCCGAGATGATTATGAAACAACATAGGGAATCTAATGCCAAGACCTCCTCCTCCTCTATTGTGACTCCACCTTATCCAATTACCTATCAAGAATTCACACCAAGTGGCACAAATGTTGTGATAGGTAAAGACTACTTGACTCAATTATTGCAACACATGCATAAGCAAGCTTATGAAGATCGGGTCAATGCTTAGCGGGCTCAATATCCGCCCCTCCTACACTTAGCTAGGCAAGGACTCCTTGATCCATCATGTCCTTTGCCTAGTTGGGCGGATAGGGAAGTATTCTTTCTGAGTGCTCCTAGAGATTCTACCATGGAAAGTGAGGTTGCTAAGGGGAAGGAGATTGTTGTTGAGAGCGGGGAAGGTAGCTACTCTTGCCATGAAGAAGAAGAGGAAGAAGTTAAAAGATCAAGTGATGATGGAGATGGTGAAACCTCCAGGACCATGGAGGTAGATGATGATGATGATGATGATTAGGAAGTTGATGAGGAAGATGATGATAGTGATGAAGATGTCGCCATGAGCGACAATTAAGGATTGACAAGCTTTTTGGAGGATGCCACAATCCATTGTGAGTTTCCTACACCTCCTCTAGCTTTATTTATTTCTCTTGTTTTCAACAATTCTTATCTTGATCATTTGTTTTGAGTCCTAGTAACACTTAGAGGACTCCCACCTCGGTCTCATTGAGGTGTCTAATATTGTTCCCACTTGTACAATCCAAAATGACAAACTAGTTTCATGCATTGCATACTTGTGCATGAACTCCCCCATTTTTGCACTAGAAATAGTGTCTTACTTGGTTTGGGGAAGTTCAAGCACAAGCATTGGGAGTTAATCTAAATTAGCTCTCCAACAAATAAATTCATGCATCATATAATGTAGTTTAGAATGCATCACTTATATATATGTCACATAGATTGCATATTAGTGTAGAAATCATGCATTCTCATTTAGCTTGCCTAGTTTCCTATCGCTTTGGCCATTGAGGACAATGCATATACTAGTGTGGGGATGTGAAATTCTAACTTGACTTTTAAATCAAAAAATGATAAATTGAAAATTTTTGAAAAATACAAAAACATGTCTTTTTATTTCATAAACATAAAAACCATAAAAAATTGAAAAAATTGAAAAAACAAAAACATGTTCATTCCTTTATAGTATAGAATTGTATATATTTTGTATATACTTGCTTGTGTTTGTTTGTCCTTCTATCACATTGATCGACTATGCCACATCCGAGACATGAGTATCATGAAGACCGCATGGTATGATCTTTCCAATCTCCTTTTTCCTCTCTATGTTAATGACAATGTGGCTTTATTTTGATTGATGTGGTTTACACCAATGTGATCTTAGGAATTGCATTTAGTTTATATGGCATACTAGTTGATAGAAGCATATGCATTAGGTTGTATAAATGTTAGTTGCATCATGGCATATAGTTGCATTTTAGAAATTTTTTGGTGAAAGCATCTATTTGGGAAGCTTGACAAGTGTATATAAGGCCCTTGTAGATACTTTTTCTTCTTAAGACTTTGCTCATTAGAATGCTTGTAAAACACCCTAGGATGTGTCATGCTAGTATCCTTTGACCCATGGATTAAGGCCTAGTCAAGAGTACCTTGTGGTGTGATAACTCCTTGGCTACCGTTTATTCCAAGGTGACCCTTGAAACCATGCAACCATCTTCCACATTCTACCACATCTTGTCAACAAAAGGGAATGGGCACAAAAATTATCAAAATTTGAGTTCAAGCATTGAAATGAAAGTCAAAAAGTTTGCAATTTGCATCAAAAGAAAAGAGGAACAAAAATAAGAACTCCTATGCTTCAAATATAATCACCCTCACTACAAATGGGGTAGCTTTGAAAATGTTCGAAAAAAAATGCAAAAAGTTGAAAGTTGTCAAGTATTGAAATGCTAAACATAAAAAGAAATGGCAAAAAGAAAGTATTCTCAAATGTCAAATGCCACAAGAAATTGGGGGGAAAAACAACAACAAAAGCAAACTCCCACATGAAACTCAAACCTTATTGATCTTTTTTTCCATCGAATCCACTTTTGTGCATGGTAGAGAGGGGACGACCCTTCTTCTTGTCTAGGCAAGAAGGGGAATTCCGCGATCCTCCAGTGTTTCTAACACTATAGGGAGTCTACTCTTGACGAAAGCATTTAACAATTGAGGACAAAGGTACCCTAGCTTGACACAACTTGGAGGTGATTTATTGGTATCCTTCTAGGCTTAGTAGTTTGGAGAAACCGTATCTATGATGGAATGTGTACCCTTAGATTGCTTCCCTTGTAGATAATTTCCGCCACTTAGAAGAGGAAAGTGGCTATTCATTTTTGTAGATGCATCCATTACTTGCTTTTGTGTGCTTAATGCTTGGATGTGTCGCCATTTTGGCAAGCCCCACCTTACCTTGCAAGAAGGCATCCTACCTCATGGTTGTCTTGTTGTGAGTTGAAGGGGCGGAATGAGACCCGCTAAGTGTCTCACATCGGCTATATTAGTAGGTTAGTTTAAATAAAGGTCCTAGTTGTAGTCACCTCTTTACTCGGGACGAGCAAATATTCGGTTTGGGGATGTTTGATGTGACTCATATTTGAGCACATTTAGTCCCCGAATTAATCTCGTTCCTATGCTTTATAGCACTTATTTGGGTCATTTCTTTTCTTTATTTTCCCATTTTGCATATTCTTTGAGGTTATGTGTCCTTGGTAGTAAAGGATGGCTAACCTTACATTTATGAGGCGGAATGGAGCTAAATTGATTGCACCTAATGACCAAGCATCAAAGAGAAGACAATACTAGAGGCCTAAGTAGATAATAAAGTGAAATGGGCAATGATGAAAGGATCCTTGCATCCCCGAAATGATCCTTGCGGATTATTAAGGAGGAAAAAGAAGAGAAGTTGTCTGCCCAGGAATCCGAGCGGGTCAGGCACGATCCGGGCGTCCCGCAGCATCAAGATCCGGGCGTCTTGTGCCCAAGACGAGCATCCTGCAGCGCAAAGATCCGAGCGTCTTCCCCTAGGATTCGCTCGGATCACAAGTCAGAGAGCTCGTGCCCTACCTCAAGACGGGCGGATCGTGGCAAGACTAGCACGGAAATCTGCTCATTTCCTTCGAGAGGAGAATTTCCTCAACTTTTCTTCGGGACTTAATAGTCATTTAAGCCCTTAGTAACCCTAATCTTTGTACCTAATATTTAGTATAAATACCCCTTTGTACTACTTATGCACATGTTATGTTTGATGAAATGCGAGCCTATGAATCCTTGCATTTTTTACCCATCGCCTATCTTTTCAATGAGGTTTTTAAGCTAATACACCAACTCGAGCCTCATTAGACCATGCATATAGTTGAATAGGAAGGATTAAGTCGACTTGTAGATGTTGTACAATCTAATCGATTCGGCTCTGGGACCCAAACCTTCCTAGGAATTGTAAGCTTATACACCAACTCGATCCCATCACAACAATAAGTGCTTGCTATATAGTTGAGAACATGTTTGTATGATCAATTCCCATGAATCCCCTATGAACCCATGACACCCTAGTGCCTTTAATCAATTGTCTACACCCCTTTTAATTACCTTGCTTGTTTTTCATTGTTTTACTTTTATCTTGTTGATTAGTTTAGTTGATCTCCTATCTCAACCCAAATCGTGACACCCTAAGACACGACCATTTGCAATTGAAAATCCTACATCAATACCCGTCCCTTGGGATCCGACCTTTACTTTCCTCTTTGCTAAGAGTAGTTTGTAAAGTTATAAATATTGTTTTGGTTGGTAACTTTTGACGACTAGTTTAAACCGGACCAGTGTGCTTCCAAACAAACTCCATCTCTCAAGAAGCACAATTGGTTGTCATGAACTCTCGGTTGGAAAAAAAAGGGTATTGATAAAGGCGTGTCTTAACACCGTCAAAGAAAACTTAAAAAGGCTTGACTGATAGTGGTGCGTCCTAAGCACCGCCGGAAATCCGCTCGTTGTTGCAAGCGAAGTCCTGATGAAAAATCCTTGCTGGGAGATAAAATACTGCAACGGTTTCGCAGTCTTCTTTAGAAAAATATACGGGAGATAAAATACTGCGACGGCTTCGCAGTCTGCTTTTGGAAAAAATACGGGTCCGGACAACATAAATGCTCAATAGACCAAATATATGATATAAGGCGTTAGAGAAGAGGCGCATAAAAATTGGGCCCACAAATAACCAACTTATAACGAACTTTTGAAAATTGAGCAGGAAGGGAGCTGGGGAAGAGGCGCAGCAAGAGCTGCGTCCTTTCCCGGGATTGTCGCTGTCTGAGTAAAAACTCGATAAAACCGTATTTTATTTCATAATAACAAAACACAAATCCTTCAATACTCTCTCAAATTCCAACTATTTTCCGTCAAAATTTGATCAACCCACTCCATTAATCATGACTAATAGAGGTATGCATTACATTCTTGCTTTTAATTCTTGTTTTTGATCAATTAGAGCCGAAACAAATTAGGGTTCTCCCTCCCCTTATGTCGAAAATTTGGGGGTTTTACCCTTAATGGATTTGTTTGATAAAATTGACATTAGAAATGCATAATTGGCAATGTTAGGAACATAACCATGTATTCTTTTTGAATTTTCGTTAAGTATTGAGCATTTGAGTGAAATTGAGACGGTTTCTCAACTGTTTTGAAAACTGCTTCGAAAATGCCTTTAGGATTGTCCATTTTTTTATTAAATTTGGTTTTCTGGAACCCTTGTGTAATGGGTGAACTTTCTACCATGTCGGATTTTTGATTTGTGACGATTTTTTCAGGACACTTTTCTAGGGCATAATTGCTATTATAGCAAAATGCCGCCAAATTTTCGACTCAAACCTATGACTAGGCTTGAATTTATACTTGACTTGACCCAATTTACCACCTGAGTGGTCGGGTCTCGAAAGAATTGTCCAAAGATGGCGAGAAAAGGCCACTTTTAGGGCTTAAAAATGCTTGAAACGACCTCATCAAGGCTTAACGTGGCTCGGCATGGCCTAATTTTCATCAATCTTGCAGGTGACATTCCTTCTACGTCGGGAAGGGCTCCCATGGACGTGGACATAGAGGTCAACCCTTCTTTCTCTCTTGTAGGGGTGAGATAGAGGAGGTGTTTGAGGAGGAGGCTGAGGAGGTCCCGAGGCGGGCCAACGTAGAACGTGGTGGTCGCCAGCTAGTGGGTGCACCCGAGTGGGCCGAGAAATGGGATGTTGGACATCTCATTTGGGCGGCGGAGAGCCACCTTTCTTACAAGACGGCGAGGAGCCTGGTAAATTTCGAACTTGTCATTTCTTACTTACCTTCCTTACTCGTTTATCGTTTCATTTCTTATTAGCCTTCGCGCTAAATATAGCATTGCTTCGAATCGATGCAGGATGTCGGGAACATGAGATCCTTTTCCAGCTACACGACGATGATGGACGCCTTCGGGAGACTGTCGGAGGAAGAGAAGGCTATCATCGAGTTAGGAGCCTTCGGAGCTTTGGTGGGAGTGTGGAGGGTGATCAGGGAAAGGAAGATTCGTGCTAACCTTTGCCTGATTTGAGCTTTCCTTGATCGGTACTGGGACACGACCTCGACTTTCCAAATGCCTTTTGGAGAGGTCGGGGTCACTCTGGAGGACTACGGTATGATCTCCGGTCTGCCGTGTGAAGAGGAGGCTTTGGTGTGGCCGTCGACGGCCACGAGGGTGGACTTAGCTGAGGCGAGGAGGCTGATCGGCTGGAACCTGGCGGAGGGTGCTGCCAGCGTTCCTAGGATGGTGTCGAGTTCTTACGTCAGGGACTACTTTGCGGGTAGGACCCCGGCGACGATGACGATGGATGGGAGGAAGGTGCCTCCTCCTCCTTGCACTGCGGAGCAGAGGGCCTGCTTATGGTTGTGGTGGTTCTTGTCTTTGATTATCCTCGAAGACAAGAGGGAGAGGCTGTCGACGAAGCTTCTTCCTTTTCTGTCTGACTTGAGTAGCCTAGGTCGGTGGGACTGGGTTACTCCTGGCTTTGCGGTCCTCACTCACTACATGAGGGCCATGGTATGTCCTGAGCTAATGGAGAAGGGGACCTCTCCTGCTACTGTCGGTCCTGTACTCTTGTTGGAGGTATGAACCCTTTTGTATTATGAAAGATCATTATTTCTTCATTTATTTCTATTTCTATCGAATTATGAAAGATCATCATCGATTATCTTCGTTTGCAGGCGTGGGTGTACTCCTACTTTCCCGGCTTCTCGCCCAAGAGGATGGAGCCTGAGCCGAGGGCGTACCCGGTTGTGAGGGACTGGGTAGTGTGTCGTAGGAAGAGCCAACACACTTCTTATGACGTTTGTCGACGGGGCGTGAATGCCCTGAAGCTGGAGAATGTAAGTACTCTTGATCCTTTCCTTTACTTATGTTTATTTATTATTATTTAGAAGCGATCATAGGAATGACCCCCTTCCCGCTTAGAGCCGATCATAGAAATGACCCCTCGTTTGCTTGTTTTAGGGGGTGCCTAGACCTTGGGAGGACTACCCTGACGCTCCTGCTTTCGTAGCTGAGGTACTTCGTCCTAGGAGCTCGAGTCGATTGTTGCTGAGGACGCCCATGGGACCTGTGTGGTACCTGGGCGAGCGTTTGACTCGTCAGTGCTCTCATGACACTTTCGCGGTTCCCATCGATCCTCCACGGACGATGTTTAGGGAGCCTTCTGACGCTGAGAGAGAGGCTAACGTGGCGGACACTAGCGGCGACGCCCTTCTCCTTCCTGGCGAGGAGTACTCTGAGTTCGTTCACCGGAGGTTGGCGTTCTGGCCGATCGTGGTAAGAGTCTTACTTTTCCTGCTTTTTAATTGATTTGATAAATGACAAATGATCGTTAAATAGAAACGTTATTTGAACCTTGTAGGAGATCGAGGTGGCAGGCGTCGAGCCCCCAGCTTACCCAGAGACACTTGAGTACACTGACGCGGCGGGTTTGACGATGATCTCGGAGATCCGCGACTTTGGCGAGGAGGTGATAGACGCTGGCCTAGGAGAGTGGCAGCACTTAGTGAGGAGGGTAAACCCCCAGTTTTGACTGTCTTTATTACTTTATTTGCATAAGAATGCGTTTGTTCCTTCTCCTTTTTTCTTAAACATCTTTGTTACTCAAATGCGGGTGGCACCATCTCAGTACATGGTGTTGTGGAGGACGGCCAACCGGCTGCGAGCCACGGCCATCGAGGCACTTGCAGGTGGCCGAGGACGACAGGTATGAACCTCTCATTCTCTTACTTATTTCATTTCATTTATATTTCGAATTTTTATTGCAATTTCCCGCATTTTGTTTTGAAATGGTTGAATGAAATGATTGAAATGAGGCATTTCTCCTTCATTTGTACGCAGAGAGAGCGTGACCTGGAGTGCGAGCTGGCGCAGTCCCGAGAGGAGACAGCTCGTCTGTTGAGGGAGTTGGAGGTTAGGGACACTGAGATCGTTGCTCTCGAGGCGACCGTGGCTGAGCTGAGTGGTGACCAGGAGTAGCTGCTATCCCTTTTTGTTGTTGTCTTGTATATACTTTGTACATTTTGAACTTTGTTTTGGACTTTTCGGACCTGTTTTGGGCGAGAGCCCCCAGTTTGATGTATATGTCGCATTTTGGTTGTATATATGATGGCCTGAGTGCCTTTGTTGCTGGTAGTTTGCTGTTCCTGCAGGTTAGTCTTAAAAATAGGTTTGGTAGGTGACGGTTTGTGCCGTCATGCTGCCGAAATTTATATAGAATTTACAAATAAAACACATAGCATATGGGTGGCATAAATTAGCGCAAAATGAGAAAAAGTAAAAAAGTGCCCAAAAATGACAAAAATGTCAAGAAAATGCGCAAAAAATGCCCAAAAATGAGCACAAAATATGACCGGACGGTAGGGAGGGCTACCCCCTAAAAAAAAACTTAAAAAGAAATGTATAAGTGTATTGAAAATGAGGAGTGAAATGATTCCCCCAAATAAAATAAAATTAAATAAAATGGGTAAGTGTGCTTGGTTGGCGAAAATGTCGACTTTGTCTGGAAAAGCGAACCCCGAAATAATTAGGAAACGTGAAACCTGGTAATTTTTGACGGAATTACCAAAATAATACCCTATAGAAATAGGAAATTATATCAAAAACAAATTAGGAAAGATCCAAATCTGAAAATCACGGAAAAGGACCTGGGGAAAAGGCGCGGCAAGAGCTGCGACTCTTTGAAGAGGCGCAGCAGATCCTGCGCCATTTCCCCAGCTGAGCAGTCCTCGACAGAAATTAGGAAATTGCGTTTAGTACAAATAGAGACTTTGGGGAAGCTTTTATTCACATAATTCCATCATCTTTATTCCGTCTATTACACAAAAACTCCCATATCTTCTAAAAAAATTCAAAATCATGGATGCTTTTGAAAACCGTCTCAAGGAGTGGACGAATGAGTTCACAAATATGGAGAAACATGACATGGGTGCTTTTAATTTGGGATCGATCTTGAGTCTAAAATTAGTGAAGATTGTGAAACCTTTCTTGGATGCCTGCCTTGAGTATTGGGACCCAAATTTTTATGTGTTTGCCTTTCCTGGAGGCGATATTTGTCCTTTCCCTGAAGAATTAGCTGCTATTGGAGGATGGGACCCGGAGAATGCACCTGCTATACCTCTTAGCTCTCAAGGGTATAAAAGTAAATTTAGAGACTTGCTCGGATTGACCAAGGCGGAGGTGGACCATCTCGTGACCTCAAAAGGAGTTCATATGTTTGACTTTATTGACCGATTTATAAATAGGGAAGACCCTTCTATTTCTTATGTTGCGAGGCGTAGAGCCTTCGGGTTTTGTCTACTTCACTGCTATGTCCTTGAAGGACATGTCGACAAGGAGATGAGAGGGGATCCTCGATTTCTGAGCCTAGTGGAACAAATGGAGCTACGCAAGAGCCCAGCATGCCTTTGCTTAGGAGAGACCATTCTGGGTTTGGATAACAGAAAGGCCAACCGCGAGCTACCTTATTTAGGAAGTCCCATTATTCTACAGGTAAGAACCCACTTTCTTTCTTTTTCATATATGTCAGCCGTTTTTTTCTTATTTTTTTTCGTTTTTTGTTTTTGTTTTTTTTTTCGTTTTGGTTGATGAAAGGGTATTTAATTCCCATCTTCTTTTGCAAGTTTGGCTGATGGAACGGCTGCGATTGATCGAGCCCCCAGTTAATGTGCCAGGATATCATGCTCGATCGATTTCAATGAGAACTAGGCTCTACATGGTGGACTTCACTCGGGTTTGCAATTACTGGGAAAATAAATTGAAGAATGAAGGAGGTTCCTTGATCCGGTGGATCGTCCCGTGGTGGCATCTCAGGTCAGTCACTGGAGTCTCATCTTTGGATCTGACATGGTCAGTCTGTGTCCCTGGCTTGGAATTCCTGATTTGTATCTATCCGGAGAGGTTGATGAGGCAAGAGGGCCTTAAGCAGAAGATTTCGAAGCTTGACAGCATCCCTCAAACTGCATTGGCGCATACTACAGAGATTTGTCGGGAATGGGCAATCAAGTGGGCTCAGAGGAACATGTGGTTCATACCAGTCCCTGTTGGCTCCTTATGGGTATCTGACTCATACTTGCAATGGAGGAAGGCTGGTATTCCTGAAGAGCGCGAGAAATTGAGAAAACACGAGCATGTTGACTACAAGATTCGTGATGTAGCAAAGGAGAACCATAAGTACTTGACCGAGGAGGAAGAAGAGGCCGGATTCCGCGTCATTCATCAGTCAAAGAAACCGAAGACCGCTTCTGCCGTAGAGATGGTGATGGATCGAAATGGCAAGGCTAGATCACGAGAGAGACCTTTGGTGATTAGGTCGGAGATAGCACAAGAGCGCCCAGCTCGTGGTCGAGACAAGAAGTATGAAAAGGGTGACAAAGGCAAAGGGAAAATGGAAGAATAGCCTTAGTCATTTATTATTATTATTATTTAATATAATTTAAATTGTAATAAACGGCGGGGGTTTTAGAATCCTAGCCTAGCATTTTCTTTTCAGCATTTGATATTATTTGAAATATTATTATTATTTATGGAACAAATAAATAAAAGATTAATTAGTTAAGAAACTATCATGATTTCCTTTTATTATTCTTGTCGAATTTCAAATGCAAATGTCCTTCTATTTACATTTTAAAATAATGGGTTATATCCTGTGAAGCATTGCCTATGTATTCATTAAAAATGAAATCAAACCCTGTGCGTAGTTCGAATAAATGCAAAAGAATAATTGTTCGAAGCAAGAGCTTGTAATGAACTTTAGAAAATAAGCATGAGCTTTACTTACTCCTAAAATATAATTCAATTTATTTGATGATATGAGGATGTCAAAGTGTCAAAATGCAAGAGCATAGTGGCATAGGCTTTCATTCAGCGGGCCAAGGGCCATTTTTATTTCGTGTCGCATGAGCGGCACGTGGGTGTTACGCGAGGCGCGTGTTTGTCCTATGCTAAGGGTAATATCGCTTCAGTTGGTCGAGGTTAGTTGGGTTAGCGAATTCATTCCCATCTAGGTCTGTAATCCTAACCGCACCCCCCAAGAGTATGGACTTGACTAGGAAAGGTCCGGCCCAATTGGGTTTAAACTTTCCACGTGGATCGACAGGTAGGAGAGCTCTGACTGATTTGAGCACCAAATCTCCTTCTTTGATGTTCCTGGGCTTAACCCGTTTATTGAAGGCTCGTTTGATACGTGACTGATATGTTTGCACATTATGTAATGCCCGCAATCTTCGTTCATCCAAGAGGATGAGTTCTTCATAATGATCCCTATTTCATTCAGCTTCTGGAATTTGACTTTCAAGCAAGATGCGTAAAGACGGGATTTCCAGTTCAACAGGTTGGACAGCTTCCATGCCATAAGTTAGAAAGAAAGGAGTGGCCCCAGTGGGCGTCCTAACTAATGTGCAATAACCCCATAACGCAAAGGGTATTTTGTTAGGCCAATCTCGATAATTGTCGATCATTTTCTTGAGGATCATTACGCCATTCTTGTTAGCTGCCTCTGCCGCGCCATTAGTTTGAGGTCTATAAAGCGAGGAATGGTGGTGCTTGATTTTGTATTTGACTAGAAATTGGGCAGTTTCGGCTTGGAAATGTGACCCATTGTCACTGATGATCTCTTGTGGACAACCATATCGACAGATGATATTGGTCTGTATGAACTTCGCCACATGTTTAGTTGTAAGAGCAGTGTAGGATGTTGCTTCGACCCATTTGGTGAAATAGTCAATAGCTACCAAAATGAAACAGTGACCTCCTGTTTCAGGTGGAGTGATCTTTCCAATGATGTCATTCCCCAAGCAGAAAACGGCGAAGGAGACGTCATGACGTAAAGCAGTAAAGGAGGGACGTGTTGCACATTCCCGAAGATTTGACAATTATGGCAATGTCTGACATATTTAATACAATCTGACTCCATTGTCGTCCAGTAATATCCTAGACGCGTGATTTTCTTTCCCATCATGGGTCCACTCATGTGAGGACCGCATTCTCCGTTGTGAACTTCTTCCATCACTTTTTGTGCCTGTGAATGATCAAGGCAACGCAAAACTATACCAAGAGGTGTTCTTTTGTAAGATTCTCCTTGCATGAGAAGGTATTGAGAGGCTAGTAGGCGTATGGCGTGTTGTCCCCTCCATATCTGGTGGGTATGTACCATTGAGTTTGAAGTTTAGGATGGCTTGAAACCGGGGTTCCTCTGGGCTTTCTTCCTCATCCGTAATTTGGTGTACATAGGCTGGTTCTGACTGTCGTTCGATGCATAAAGGCATTTCAACCATATTGTCTGGCATATTAATCAAAGATGCAAGTTTTGCAAGAGCGTCTATAAATTGATTCTCTTCACGAGGCAGGTGTAGATAGATGACTTGATCGAAGAATTGGGCAACTTGATCTATCCTAGCCTGATAGGGTGCTAGACTTTCACTTCGAATTTTCCAAGATCCCATAATTTGGTTGATGATCAAGGAGGAGTCTCCGTGAACTCGAAGATTCGTGATGCCTAAACTTACTGCTGCTTGTAGACCAATGAGGCAAGCTTCATATTCTGCTGCGTTATTTGTCACCTCGAAGTCGAGTTTGACAGAAAGTGGTGTATGCTCACCTTCAGGAGAAATGAGAAACACTCATATTCTAAATCCTCTTAAATTTGATGCTCCATCAAAATAAAGATCCCAAGAGTCTACACTGGTCTGTAGTATATCTTCGTCTGGAAACGACCACATGTTTATTACTTGGGTATCGTCGATGGGATTATCTTCAAAGAATTCGGCAATGGCACGTCCCTTTATGACCTTCAGAGGTACCTATTTGAGATCAAACTCTGAGAGCATTAAGGTCCATCTTGCCAAACATCCGTTGAGAACGGGTTTCTCGAAGAGGTATTTGACAGGATCCATTTTAGAATACATCTTGACAGAGTAGCTAAGCATGTAATGGCGTAGCTTCTTTGTTGCCCACACAAGTGCGAGGCATGTCTTTTCGAGAGGTGTGTACTTACACTCGTATTCTAAGCACTTCTTGCTAAGGTAGTAGATAACTCTTTCTTCTTTCCCAACGGTTTGTGCGAGCATAGCCCCCATGGCTGTTTCGGTTACAGTGAGATATAAACCAAGAGGTTGATCTTGCTTAGGAGGCATTAGCACTGGTGGCTTAGACAGTATCTCTTTAATTTTGTCAAACGCCTTTTGACAGTCGTCGTCCCATATGGTATGATCTGTTTTCTTGAGCTTTTTGAAAATGGGTTCGCAGATCTTAGTAAACTTGGATATGAATCGGCTTATATATTGAACTTTGCCTAGAAATCCTCTAACCTCCTTATCTGTTTGGGGTTGCGGCATTTCGATTAGAGCTTTGATCTTGGATGGATCAATTTCTATTCCCCTCTGGCTGACGACATATCAGAGGGATATGTTGTACTTGCGCAATCTTAGGAAGAACTTGCGAAGGTTATCAATATGACCCTTTCTATCCTTGGATTTTACAATCATATCATCGACGTACACTTCCACTTCCTTATGCATCATGTCATGTAGCAAAGTGGTTGCAGTGCGTTGATATGTAGCCCCAGCATTGATTAGTCCAAACGGCTTTGTTGTATTATCTACCAATATATCGATGTGTGGTAGAGGGAAGTCGTCCTTGGGACTTGCTTTGTTCAAATCTCTGAAATCAACACAAACCCGGATTTTCCCATCCTTTTTTGGTACGGGGACTATGTTAGCCACCCAGTCTGAATACTCGGAAACTTTGATGAATCCGGCTTTGAATTGTTTATCGACTTCTTCCTTGATCTTAAGAGCCCATTCGGCCCTCGTTCGACGAAGCTTCTGTTTTACGGGTTTAAAACCTGGTTTTTATTGGAATTCTGTGTTCTGCAATATCCCTGTCGATTCCTGGCATGTCTTTGTAAGACCAAGCGAAAACGTCCTTGAACTCGTGTAGGAGGTCGATGAAATTGGCCCTTTCAGTTGGGTTTAGGGTCGTCCCTATTCTAAGTTCTTGGGGTTCTAGTTTGGTTCCTACATTGATGGGTTCGGTGTTCTCTATAACTGGTGCCCCTTCCCCCTCTTGTAATATTTCTTTAACTATGTAGGGAGGTAATTCGACCGAGTTTGGGTCAGGATCGTCCTCATTATCATCGTAAATAGAATTGCATTCAGAATAACACAAAGAGTAAGCAGAATCTGGTTTATTCATATTAAATTTTGAAAAGAGTTAAAACAAAGAAGCCATATGTTCAGTAGTACGTGGCGGTAAAGGGACAGCTGCTGGGACATCTCCCAAGCTACTGTTACTATTTGATGCTACGTAGAGCTGATCATGGGCCGGGCCTATGCGGGTTTGGGCCGGGCCGGGATTAAAAAAAATGGCCCACATGTGCGGGTTGGGCCTGACCGGGCCAAATGAGAGGGCCTATTTAGCGAGCCCAAGCCCAGCCCTTATGGGCTAAATCGGGCTTTTGGGCCTAAATGGGCTTTTCAGGCCCTAAAATTTACGACTTACCGAACGAGATAAGTAGTATAATACCTTCAACTAGTACTTTAAAAGTGCACTTATTTTCCAATTTTCTTTTCTTATTTATTTCCTTTTTCTATTTAGTATAAAAAATCGTACAAAGTATGATGAAGTACATATAAATTAATCTTCAAAAATGGAATAAAAGACAATCATCGACACATTATAATGCTTAATCATATCTAGTAGATATGATTTATGATACGTAAACATCGCTTTTAAATCTCAATAAATATATACATGAGTTTATAAGGAATTATATATAAAATTTACGCTACTTACACAGATTTTATAACAAAAATATTCCTTAATAATAAATATGGGCCGGGCCGGGCCAAAATTTGGGCCAAACGCTTAGCCCAAACCCGGCCCAAAAGTACATTGGGCTTTTTTGGGCCGGTCCATGGGCTTTTTTGGGCCAAAATAAAAGGCCCAAGCCCTTCTAAAAAGCGGGCTGGGCCGAGCTGGGCCAATGGACTTGGGCCATTTGATCACCTCTAATGCTACGCTAGGAGAAACAAGGGGATGGGGAGTGACGACAGAAGAAGACTCTCTAGCGACTTCTCTAGACTTGGACTCTGATTCCGACTCTGACTCCGACTCTGAGTCGAACTCGTTATATTCAGGTTCTCCTTTGAACATCTCTCCTTCTCCAGTGGTGACTTTGAAGAGTTTTCCTTGGTTATTAGTTCATTTGATCGATTTTATCCATCCTTTCTGCTGGTTTGAACTGTTGTTAGTGATCAATGCTGCGGGGTTGAAATGGTCATCTTGAAGTATCATGGTAATGGTCTCATCCTACGATGCTCTAACAAATCGTTCTTCTCCAAACAGAAGGCTAACAGCCTGTTCGTCTAAACAAGGTGTTTGACGAGTTTTGACGATAGGAACCATTTCTGGAGGGATGAAATAGCAATCGTGGAAGATCTCGATTCCAGCTAGTTGCATTCCTCTATAATGCCAAGGTTCGGGAAACCCGTGAAAGTACTCCTGACTCCCTTCTCTAACGAAGTATCCATTTAGGGTGGGGAGATAGGGTCGCATCTGGATTCTTTTATCCTTACGGTTTTGGAATTGGGTGAGCATTTCTAAGGCCTTTTATTTTGTGGGCTTGTATCCCAAACCTAGTGGTATCCTTTGAGAGTTTCCTTCCTTGTAAGGTGCGAAGGTATTTTTCTTGGCAGGATTTAATGGTATTCCTGGGAAGTATCCCTGGGACTTGAGTATGTGGTTGACCACCAAATTAGAGTACGGGTTGAAGTACAAAGGTGCCAGCTCTCTTTCCACAAGGTTTATGCTCTGAAAGCCCCCAAGCTCATATACTGGATCTGTGACTACTTGGTTGCTGGACATTTTCTCTATCACAGCCTTGATGGGTGACGAAGTGATCGTCACTACTTTTCCATCTAGAGGTATCTTAATCTTCTGGTGCAAGGTGGATGTCAATGCTTTGGAAGCGCGAATCCAAGGCCTTCCCAAAAGTATGTTGAATGATGCTTCGATATACACTATTTGAAAATTAACCTTTCGTTCAATTGGCCATGTGGCTATAGTGAGATTGATTAGCCCCACTACTTTACGTCATGTTCCATCGTATGCTCGAACACCTTGGTTTGTAGGAATCGAATCTGATTCTTTCATGCCCAACTTGTATGCTGTTTTTAGTGGTATGTCATTTACTGCGGAGCCATCATCCACCAAAGTCATTGGTACGTTCTTCTTTAGGCATATGACCGTAATGTACAAAGCGAGGTTATGACTGGTGCCGAAGGGAGGTAAATCTTCATCCGAAAAAGTAACTGGGTTACTTAGTTTAACTGAATCTTGGAAGACCAAGTTGACTACATCGTCAGGTGTAGAGTTGTGGGCTACGTTCAATTTAGCCAATGCTTGCAGTAAAGCTTGACGAGGGGAAACGAACTCGCAACTAGTTGCCAAACTGAAAGATCAGCCTTTGTCTTCTGTAGTTGTTTTAGCAAGTGGTCAGTAGACGTATCTTCGCCATCATTTGGGGTAATGACATTGGTGTTAGGGACTGGACCATTAGCCGTGGGACCGTTCTGAGAACCATTTTGATATGGACGCCCTGAACGAGTAAGGTGGTCTATATCTTGGTCTTCACTAGCCTTGACTATATCTTCACTAGCCTTAACTAGATAGTGTTCTGTGAGGTATTCATCTTCATCGTCATCGGCCCATATTCCGTTGACGATACTAAGTTCTCTTAACTTGATGATCTCGGCTTCTAGACTGGTTATTTGCTTAACTAGGTTGTCAACTACCGTGATTACCTCTTGCATCGTAGACTCTTGAGATAGACTTGGAGTTAGTGACACGTTCTTCCTAGGTATGGTGCCGGGATTGCGTAGAGATGCCACTACCTCTTCCAGCTCTGAAACTTGCCTACTCACACTCTTTGCCCATGCGATAAAATCAGCAATGGTAGAAGAAATGGTGGAATAGCTCCCTTCCTCTTCTAGTGCATGAATCGCATCTTCGGCTGGAGAAATGAGGTGTGAACAATCCAAGGTGGATTCTTCATCTGTGATCATTAGAACTCCAAGAGGATTCTGAGTATTGTTAGGCTTACCTCCGGGAGGTATGGGTAAACGACCATCTTCGATCATATCCCGAAGGACATGTTTTTGTTTAAAGCATTTTTCTGTATAGTGTCCCTTGCCTCTATGATATTCACAGTATGCATTCTCATCCCAGAACTTAGACCTCTTTTCTGGGTCAAGTGTAGGCCTTATGGGTTAGAGCTTGCCTTGTTTTATCAATCTTTTTAGAGCGTTAGAATATGAATCACTAATGTTTGTGAACTTCCTTTGCGGGTTATTCTTCTTTGATGATTCAACAAGGTTAACCTCATCAGTCTTGCTAGCAGAGCCATAAGAACAACTCGTTGAGCCTTGATATCCACGACCTACCGTTTTGGACAAGAGTCCTTTACGGATGTCATCTTCAATTCTTGTCCCTACACAGTCAGATCTTTGAAAAACTTTATATTTTGATACCTCAAATGGTTTGCATAAATGGGTCTCAGGTTATCCACGAACTTTTCCACAAGAGTGGCTTCGTCTGGACATTCAACAAGTTGTGTGCTAGTCTTCCTCCACCTACTTAGGATGTCGGTGAAGCCTTCTTTTTCATTTTGGGTAAGAACCTCTAGAGTACGCATGTTGACTTGGATCTTAGCATTATCCGCGTATTGTTTAGTGAATTCAATTGCGGCATCATCCCAAGTGGCAATCTTCTTGTGCTCCAAAGAGTAAAACCATTGCTTAGGAATGGTGTCGGGAGATGAAGGAAAGATCCTTAGGAACATCTCGGGTTCGATGCCTTTGATAGACATGTAATCTTTGAAAGCACGAATGTGGTTCAAAGGGTTTTCATGCCCCTTGAATTTTGGAATGTCAGTCATGTTGAAATTGGTTGGCAATTGTGCATTTACCGCCTCATACTTGCGATTATTCTCCCTGTAGATGTCATCTTCCTTAAGATACATTAGTTGCTCCTCCAAGTGTTGGAGTCGTTTTTCAGCTTCACTAGGACCTAATGGAGGGTTGGTTTCTTGTTGTCCAACGAAGGGTGGAATGTCATCATGCACGCTTGCGTTAGGAACATCATTCTCTGCAGGAGGAAGCCTAGTTTCTACAGCAACAATTCGGCCTTCAATAGCATTGAGGCGAGCATAGGCTTGGTCTTGGCTTGTTTGGAGACGGACGAGCGCAGCTAGGATTAGATCATTACCATTTTGGGGTTGTCCACTAACACTTGCGTGACTAGTTCCAGGCATCTTGGAAACTGGATAAGAGATGGACGACGAATCAAAACACGATCGACCATTTTAGCACACTTACTCGAAAAAAACTCAACTTGTGAAGTGGGAGTATGCCACTGTGTTAAGTGAGGCTTGAAAATGACAAAGTTTTGAAATGTTTGTCCCAAACAACTGTAGTGTAGTTGTAGGAGTGTTGACTCGAAGTGAGGTTTTGAAATGGGTTTTGAGGCCCGAATTTTGACTGGACATTTGGACATAGTTTCGACTCATTTTGCGCTATTTTAGGCCACCTTTGAAAATGTTTACATTTTTCTAAAAGGTTTTTTTTTAAATTTTACAAAATTTTGTCATGGTTTCGTTTACAAAAAAGGTGATCACATATGATGTAAGCATTCATACGGGCATTATAACGGTATGCTGAGTGCATTTATAAAGGTTTTGGATTAAAAGGTGGGTTGCCATACCAAGCAATCAAACCCTGGTCTGTGGAGAGGTCCGTGCCAAACATGAGTAAGGTCGATTCCTAGTCCATTTCCTCGAGTAGTGAAAGCCCTTGATACAAACAGGAGTATGTACCACGGTATGGTTGACGTCAATTGCTATCTATCCTTAGGCCCAGATAAGAATTTGGACCGTCCAGACGGGACGATTGGTCGAATGGGTTGGGTTGGGCCTAAGAAGGCCGAATAAAACGACCTAAGAAGGTCGAGTAATGAAAACCGACAACTGTATCATATAAACTATTCCCTAACCTTGTTCAAGTTTCACCCTGGGTAACACGTAAGTGTATAATCTCAAGCGGAGTCGCCAAACTGCGGACACGGGCCACGAGGGAGTTTGGGACAAGCGTTGCATTTGTGGAGTCGCCACCAATTTTATGGGAAATTGGAACCGTTCGAATATCTCGTGCCATGTCAAGACACAAAGTAGTGACATGAACACTAAGAACTCGTTACCCTTAGCATTTTATGTCTAGAATGACTCTCGTGGATGCCAATGAACACGGATGTTCACAGAGATCTGGAGTAAGGGGGTGAGGGTAGGTATTAAGAAGTCCTTTTACTGAATATCTAATCCCGCCCGCCTCGATAGCGGCCTCTACTAATGATTAGGGAAATCGTCCATATTTGATATGTTGTCGTTTATATGCATGCAATGCAACATCCACAGATTAATCATAGCATGCGATTTAAACTATGTCGGTGGACATATAATTTAGCACATATTAATGTCGAATTAGGGTTTAGAATTAATTACATGTGAAAATAAATAAATAAATCATACATAATAAATACAATAAATAAATAGCGATAAATAAAATTACAATGGATTAATTGATTTACGTCAAAAATATACTTAAGACGGACGATTTGAGGAAAATAAAGAAAAATAAAATAAGGTTAGAAAATATGGACATATTAGGGGTGATATTACGGCTAATAGTCAGTTAATTACGTAATTAAAGGATTAAATCAAAGCAAGAATGGAAATTCAGAGACAGAACGCATCCCGGAACAAGCGCAGCATTGCTGCGTCCCTTGGAAGAGGCGCGGCTTTCACTGCGTCTGTTCCTGAGGTGAGTTCTGGCTGTGAAGTTAGAACTGCGAGTTTGTTAATGTTCGTTGGTAGGTTTAAGGATTGATTATCGATATTTGACTCAAGTGAAAGTGATTTAACATATTAATTACATATGATGTTGTCATAAAAGCGATAAACATGAATTAAAACGAACTAAGAATGAATTAAAACGAGTTAAAACTAATTAGGTTTATATACGAAGACGGAAATGAATTTGAAAGACATGATAAACTAGAAATAAACAATGAAAACGTGTACAAGAGTCGAACTCCAAAAACTGGATATGAATGAATCGAATCTCTAAAAATCCGGTTTTGAATTTGTGACGAAAACCCGCAAATATTAATTATAAGGGATTTAAGTAGGGGATTTAAGCCGGAAATAAAGCGTGATAATTATTAAGAATGTATTAAAATTTATTATGTATGAAAAACAGAAAGAAAATAAGAAGGTAAAACGAAAGAAATGAATTAACAGAAAAACCGAGGAAGAAGAAGAAGAGCAGAAACAGCGGCAGCCCCTGGAAGAGGCGCAGCTGTTGCTGCGTTTCTTCTCGACGTCTGGTTACTGCTAATCCGTAAAAACGGTTTAATAATAGGGTTTTAGAAGTCGATTTTAAGCATACTTTTGACGTAAATCTTACAATAATTGGCACAAAAATAAAATACAATAAAAAAAATGGGATTTACACCCTCAGACTTACATGTTTGACGAAACGAGATTAACTAAGTTAACGATTAGTGATTTGCTCGACTCGAATGTATGAGGAAAGTGCCCCCGTTAGAGGATTTAGATTAAGTTGATTGATGTGTAGTGGTCAAATTGCTCGGTCATGCAACGTGACTGGAACTCAGAATAATCTGAGCTTACGTGGTCGATTGATCAAGCACGTAGGCGTCGAAAGCTTAGAGCACGGTCTTAAAATGCAAAGGGAGAAGAGAAGGGCGGACACTCGCGTGAAAAATATGTGGAACGAAGGTCCCTATTTATACTAAAAATGTGAAGAGCTATGGAATGACTCAAATTTTGGAAACAAATCACGGAAAAAATCTGAAAATAGGCAGAAAGGAGCCGGGGAAGAGGCGCAGCAGCTGCTGCGATCCTTCGAAGAGGCGCAGCATCTGCTGCGTCATTTCCCCGGTGGTTTCCTCCTGCGGAAGAAAGAATTCCGCGTTTCTTTTAGGGAATTGCGGTGAATCTCAACTTCCTTATTTCTTAAAATAATATTTTCGGGATATATTTTACCAAAAGATATAAAATTAATTTATGGAATAAATATCCGGAATATTCTAGGACATTCCGACTCGGCATTTTAAACAGTTTCTTAGAAAATAAAGCAGTTTGTTGACCCGAACTCCAAATGAACTCTAATTACTGTCAAAACGACCGTATCGGTGCGTAGATGACGACCAAGGGGTAGACACAAGTGTTTGAGCTATCACTTGTGTAATACCCCGTATTTTGATAATATTTTGTATGAATAATTTATGTAATTCAAATAGTTAATTAATGGCATTTCTAATAATAGTTGCAGATAAGACATTAATTAAATCATAAAATGAGTAAGCAAGTCGGTAATTGGGCTTAGCTAATAATAGGGCCTTGGGCCGTGTGCTATAATTGTAAGAATAGATTTTAATGGCTTAGTACGAGTAGTAGTCTGGAATTATTTCGGGATTTAATAATAATATTAATAAGGGGAATAATAAAATAAGTAAAGGTAATATTAATTATAATATTAATAATCCTAGTAATATTAGTAATAAATTAGTAAAGGGAGTATATGGTTATCCTAGTTATGAAAAGACTAAAATATAATATGTAATAGTAATAATAGTTGTAGTAGTTGTAATAATAATAATAATATAATAATAATAAAGAGAGAAACTTTCCTAAAATAATACTACCTTATTACTATATATATCATGGTAGCATATTCATAAATCACTTATTCACTTTTAAAACATCACATAAAAGTTAGGGAGGGATAGGGAGAATAAGAAGGAAGATAAAAGGGAAAAGGGAATTTGGTAGTAATCAATTTGCAGATTTTAACATCTGCTTCCATTGGATTGAATCTTTTATTTTGTAAGTTCATCTATAATCTTTCAAAGTTTTAATCTTTAATCCTTATAAGCATGTTTTAAGTTTTAGTTCATCACCTAATCATGTCTAGATTAAATATAATCATCTATAGTTAAGTTTGTGACAATTTTGTTAAAGAATAAAGTTACAGCAATTCTGTAAATTTGTAAGTTGTCTTAAACGAAGTATCAGACCATCTTAAAATCGTTGTCTTTAAAAACGTAAAAAATAGACTTAAGTTATTTTCAAGCCTAGTTGATGCCTGTAAAATCTCGTAGCAATTGAACGTGTAGATTTTCCAGAATAGATTCTTTATGAACATGTCGACTGAGAATCCGCGAATGAACTATAAGTCTAAAGTTTATTTTGTAAACCTAATTTATAAATTGAAATTGAGTTAGGTCTTTTTCATACATTAAAATTGGAGAGTCTATATGATGTTAAGCTTTTGTTTCACTTGAAAAGGATTTGTTAAACATATTTTAGTGGTTAATAACTTTTATGCGACGGAATTCGTCAGTATTTATGATTCCTTCAAGAAAACCCTGATAAGTCCAGAATTTGAAGAAAGTCTATTTCACAAGAACTGTAGATATGTGTCTTAGGATTCCAACCCTATTGGTCTTGCATCATTTGTATTTTTAGTGAATTTATTATGAATTTTATAGCGAGACTGAACTGTGTTGTAAAACGGAAGAATTAGAGATTTAACATTGAAGTTGTCAAAAGGATTAGGATGTGATTGACTTAGGATAAGTGCATGATTAGTTGGTTGGTTATGTTGTAATTGTACATAATTATGTTATGTAGGTTATGGATTTGTAAATGATCGATTTGATTGCTTGTGTGACTTGAAGATTTGCTATCAGGTAGGAAACTACTCAATCTTGTTTTGTTTATGCCACTAAAAGATGGATTAATTGTATATTGTGGAGGATTGGTGAAGGAGGAGTTTAACTGGTTACAACGATTTTTTTTATTGCCTAGCTGGATTTTCTGTCTTATGCCATTATTCTATATCACGTTTGTTTGGTTATATTACTGAGACTATCATTATTATTGGTTGTTGTTAGAGTTTGGAGATGAGTTTTGTGTGTATCCAGACTGTGTGTCTAAGGCGGGACTGTGTGTCCAGTTTATCCGCATCGTGTGTCCGAGGCGGGATTTGTGTGTCCATTGGACTGTGTGTCTGGAATATGGCTGTGTGTGTCTAGAAGAGGAGTATGGTTTGTGTGTCTAGAAGTGGGTGTGTGCGGTGGTGGGAAGTGGAGTATGACTGTGTGTCTAGAAGTGACTGTGTGCGGTGGTGTGGAGTGAACGAGAATGTGGTGTTAGAGTTTATTTGTGTATCAGTGATATTGCAGTTGCTTTATTCTCATTCATTGTTTAGTTTCCTACTCAACCTCGTGGTTGACAGTGTATTCGTGAACACCTGCGGTGAACCGTTTTATGGGGAGCAGATTTGACAGGTACTAAAGATTAGCTGACTTGGAAGCATTGGGATGAGAGCTCGACTTGGAACCTTTGATGGAGTCTAGATCACATAGATTATTTATTCACTGTATTTATTTCCGCTGCGAGTTGTATTATTTTATATTAAGTCTTAGTTGATCAAAATTGTAAGACATATGTAATCATTAAAGTTTTAATTTAAAGTACTTTGGTTTGTTGTACTTTGTTATCTACTACCTCGGGAAACCGAGATGGTAACGCTCTCATTTACTTGGGAATGTCTAGCTAAAGGCTCTTAAATAAATGGGGGTGTTACAAAGTGGTATCAGAGCAATACGATCCTCAGGCCTAACCAATGAATAATAATGAACTTAGGATGTGTCTAAATAAAATGAACCCCGGGTAGAAACTGTTAGGAGCCCCTCTTAGTGCGGTTAAGAAGCGCGCCTTAATTCGTACCATGGCCCTCTCAGTTTCGAATCGGGAACCTTGAGAGTTGGGGTAATTTAAAAGGAACATTGCTTATTTTGTTTTGAAAGTTTTGTTGCCTTGTTTGAATGTTGTTTCATTAATGCTTGCGATTACGTGGACGTAACTTTGCTTTTTCGGTGAAGGGATGTGATATGATTTATTTTAAGCATTGTTATGAGTATGTTGATATGAGGAAGTATGTTGGCATGTATGTGGAAAGTGTGAATATGATTAAGCATGTGAAGTATTAATTATTGTGTGGAATTGGGAAGAATGCGATTTTGGTTGATTTCATAAGATTTTTACCCTTGATTGTTGTGGCTGCCATTTACTGCCTGTTTAAGATTCTTGTCCGAGATTTTTATTTGTGATACCCTTATGAGTTTTCTTTCATATGCCACTGGTCTCATGTTCAAATGATATACGGTTTAGTAGAAACAAATATTTTAGTGGACATTGGTCGAAGTATTCATGTACAGTGATGTTTCCGCGCCATGTTTTTGTAAAAATTATCATTTAAAAAGTATATAATGATTTGTTATAATTCTAACTTTACTGTTTAATAGACTCACGTAAGTTTCCAAATTGATAAGCCATGTCACAATTTAAATTTTTGACAATTAATAGTGATTTTTACAAGTTGACCTAAGTTTCTGACAAGTTGCTGTGAAATTTCTGTTTTGACCAAATAAATTGTAAAATGTATTATAAATTAATCTTATGAGTTTTTGACTTGATTCTTTTTCTCATAATTTACTAACTCTCTTTATTTTCTGAAAAGTATAAGTTCTCCGGGAGTAATTAAGTTATTATTTATTTATGATTTTTAGAATTTATGACATGTTTTCCTAGCCTTGAAAAGTATAAGTTTTTGTTTCTTATCTTTTGCACGTTGATAATTTGATGTTGTAAATTATGTGAAGTAGATTATCATGTCTAGTGATATGCGGAATGTGTTCTCTAAAGCATATATATATATGTTCACATTAATTACATCCATGTTGTAGTTAGATGTTATTATTAAGAAAAGATTAACTAAACATGTATGCGTATTTTGTTAGAGATTATTATTTACTCTTGCAATGTATTCGTCGATAGCTAAAGTAAAAAGTTTAAGTTTAAGTTTAAATAATGTTTAGTTCGAATATCCTATATGATGTGGTTTGCTATTTCGAAGAAAATCAAAGATTTTGTTATTCATTGAATCATTACTTGGAGTTGTGTTTGAAATAATAGTTGACTTGTGTTACGGTGTGCGTTCTTGATTTTGTGGCATTTCAACAAGGATTTGGTTGTTCCTATTGTTTGTTATTTCAAACTTCGGGGACGAAGTTTATTTTTAGGGGGAAGGAATGTGATACTACGAATGTTTTGGGTTATTGTTGTGACACCTTGTGATAAGATTGGCATGATTGATAACTGTAATATGATAATTGTGTTGGATGATGCTTAGTTATGAGAATGTCTATGAGTGTTGTGGTGAGTGTTGTGGTAGTAGTTGTGGGCGAACTTCGGGACGAAGTTCATTTTAAGGGGGGAAGACTGTAATACCCCGTATTTTGATAATATTTTGTATGAATAATTTATGTAATTCAAATAGTTAATTAATGGCATTTCTAATAATAGTTGCAGATAAGACGTTAATTAAATCATAAAATGAGTAAGCAAGTCGGTAATTGGGCTTAGCTAATAATAGGGCCTTGGGCCGTGTGCTATAATTGTAGGGATAGATTTTAATGGCTTAGTACGAGTAGTAGTCTGGAATTATTTCGGGATTTAATAATAATATTAATAAGGGGAATAATAAAATAAGTAAAGGTAATATTAATTATAATATTAATAATCCTAGTAATATTAGTAATAAATTAGTAAAGGGAGTATATGGTTATCCTAGTTATGAAAAGACTAAAATATAATATGTAATAGTAATAATAGTTGTAGTAGTTGTAATAATAATAATAATATAATAATAATAAAGAGAGAAACTTTCCTAAAATAATACTACCTTATTACTATATATATCATGGTAGCATATTCATAAATCACTTATTCACTTTTACAACATCACATAAAAGTTAGGGAGGGATAGGGAGAATAAGAAGGAAGATAAAAGGGAAAAGGGAAAAGGGAATTTGGTAGTAATCAATTTGGAGATTTTAGCATCTGCTTCCATTGGATTGAATCTTTTATTTTGTAAGTTCATCTATAATCTTTTAAAGTTTTAATCTTTAATCCTTATAAGCATGTTTTAAGTTTTAGTTCATCACCTAATCATGTCTAGATTAAATATAATCATCTATAGTTAAGTTTGTGACAATTTTGTTAAAGAATAAAGTTACAGCAATTCTGTAAATTTGTAAGTTGTCTTAAACGAAGTATCAGACCAATTTAAAGTCGTTGTCTTCAAAAACGTAAAGAATAGACTTAGGTTATTTTCAAGCCTAGTTGATGCCTGTAAAATCTCGTAGCAATTGAACGTGTAGATTTTCCAGAATAAAGTCTTTATGAACATGTCGACTGAGAATCCGCGAATGAACTATAAGTCTAAAGTTTATTTTGTAAACCTAACTTATAAATTGAAATTGAGTTAGGTCTTCTTCATACATTAAAATTGGAGAGTCTAGATGATGTTAGGCTTTTGTTTCACTTGAAAAGGATTTGTTAAACATATTTTAGAGGTTAATACTTTTTATGCGACGGAATTCGTCAGTATTTATGATTCCTTCAAGAAAACTCTGATAAGTCCAGAATTTGAAGAAAGTCTATTTCACAAGAACTGTAGATATGTGTCTTAGGGTTCCAACCCCATTGGTCTTGCATCGTTTGGAGTTTTAGTGAATTAATTATGAATTTTATAGCGAGACTGAACTGTGCTGTAAAACGGTAGAATTAGAGATTTAACATTGAAGTTGTCAAAAGGATTAGGATGTGATTGACTTAGGATAAATGCATGATTAGTTGGTTGGTTATGTTGTAATTGTACATAATTATGTTATGTAGGTTATGGATTTGTAAATGATCGATTTGATTGCTTGTGTGACTTGAAGATTTGCTATCAGGTAGGAAACTACTCAATCTTGTTTTGTTTATGCCACTAAAAGATGGATTAATTGTATATTGTGGAGGATTGGTGAAGGAGGAGTTTAACTGGTTACAACGATTTTTTTTTATTGCCTAGCTGGATTTTCTGTCTTGTGCCATTATTCTATATCACGTTTGTTTGGTTATATTACTGAGACTATCATTATTATTGATTGTTGTTGGAGTTTGGAGATGAGTTTTGTGTGTATCCAGACTGTGTGTCTGAGGCGGGACTGTGTGTCCAGTTTATCCAGACTGTGTGTCCAGTTTATCCAGACTGGGTGTCCAGTTTATCCAGGCTGTGTGTCTGAGGCGGGACTGTGTGTCCTGGAATATGACTGTGTGTCTAGAAGAGGAGTATGGTTGTGTGTCTTGAAGTGGGTGTGTGCGGTGGTGGGAAGTGGAGTATGACTGTGTGTCTAGAAGTGACTGTGTGCGGTGGTGTGGAGTGAACGAAAATGTGGTGTTAGAGTTTATTTGTGTATCAGTGATATTGCAGTTGCTTTATTCTCATTCATTGTTTAGTTTCCTACTCAACCTCGCGGTTGACAGTGTATTCGTGAACACCTGCGGTGAACCGTTTTATGGGGAGCAGATTTGACAGGTACTAAAGATTAGCTGACTTGGAAGCATTGGGATGAGAGCTCGACTTAGAACCTTAGATGGAGTCTAGATCACATAGATTATTTATTCACTTTATTTATTTCCGCTGCGAGTTGTATTATTTTATATTAAGTCTTAGTTGATCAAAATTGTAAGACATATGTAATCATTAAAGTTTTAATTTAAAGTACTTTGGTTTGTTGTACTTTGTTATCTACTACCTCGGGAACCGAGATGGTAACGCTCTCATTTACTTGGGAATGTCTAGCTAAAGGCTCTTAAATAAATGGGGCTGTTACAACTTGATGATAAACTTACGAATTGTCATAAATCGTTCCGCGTACCAAACATGCGGCCCAATCATCACTGGGTGGTTGGCGGGAGGTGTAGAAATGAGGTATCTACAGGGTAGTTCTCCTCATACGGCTTCAGATGCCTCGACGCATAAGCTATAACCTTCCCATCCTGCATCAAAACACATACCAAACCATTTTTTGAAGCATCGGTATATACTTCAAAATTCTCACTTCCCTCAGGTAAGGCTAGGATAGGAGTTGTGGTCAAACGCTCCTTTAAGGTCTTGAACGCCTTTTCACAACTCTCATCCCACCGAAATCTAGTCTCTTTCCTCATCAAAGTTATCATAGGCCTCGCGATCGTAGAAAAGTCTTTCACGAACCTCCTGTAGTAACCAGCTAGGCCCAAGAAACTCCGAATCTCAGCAACATTCTTCCGTGATTCCCACTTGGTCACTACCTCAATCTTGCTAGGATCCACCGACACACCCTTTTTAGATATCACATGGCCCAAAAAAGCCACTTCCTCTAGCCAAAACTCGCACTTAGATAACTTGGCATATAGTTGATTGTCTCGTAAGGTCTGCAAAACTAATCTTAGGTGCTCCTCATGCTCCTCCATAGTCTTAGAGTAGACTACGATGTCATCAATGAAGACGACCACAAACCTGTCCAAGAACGGACTAAAAACCCGGTTCATAAGATCCATGAAAGCTGCTGGTGCATTCGTCAACCCAAAAGGCATCACTACATACTCATAGTGACCATAACGAGACCGAAAAGCTGTCTTAGGAATATCCTCATCTTCTATCCTCAACTAGTGATAACCCAACCTCAAATCAATCTTAGAGAACACCCCTGCGCCACTCAGCTGGTCAAAAATATAATCAATCCTTGGTAAAGGATACCTATTCTTTATCGTGACACGATTCAGCTCTCTGTAGTCGATGCATAGCCTCATGCTCCCATCTTTCTTTTTCACAAACACCGGTGCTCCTCATGGTGACACACTAGTCAGATATACCCCTTATCTAACAGATCATGTAGCTGTTTCTTCAACTCTTCCAGTTCTTTAGGTGTCATACGGTACGGTGATTTGGATATAGGACATGTTCCCGGTTTAAGCTCCACATTGAAGTCGATATCTCTCTTAGGTGGTAACCCCGGTATCTCATCTGGAAAAACATCACTAAACTCTCCAACCACATGTATATCAGATGCTGTCAGCTCCTCCGCGCGTTGGTCTCTCACTTGGCAAAGAATCAAGGGACACTTTTTCCTCAAACATGACTTTAAGGTCATTACAACGATGAACTTAAACTTCGGCCTCACTACAAACTCCTTATAAGACACCCTGACACCCTTTGGACCCTTTAAAGACACTTCCTTCTGTCGGCAATCTATCTTAGCATCATACTTACCCAACCAATCCATACCGAAGATGACCTCAAACCCATCCATAGGAAACTCTAACAAGTTGACCGGTAAATCCACCCCTCCTATTACCATGGACACATCTCTATACAACTTAACATAGGACACCGACTCCCCAGAAGGTATAAACACATCATCTTTTACAAGCTCAAACTCCCCCAAACCCAAAGACAAGGCATGACCTCTAGATATAAAATAATGGGTTGCCCAAGAGTCAAACAAGATAAAATACGGTGTACTATGAATAAGAAAAGTACAGGTAACTACATGAGCATCATTCTCAGCTTCCTGCTTGCCCATCTTGAAGAGCTTCTCGCTGCTTTTATGACCTCCACCCTGGACCGAGGTGTTTGAAGTAGTCGGCTTAGCTGCCGAGTTCTGAGTCGCGCTGGTAGGATCCTCCACTGTTGCGGTTGAAGCCGCCATTGTTGTTGTTTTGTCCTCCACGGTTACCCCAAGACCCAGATGGCATGTTGCTAGCAAAACTCTAACTCGGAGCCTGAGAAAAACTCCCCTGATAAGCTCCTGAAAGCCCTCCAACCCTGGCACTTGTACAGTCGTGCCTCTTGTGACCCACTCCACCACAGTTGAAGCAAGTAAGGTTGGAGTTGTCACTAACACTCCTACCACCACCTTTACCCCATGCTCGAGATCCCCCTGAAAACCCAGCTCCTCCAGAAAAAGCTCTAGACTGCCCATAGTTGCTCTTCTTGTGGCCCGACTGATTGCCCCTCTCGCTCCCTGCTTTCCTTTTCTCAGTAGTGATCCTCTCCTTAGCCTCCTTGGACAAATCCACCAATCTCTCAGCTTGCCCAGCCCGTGAGTATACCTCTTTCAGGTCGGTAATAACTCCAGCTGGTAACCTATTCATGATCATGGGTGCCAACCCCTTCTTGAAACGAAGAGCCAAACCCCGCTGCCCCAACTGCATATCTTCTGCGTAGCGTGATAACTGAAGGAACCGGTGATAGTACTCAGTAACAGTCATATCATCAGACATGGTGAAAGAATCAAACTCAGATCTCAACTTGTGATGGATGTGCTCCGGCATGAATTGTTCCCTCATAGCGCTCTTCAGACCTGACCACGGTATAGCACCGTGTCCCTCATCCCTGTAGTATGCCCTAGCATCCTCCTTCACGTTCTGCCACCACACTGCAGCCTCACCCCTCAGGTAGTACACCACCTGCTCGACAGCCAACTCCGGCGGACACTTCACAACCTCAAGGAGACTCTCCATCTCAAGGTGCCAGTTATCAAGCAGCTTAGGTTCTCCGGTGCCCCCGTAAGTCGATGGGTTGAAGCGGGCAATGATAGTGCTCAGGTGGGTTGCATCCACCGGTTTCTCAGGCCCCTTACCCACATTGTTAAGAGCCTCTAGGAGTGTTTCCTGCTGCTCGATCATACGGGCTACCTCATCTGTGGTCATCTCAGATGCTTGGATATAAGCGGCTGACCTCTTTGGCGGCATTTTGAGCTGATAAAAGCAAGGAAACGTAAGCACATAGCCTACGGCTCAAAATAAACATGACCCTCTGCCAAAGAAGTACTCGGCCGAGTATGGTGAGATACTCGGTCGAGTATGGACTACTCGGTCGAGTATTACTAATACTCGGTCGAGTGTTCCACTCCAGTAGCCAACGTCAAAAACACAGAAAACATACTCGGTCGAGTATGGATGTTACTCGGTCGAGTATGCCTCACTCGGTCGAGTATGCTCTAATACTCGGTCGAGTGATCACAACCAGTAGCTACTGCCACTTATACAACAAACAACACTCGGTCGAGTGCTTGGTTACTCGGTTGAGTATCCCCTACTCGGTCGAGTACCCGCCCTACTCGGCCGAGTCATGCCAAAAACAAGCTTTGGAACTATCACTATCATACGTAAACATGCCTTTCTATCAAGATAGATACATACGTACAACTACCCCTTTGAAAGCCACATAGTAAACATTTAACATGCTCAACATATTTCATGCTCAAGATCTAACATAAACAAATTATCAATGCACCTTTCAAATACTACCATGTGACACCCCCACATACCAAGGTACCTTACCAGAACCACCTTAGCATGAGAGACCGTCAGCATCTCGGTTGCCCGAGCTTAGTATATCAAAGTTACCAATCCAAAACACAACAATTAAAGTCTGAATAGTTAAATGGTTACATGTTCCAAAATCCAAACCAAAATAAGTGTTACTAAAGTTCAACGACTACAACTGAATAATAAACTCATGAGAACGGCAACTAGACTGGCGTGATGACTCCCCATCTCGTCCCCATAGCTAGCGGACATCATCACCTGTCACAATCTCCTCACCATTCCCGAATGGATCACCACAGATTTTATAAAACAACAACGGGGTCAGTTTACTACATAATCAAAATAAGACAAGTACGAAAAGACAAGCAGTTGATCATCCTCCACCTCTAACTCCAATCACACATGTAACTGACTAAACACTAAAGTGTGTAGCCCTGCCAGTGGGGGACCGCAGTCGTTCCCACCTAAGCCCCCGCTCATCAACGAGCGATAACCCTGTTCATAATGTGCACATCCCCTCCTGTGGCGGGTTCCACAGAGGGCAAAACTAGGGCGTGAGCCACTCCCGCAAGTGACTCCACTCAACCGAGGACGCACCTCGCGAACATCACCATCAACCATCACAACTCCAACACCCAACTCCAAATCAACAATCAGCAGATAATCACAATATCAAATCGTAAACAATCACAATACAATCTTATAACAATTAAACAGTAAACCGAGTAGGGAAACCCTACCTTAGCACAACTGCAATGAGGTAAATACGCAAGCTAGAAAGGCTCCTCTACGAATTCTTCACCTAACAACAATCACATAAACTCCAATTACCATATGCCAAAACCCTTTTCCCCCAAATCACAAATTAGGGCAAACCCTAAAAGATCAATCAATGGAATTAAATGAAATCAAGGACTTACCGACACCAACGATACAATGAATGATGAAAAAGACTTGCTAACGATCCACGCACTTGAGAGAGATTTGGAGAGGATTAAAGTTACGTTGTATTGTTTAGGTTTTGTAAAAGTGATTAGAAACTGATTAACGCGTCTTAAATAACTCTAATCCTTTCTAAATCAAACCGCGGAAATAAACTTTGTCATACCTGATACTCGGTCGAGTATAGAGTATACTCGGCCGAGTATCCTCTACTCGGTCGAGTATTCCCATACTCGGCCGAGTATTCCTGGGCAGTAAACTGTCCAGAAACACACGACACACCTACTCGGCCGAGTAAGCCATATTCGGCCGAGTACCAGACTTAGGAAAAACCGTAGTATTACAAGTTGTACTAAGGAAGCTTAAGAATCTTCTCGCGCTTAGGTTTTGATTTTTCTTGTTGGTAACGGCATGTATTATCGCAAATCAAAATTCCATCTTGAAATGTTGCCCAAAATCTTTTAAAATTTCATTTTTTTAAAAAAATGAATGATTATGATGTGGTTTATATACTCTATTTATTTTTGTCTAATTATGTCATAAAGATTCAAATGTTGTTTAATGATGTCAGGCATGGTGTCAAAATTTGAAAATCTTGTCTTAAGGCTTTTCTTGATTTAACTGAGTAATAAGGTTTTAATTTTGTTAATAATGCTACGTATTATCCGAATCGAGAATCTTACCTTAAAATTTTGCCCGAATTTTTTTTATATACGATAATGTATATGAATGAATTTTAAAATTTGTATTTAAAACATGGTTTCCTTGTTTTGTGATGTTACAATCTTTGTTAATAATGTGTTATTTGGCTGATGTATGGGTCCCAATGCTTTGTTTACCATTTGAGTTGTATAGTTTTGATAAGTAAAGATGGACAGACGCACATGGTTATGATTGAGAGGATGTGAAATAAAATTGAGTCGGCGAGATTGTGAGGATAAATGGGCAAGTGCTAATTGTAGATACCCAGTATCTGCACCTTCCAAAAACCACCCGATGATGATCGGACTATAACGTGTTTTTGATATGCGTGCGTGGATTGCCTATACATGAGACGGTTTAATGCACTACTCGAATATGAAAAATGATTTCAAAAGTTTTCTAACTTCATTTGCATTAAAATAACACTATTTAGAGTTAAAACCGTCTTCGGACCCAAAATCGACTCAGAAACCCGCAACTCGAGCCAACCTGAGTCAAACCGAGTCAAACCAAATCTCGAATGTCAAAAATAATGCCATGAATGTCTTTATCATGTCATTTGCATTAAAATGATCCTAATTAGAGTCAAAACTGACACCGGGCCAAAAACCGACTCCAAATTCAAATCCCGACTCACACAGGTCAAACCCGAGTCAAGCACACAAAACACCTACCTCAGGTAACACCTAAAATCATCTTATTAGATGCCCATATTGTTACACGACATCCTATTTGATTACCACAAATCAATAATGGACGGAGATTACGCCACGTCCAAATTGAAAGGGACAGTACACCCCATTGAGTCACGGGGTGGCTCGCGCCTAAAGCAGGTGTCTGCTTAGCCTCTAAGCAAACACAACCGACCTACCATCCAACATTTCTCTATAAATACCCACCATCACAGAACACAATCCTTACGCGAGCGTCCGCCCCCTCACATCTCCCTTAAACTTCTAGACCCGACTTCCTAAGTCGATAAATCGACGCGTGTTTACGACCTACCGATCGTAAACACAAGCCTTACACATATTGTTTGGTACCGTCGCCGTGCATTCGACCGACCCATTTGACCAACTCAATTCATCAATCAACATGTTTTAATTAACATATTTTCAACATATTTTCAAAACAAAATCCTTTTTTAAGGCACTCTTTTAAACTTCTTTGATCGCGATTAGTCACAACGAGAAAACCGTCTCTAAAGTCGTCTACTTCGCAAACATCAATACACGTAAGTTTGAGGGTGTAAATATCTCATTTATTTCATGTCTTTACTGTTTTCATAACTTTATGAGCATGAACAATGCATAACACGATTCAAATTTAGGTTAGACGAGCCAAAACCGAGTTTTGGCCTGAGACAGGAGCTCCTTGCTATGCAGGGAGGCTCGCGCCTCTTGTAGGTGTCCAGGTCAGACTCATCCGTGTTTGTTCTCGTCTTTCCTTCAACACTTTCTTTTATTTTTACTTCTTTCCTTTTACGGTTTTTACCATTTCAAACATTTTAATTCATTTTTATGATAAACTTATTATGACCATTACAAAAATCATCCTTGGTTCCTTATACCATGACGGTTTATTCCGTGACTCGATGATATTATTTGGTTAATTACAAATCAAAGGGTATTTTAAACACCTTTTATTTTATTTACCATTCTTCTCATTTATTTACATTTGTAAATATATTAGTCATAATTCATAATCATCCTTGGTTCTTTATACCATGTCGGTTTAACCCGAGTACGATGACAAACTTGACTAATTAAAAAGAAATGAACTTAACATAATTAGTTCAAATCAAACATTTTACATTTTTATTTGTAAACCATACTTTTCAAACATGCAAATCCGACAACGAATGTTACTAACACAATAGTAATTATTCCGAGTCATGCAAACAACATTTGCAAATCATTCATTACAAAAAACCGTTTTAAACAACCTTTTTAATTACCAGGAGGCACCTCTTGGCTCGCCCCATGGCCCGCGCCCCAAGAGGCTGCCTATTTCCACATTTAAAAACCTGGGCAGAGCCCCTTACCTCGCCAATAGGCTCGCGCCTTAACAGGGCTGACTGGCGCTGTTCTGCCTCATTTTTAACACTTGTCTAGGACGATCCCGATTACGGTTAATCCGAATACATGACAGATCAGATTGACAAGTTCACGTTTTTATACTTTGTCATTTGACACCCTTTTTCAATAAATGGATCGTGTTAAGCATCATAACCCGAATTTGGTAAATGGATGTTTAATTTCCGTTCTCACATGCAAATCAATCTAAATCCAACTCGAAATCTTATACTTGATACTTGGATTAAATCAACCGACTTAGAAAGCTCCCACGTGTTAGGTTAAACTTTTGGATGTGCATTCATGCATTTACACCGTTTTATCAACTCTTGCACTTAAACAACCACGATCGATCAGTAGAGGCCGCTAACGCGGGCGGGATTGGGTGTCCGATTAAAGGGCTTCCCAATACGTACCCTTACCCCTTACTCAGAATCTTTGGATAGTGGATGGCCTTATCCAGGGCGCACGAGAGTCATTTTAGACATAGAATGCTAAAAGGGGGACGAGTCCTTATCTTTAATACCTATGTCAAACACTGCTTTTTGCCTTGATTGACCTAGGTATAAAGTGGATTCGAACGGGTTCCAAGCATCCCACAAATGCTTGGTGGCGACTCCGAACATCTCTGCATCGTTTCGAGACCTTTACCGAGACGAAACCGACCGATCTAAAGCGATCCGGTCGAAAGCATTTTTACGCCGCCGAGCGTGGCTTTCAAAAGACCGCTGCATGTCCACAGATTGGCCTGCCGTGCAGGTGGCCCGTGACCGCAGATCGGTAGGTGGCCCAAATCAGCAGACCGACCTGTGGCCCATGTCCACAATTTCGCGACTCCGCTGGGGAGAACTAGGACACTTACGTCTTTGTGATCCCTAGATGGTGAGACTCGAACGAGGTCTTGGTTGGAATGCATTAATTGATATTACGGTCACGGTCGAGTTCCTTATCCTGGCCCATAACCTAACCCTTTTTTACCAGTTGGCTCGTCTCGTCGGCGTGAGTTTTCTCATCCCCGCGTTTCGAATCCCGATTGAGTCAAGCATACCATTGAGGTTACACATTTCTGTTTCGTCAAAGAGCTTTCATCACTTTCGATCACGAGGCTAGGGCACCCTCCTTACACATTTTGTTTGGATTGGTATCCCTCTCGCAAATCGGGGTTTGATTGCTTGGTGTGTAACCCACCCTTTTAAGCCAAAACCCGTGTCAGCATAATGCATAATATAATGAAACTGTGAGTGCTTATGTGCTACTTGATCATAAGTCCTTCCGTGTCATTTTTCAAACTCTCGAAAACACCTCTTTCGTGCCGTTATAATGGCCATTTCAAACCTCGATCTTTTGCCGACCGTTGCACGCCTTCTTAGGCCGTCATAATGACGATTTTCAAACCCGGTTTTTATAACCGTTTCAACACGCCTTTCTAGGCCGTCGTAATGACGATTTTCAAATCCGGTTTTTTATAACCATTTCAACACGCCTTTCTAGGCCGTCGTAATGACGATTTTCAAATCCGGTTTTCTACAACCATTTCAACACACCTTTCTAGGCCGTCGTAATGACGATTTTCAAACCCGATTTTTACAACCGTTTCTAAGCACCTTTTTATGCCGTTATAATGGCCATTTCAAAACCCGGTTTTTATAACCATTTCAAATGCACCTTTTTATACCGTTGTAATGACGATTTCAAACCTTGGTTTTCACAAACCATTTCAAAATCCCCTTTTACGTCGTCATAATGGCCGTTTTAAAACTCGGTCTGCCGCCAACCGTTGCATTCTCAAAGCGCCCTTTTACGCCATCGTAATGACGAATTCTACTCTCGAATTTCCAAAATTCGAAAGCAGTTTTCAAACTAAAACGTTTTTCAAACCGTCTTAACGACAATTTCAACCCATGCAACTTTCCAAATTTCGAATCTCGTCTTCGAAATCAAATTTGGCTTTTCTAAGCCGTCGTAATGACAATTTCAATTCTCACGATTTTTGATTTGCATACCTTCTTTCAAGGTTAAAACGGTTTTCTAACCCGCCGTAATGACGAATTCAATCCTCATAATTTCCATTTTCGAATCCTTGAAAACAAATTTAACCGTTTTCAAATTCCATCCAAAATAAAATCTTTGAAAACGAATTTAACCGTTTTCAAATTCCAATTCAAATCAAATCGTTTGAAGGCCAATTTAACCGCTTTCAAATTTCAAATCCAATTTCAAATCATTTGAAAACAAATTTAACCGTTTTCAGATTTCAATCAAATTTCAAATGTTTGAAAACAAATCTGACCGTTTTCAAATTTCAAATCCAACTTCAAATCATTTGAAAACAAATTTAATTGTTTTCAAATTTCAAATTCAAAATCAAATCTTTGAAAACAAATTTAACCGTTTTCAAATTTCAAATTCAAATCAAACCATTGAAAACAAATCTAACCGTTTTCAAATTTCAAATTCAAAATCAAATCTTTGAAAACAAATTTAACCGTTTTCAAATTTCAAATTCAAACTCAATCTTTGAAAACAAATCTAACCGTTTTCAAATTTCAAATCATTTGAAAATAAATTTAACCGTTTTCAAATTTCAATTCAAAATTAAATATTTGAAAACTAATTTAACCGTTTTCAAATTTCAATTCAAAGTCAAATCTTTGAAAACGAATTTAACCATTTTCAGATTTCAAATCAAAACTCAAATCATTTGAGAACAAATTTAATCGTTTTCAAATTTCAATTCAAAGTCAAATTTTTGAAAAAAAAATTAACCGTTTTCAAATTTCAAATCCAACTTCAAATCTTTGAAAACCATTTTAACCGTTTTCAGATTTCAAATCAAAACTCAAATCATTTGAGAACAAATTTAATCGTTTTCAAATTTCAATTCAAAGTCAAATTTTTGAAAACAAATTTAACCGTTTTCAAATTTCAAATCCAACTTCAAATCTTTGAAAACCAATTTAACCGTTTTCAGATTTCAAATCAAAACTCAATCTTTGAAAACAAATTTAACCGTTTTTAAATTTTCAATTCAATTTCAAATCCTTTGAAAACAAGTTTAACCGGTTTCATGGCCATTGTGATGACAATTCCAAATTCTTCGATTCTCAATTTTCAAATCCGTGATTCGGAATTTCAAAAACCGTCTTCGGAAACAAGACATTATTTTCAGAGCCGCCGCAATTTCAACTTAAATCGTCTTTTGAAAACAAACTTAAGACAACTCTTTCAACTGCCCGACCTTTTGAAGATCCCTACTCTTTGGAAGCTGTCCATAAAACGACAAATGAATCTTTTTGAAAATTTCTATTTTCGAAAATTTCAGTCCACCTTTCCGATTCAGCCTCGAGTCGATTAGAGTCCAGTCGATTTCGAGTCAAGTCGTCTAGATAACGTCACATCTCCGCCGAAGTTAATACCTACCTTATGGTCTAGGTCGTGTCGCCTAATTGTCGAGACATCTTCAATGGCGTTAGCAGAGTCAAAACCTGTCGGGTTTTAAACCCGTCTTTCCCCTACGTTACGGGTCAAAGGTCAAGTTTGTGTACGCGTCTTGTCCAACGGCGTCACGCCAAAAACGCATATCCAAACTGAGTCAAAAGTCGTCTGTCTAGGCATCACTATGCCGAAGTCGACACTCGAGTCTAAGTTCAAAGTCATGCACCAAGAGTTCAAACACCAGAGGTCATTCACGATCTTTAATGAACTCATAACCTAGTCGCACTATCGCGTCCTCACGACTCAACTGCCTTTTATACATATGCGTCGTACTTGCCTTTGTTTGTGCAATCCCTTGCCAAGACAAGTTATAACGCCTATCGTTATGTCAAATAGGAATCCCTTGGGTGGCATCAATTGCCAACCAGGAACTCAAGAAGCTGATCAACCTTCATCCACCATGACTACTGCCGAAATCAACAACATGGTCCTGCGACTCCTAGCTACCGTGGAAAACTTGAGCACTCGTCTCTCCCAAGTTGAGGACAAAATGATAATCTGGAATTTTCCCTCTTCTGATTTTGAGGAAAGGGTTAAGCTCCTTGAAAGCCGGCTACTTGCCAACAACAGAAATAACCCTCCAGAAAACCCTACCGAACACAATCAGGAACTTTCCTTGGGTTGCTCTCATCTCGTCCCTCCCTACGATGAGAAAATTCATGCAATTAATGAAGATGGACTACAAAGCGATATACCCATGATCTCCGTCTCCATCAACAACATATCCTCAAAGCTGCGAGTGGCTATCGATGATTTGAACACTTAGGTAGCTAATTTGGGGAAAAAGATTGGTAATGCCGAAAATGAACCTAACCACCAAGGAGAAGACCAACACCCAATTCCCAAACAAACAAATGCTGAAAATAAGAAATCATCTGATGGTTCCCACATCCATGAACCCACAAACAAAGAACATAAAATTGCCTCACCAAACTCCCCTTCAAAATACCAAGCAATTTCCTCAAAACTGGCCATTGACAACGACCAAATCCTGCTTCCGCCCAGAATTGACAAAAACAAAAACAAAACTTACAAAAATATCCCCAAAAACACCAACGTTGAATTGGAACCATGGGAAAACATCAAAGGATATTCACGGATCTGGGAATGACATATGGCACCGCTCTGAGGATACTTTCTTCAGAAGGATTACTGCAACCTATTGGTCCCACTCCGGATCCAAAACCAGAAAACATGACCCAATTTTGGAATGGCTACGCATATTGTCGATATCATAGGGGCAAGGGGCATAAAACTGAAATGTGCTACGAGCTCAAGCACGCTATACAAGATGGAATTGAGGATGGCAAGTTTTCCACTTTACTCTTAACCACTCCAGATAAAGAACCTGGGCGGCCTAATAGGAAGTTCATCGATTTGGGTGATCGAGAAGATGAGTATTCAACCAATCGTTTGGTAAAAAGGAGAAAGGTAGACTCAACGCCATCCTATCAGCAAAGAGATGAGGCTTTAGTTAAACATGTCAGTGACTGCCTTCAGCTAAATTATGCATCCCGTTTGAAGGGTTATAACATCAAAAGCGTCGAGGACCTATCAACATAAATTTCTCGCATCGACGAAATCATTAAATGAGGTTCAACATCTGCGACCCCTCCCGAAAAGCAAGTCTTCCGCATTACCGAAGTAAAATTTGTGAAGCCTTCGCCAGAAAGAGCTACACACCCGCAAAGACAGTTTTCAGACTTGGGCATGCCTTATGCCATTGCTTTTAGAGTGCTTGTCTCTGAAGGACTAATACAACCGATTGGCCCTACTCCAGATCATACACCCAAGAAAAAAGGCCGGTTTTGGGACGGTTCCCAATATTGCCTATTCCATAGGGGTAATGGGCACAACATAGAGATGTGCTGGAAGCTCAAACATATCATCCAAAACATGCTCGATGATGGCAGGTTGTCTTTATCAACCCTAAATCATTTACTGGAAAAGAATGGTCCCCATGGACACCTTACCCCTCAAAAACAGGACAACCTTCTAGGATCATATCCTTCCAGCGTCCCAAACAACGAGAGTGAAGTACTCAAGTGGGTCAATGCTCAAGACCAGACATTCAAGCTGTTGGATGTTACGGAGGAGACCTTCAAGGAGGAAGATGATGATTAGGAGTCTGTATCTACGATTGAGTCTGAGTCTGAGTCCGAGTCTTAGGCTTTCTCATATTTATCCTAGTGTCTGTCCTTTTATTCCTAAGTGACAACTGGGGGCTGTCCCCATGAGTCACATGTATCCATCGAGTCTGTGCTAACCTCTTATTTATCTAAATAAAAGCACAATTTCCAGCTATCATATATTCTCCCCTTTACCATTTCCCGTTGACAACGAGAATTGATTTGAGAATTGATTTAAAACAAACAATATGTTCCAATTTAATGCGAGTACACTCGAGTGACGTCCAGTACCGAGTAAGCAGAGGACTCGAAACTCCGTGTCCATTCTCTTTACATATTCCATGTCTGGCAATAGAAACCCTTCGATAGCACCCAATTTAGAACGAGCTTCTATCAAAGGGATCCTATGACGAACCTAGATAACAAACAAGAACGTCTCCTTGTTCATGTCAATGACGGAAGGCAAGCCCATTCCCCACAAAAACTTCCCATCACAAAGAATCGACCTCTCACCACCAGACACATCCCCGTCTAAACCTTTACCTTCCTCGAACGAAGGACGGCAAAAAACAATATATCCAAAGCAAAAACCAAGCCAATACCCATTCACCCAAAGCCAAAGCGAAAGGCCAAAATCAAAAAACCAAGCCAATACCCATTCACCCAAAGCCAAAGCGAAAGGCCAAAATCAAAGGCCCAAGCCAATATCCATTCACCCAAAGCTAAAGCGAAAGGCCAAAATCAAAGGCCCAAGCCAATATCCATTCACCCAAAGCCAAAGCGAAAGGCCAAAATCAAAGGCCCAAGCCAATAGCCATTCATCCAAAGCCAAAGCGAAAGGCCAAAATCAAAGGCCCAAGCCAATATCCATTCACCCAAAGCCAAAGCGAAAGGCCAAAATCAAAGGCCCAAGGCAATATCCATTCACTCAAGGCCGAAGCCAAAGCGAAAGCCCAAGCCCAAAAGTCATTCAAGCCAACAGCCATTCACCCAAAGCCAAAGCTCAAGGGCAAAATCAAAGGCTCAAGACAATAGCCATTCACCCAAAGTCAAAGCGAAAGGCCAAAGTCAAAGGCCCAAGCCAATATCCATTCGCCCAAAGCCAAAGTTCAAGGCCAAAGCAAAAACCAAAGCCGAAATCAATTCGCTCAAAGCAAAAAAAAAAACCAAAGCCAAAGGCTACTCACCAAACGTCAAGGCTAACACTCAAGCCAAAATCAAAACAAAACAAGATTGAAACCCTTTTCTCAAAAAGGCCAAAATCTAAAGAAAACATCCAACACACAAAATCTCGAACCAATAAGTCCAAAACACCAAGTCCGGGACCAACAAGTCCAAAGCCTGGACCAACGAGTCCAACACATCAAATCCCGGACCCACGAGTCCAAAACACCAAACACTAAAACCTCAACCAAAACTCCTTCACCCCTAAGTCCTTCTACAGACTGTTACAAGGAGACCTATCTAGGATCCTGGGGATTCCCCTCAAGATCATAACCAAAACTGCTTCACCCCTAAGTCCTTCTAGAGACATTTGCGGGGAGACCTATCTAGGCTTCTGAGGATTCCCCCTCAAGCTCGTAATATCACACCTTAACCTTTAAGGTCCAGACATGGAAATCTGATCCCATGTTATTTACCAACCATTTCGTGCTCAGGCCACATCAAGCCGGAGACCCCATTCCGCACCACACTACAAGCCGTTACCCATCGACCTAAACACCACAAAATTCTTGCTCCAAATTTTTATCTGTTAAGCAAACCCATTATTACCAAGCTCCACATTCCCTAATGTTGAAGCCATTTTTCACCACAATCCCCACGGAGTCCTCGAATGCTTTGCTATCGAGAATGGGACATACCTAATCTACCCTTAAAGTCCACTTTTTAGTGTGCTCAAATGATAAGGAACATTTTCACAAATTACACCTCTTCGATTCATGATCAAGAGGTATTTATCTCCAATCAACCTTCGAGTCACCAAACGGAATTTTCCGTCGTGACGCTCAACTCCGGATTTTTATCTGTCAAACAAACCTAAAATTACCAAGCTCCACACTCCCTAACGTCGAAGCCATTTTCACCCTGACCCAGATACGGAGTCCTCGAATACTTTGCTACCGAGAACGGGACATACCTAGTCTACCCTTAGGGTCCACTTTTTAGTGTGCTCACATGATATGGAACATTTTACAAATTAGACCTCTTTGATTCATGATCGAGGGAAATTCTCTCAAATAAATTTTTCGAGTCACCAAACGAAATTTACCATCGTGACCCTCATCACTTTAAGGTCCTAACAACTCGCTTAGGCACACACATTCAGAACTACGATCTGGTTTGATTTCACTTCACGTGAATACGTAGGCAGTCCTTCAAGGACACAACCATACACCTCAAAATCACTTCAAGGTCCTAACATCTCGCTTAGGCACACACGCAGAACTAAGATCTAGTTTGATTTCGCAAACACGCGAATACGTAGGCAGTCCTATTACTAGGACACAACCACACCCCCACACACATTCAATTTTCACACCTTCAATTTACAACCCATTGCACACACACAGCTCAGAACTACGATCTGGTTTGATTTCGCACACACGTGAATACGGAGGCAGTCCTATTACAAGGGCACAACCGCATACTCCTTTCACAACATTTCCAATTTTCAATCCTCAATAACCAGCTCAGAACTACGATCTGGTTTGATTTCGCAAACACGCGAATACGTAGGCAGTCCCCCCAACAAGGACACAACCGCACACCAATTTCAATCTCAACCATCACCATCAATCCTCAAAAACAGCCCACCCAGCTATAAAAATTAATCTTATACTTCTTTACTGGGGGCTTCTTCCTTAAGACGTCGCCCATTCCTTATTTTGTCGAATTCCCACCTTCTCACTCTGGGGGGCTTCTCTTTCAAGACGCCACCCGTCCTTTATCCACAAGCATCTTCTGAGTCTCAACTACAGTCCAAAATAAACCACCTTTAGTCTAGTGCTCGGTTCGGACGATGACAAGGTCTTGGTTCCGCTCTCCGAATCATCATACCTCGAGAAGGAATCTCAATTAAGCAAACAGAGGCAAAGATGTCTAGAGAAGATAATCAATTCATGTTCCCCAGCCGAGCGAACCTTCAACTCCAGGGATTTGATACGCGTTGTCACCCTTTCTTGGCTAGGAGTTGCACTTACATGTGCAAAGTCTGTCAGAGTCATCCCCGTGTCGTGTCGATACTGAGTTGGCATCACGTTCACGACTGCCCATTTGTCAATCTGTTAGTGTGCGTCTATGTGAGTCAATATCGCAATGATCACGTATCTCCAATCTATCAAATCATAGATTTACGAGCAACAAGACTCAATTTTAAGCTTCACAGCATTCAAAACTTCTATCTCCCTTCGCGTGAGATATTACATGCTAGTTGTTTGTATTCTAACTGCTCACATGCTTATGCGCTTACGTGCTTATATGCTTACGTGCTAGTTGCTTATATGCTAATTGTTCACATGCTTATGTGCTTACGTACTTATATGCTTGCATTCAACGTGCTTGTCTATGCGACTGTGGATTTGTGTGATCACTAACCATGCAGATAATCTTGAGAAGACAAAGTCGCTCCAACTGAGTACTGGGTTCTTCCCAACAAATAGCGACCCATCAAGTCCAACAACTTTAACCCCGCCAATGAGCAGCAACTCATATCCCCGGCGAGTCCTGAGGAGTTTCTAACTCCCCAGCGAGTGCCGATTTTCAAATGGATGTCACACATGCTATTTTCCACAGTTGATCATTCGACCATGAATGGCTGGCGAGCCTCAACGCACTTTCAACATGGCTGGCGAGCCTCGCAACGCACCATGGCTGGCGAGCCTTACAACGTGCCGCGGCGGGCGAGCCCCTTCACATCCGCATCAAGCTGGCGAGCCTTTGTCCGCAAATAAGGTACAACTCAAGGACGTATCCCGAAGATGCCTCGGGTACGACTCCTTTTCACAAGCTGGCGAGCCTTTGTCCGCAAACAAGATACAACTCAAGGACGTATCCCGAAGATGCCTTGGGTACGACTCCTTATCACAGCTGGCGAGCCATTACATGAACACAAAATACGACTCAAGGACATATCTCGAAGATGCCTCAGGTATGACTCCTTCCTATGGCTAGTGAGCCTCAAAACGCACCGCCTTCAACACCGGCTGGAGAGCCTTTGTGCGTAAAAGATTCAAGGACATATCCCGAAGATGCCCCAGGTATGATTCCTTCTTATGGCTGGCGAGCCTTTATACGTAGTCTAATGGACTTTAAACGACCCGAACCGGAAGTTGACAGACTCTAAACTGCTCTCGACGGCAGGTCCTTGACTCGAATCCCCGAGTCGCCTCGACGTCGCCCTTCCCGACGGCAGGTCCTTGGCTCAAACCTTTTTTAGTCGCCTCGACGTCGCAATGGTCTTCAGGTTGTAATCTTCGATTGACCTGGAGATCATACTTTGACTTTCGCCCTGTCCAAGCCTCAGTCAAAGTGGGGGCGCTGTAGATACCCCAGATCTCGCATCTTCCAAAAACCACCCGATGATGATCGGACTATAACGTGTTTTTGATATGCGTGCGTGGATTGGCTATACATGAGACGGTTTAATGCACTACTCAAATATGAAAAAAGATTTCAAAAGTTTTCTAACTTCATTTGCATTAAAATAACACTATTTAGAGTTAAAACCGTCTTCGGACCCAAAACCGACTCAGAAACCCGCAACTTGAGTCAATCTGAGTCAAACCGAGTCAAACCAAATGTCGAATGTCAAAAATAATGCCATGAATGTCTTTATCATGTCATTTTCATTAAAATGACCCTAATTAGAGTCAAAACTGACACCGGGCCAAAAACCGACTCCAAATTCAAATCCCGACTCACACGGGTCAAACCCGAGTCAAGCACACAAAACACCTACCTCAAGTAACACCTAAAATCATCTTATTAGATGCCCATATTGTTACACGAAATCCTATTTGATTACCACAAATCAATAATGGATGGAGATTAGGCCACGTCCAAATTGAAAGGGACAATACACCCCATTGAGTCACGGGGTGGCTCGCGCCTAAAGCAGGTGTCTGCTTAGCCTCTAAGCAAACACAACCGACCTACCATCCTACATTTCTCTATAAATACCCACCATCACACACCACAATCTTTACGCGAGCGTCCGCCCCCTCACATCTCCCTTAAACTTCTAGACCCGACTTCCTAAGTCACAAAATCGACACGTGTTTACGACCTACCGATCGTAAACACAAGCCTTACACATATTGTTTGGTACCGTCGCCGTGCATTCGACCGACCCATTTGACCAACTCAATTCATCAATCAACATGTTTTGATTAACATATTTTCAAAACAAAATCCTTTTTTAAGGCACTCTTTTAAACTTCTTTGATCGCGATTAGTCACACCAAGAAAACCGTCTCTAAAGTCGTCTACTTCGCAAACATCAATACACGTAAGTTTGAGGGTGTAAATATCTCATTTATTTCATGTCTTTACTGTTTTCATAACTTTATGAGCATGAACAATGCATAACACGATTCAAATTTAGGTTAGACGAGCCAAAACCGAGTTTTGGCCTGAGACAGGAGCTCCTTGCTATGCAGGGAGGCTCGCGCCTCTTGTAGGTGTCCAGGTCAGACTCATCCGTGTTTGTTCTCGTCTTTCCTTCAACACTTTCTTTTATTTTTACTTCTTTCCTTTTACGGTTTTTACCATTTCAAACATTTTAATTCATTTTTATGATAAACATATTTTGACCATTACAAAAATCATCCTTGGTTCCTTATACCATGACGGTTTATTCCGTGACTCGATGATATTATTTGGTTAATTACAAATCAAAGGGTATTTTACACACCTTTTATTTTATTTACCATTCTTCTCATTTATTTACATTTGTAAATATATTAGTCATAATTCATAATCATCCTTGGTTCTTTATACCATGTCGGTTTAACCCGAGTACGATGACAAACCTGACTAATTAAAAAGAAATGAACTTAACATAATTAGTTCAAATCAAACATTTTACATTTTTATTTGTAAACCATACTTTTCAAACATGCAAATCCGACAACGAATGTTACTAACACAATAGTAATTATTCCGAGTCATGCAAACAACATTTGCAAATCATTCATTACAAAAAAACGTTTTAAACAACCTTTTTAATTACCAGGAGGCACCTCTTGGCTCGCCCCATGGCCCGCGCCCCAAGAGGCTGCCTATTTCCACATTTAAAAACCTGGGCAGAGCCCCTTACCTCGCCAATAGGCTCGCGCCTTAACAGGGCTGACTGGCGTTGTTCTGCCTCGTTTTTAACACTTGTTTAGGACGATCCCGATTACGATTAATCCGAATACATGACAGATCAGATTGACAAGTTCACGTTTTTATACTTTGTCATTTGACACCCTTTTTCAATAAATGGATCGTGTTAAGCATCATAACCCGAATTTGGTAAATGGATGTTTAATTTTCGTTCTCACATGCAAATCAATCTAAACCCAACTCGACATCTTATACTTGATACTTGGATTAAATCAACCGACTTAGAAAGCTCTCACATGTTAGGTTAAACTTTTGGATGTGCATTCATGCATTTACACCGTTTTATCAACTCTTGCACTTAAACAACCACGATCGATCAGTAGAGGCCGCTAACGCGGGCGGGATTGGGTGTCCGATTAAAGGGCTTCCCAATACGTACCCTCACCCCTTACTCAGAATCTTTGGATAGTGGATGGCCTTATCCAGGGCGCACGAGAGTCATTTTAGGCATAGAATGCTAAAAGGGGGACGAGTCCTTATCTTTAGTACCTATGTCAAACACCGCTTTTTGCCTTGATTGACCTAGGTATAAAGTGGATTCGAACGGGTTCCAAGCATCCCACAAATGCTTGGTGGCGACTCCGAACATCTCTGCATCGTTTCGAGACCTTTACCGAGACGAAACCGACCGATCTAAAGCGATCCGGTCGAAAGCATTTTTACGCCGCCGAGCGTGGCTTTCAAAAGACCGCTGCATGTCCACAGATTGGCCTGCCGTGCAGGTGGCCCGTGACCGCAGATCGGTAGGTGGCCCAAATCCGCAGATCGGCCTGTGGCCCATGTCCACACTAATAATGCATTATGAGTAGTGGTGTCGCATTTTGAGAGTTATGAATGTGAAATACGTGTTTTATTGGGATTAATGTGAGTTTGTCCATTGGATGTGGATTTGAGCCTTGTAAGTAGATGAGTGTATGATTTTGTGAAAGAGAGAGAGTTGTTTGATGAATAAGGATGTTATTGGTCTAATTTGTGGAAATGGTGTTAGTGATTAAATTAGATTCGATAAAGTGGTGACGTAGGTGTTGTGAATGAGGAAATTGACTTTTGAGAAATGAATCTTTTATGCTAAGCAGTGATCCAAAGTTTGGGGAAATATTATTTTGTGATCCAAGGTTATGGGCGTGTTTAGTAGATTAAAATGAGGACTTGAGTTGTGATTTTGTATATGATTCATGTTTGGGAAATTAGGAATATGAGAATGTGACTTTAGCTTACGTAAGGTTTCTTGGGTTGAGAAAGATGATTATATGAGGTAATTGTGGATAATGAGTGAAGTGTAATCTAGGTTGGATATTCTTTAAGTGTTTAGACTTATGGACAGTGAACGAGATTTGAATTGCATGTTAGAAGATATTGATATTGAGCACGACTTGGAAATTTTGGTTGGTAGATAATTGAGATATATGATGGTATATTTAGTACTACCAAGTTTGATTTTCGCGGTCATGAGAGTAAGAGTGTGGCGTGAAATACTTGAGGATTTAATTATATTGTTGAGGTATTTGATCATTCGTGTTATATAGTATAACCGTTTAATTTAAGTGTATACGTATGAAGTGTGAAAGTGGTTGTGTCGGAATCCGTCCTCATGAGTGGTAGTATAGATATTGTGGTAAAGTTGCCTCCCAACCGTCAAGTAAAGCATCCGTGCTATACATAGTGATCTTGTGGTAGTTTCCATTTGAGCGGTGACGATGTTGTTATTATTCCTTGAGAAGAATGAGTGGTTAGGGATAGTGTAAGTGTTGTGGCTACTGATGTGACTATTGCGGTTGTTGGTGACGGTATGGTGATATCGCCACCGGATATAGGGGGATGCAATGCGTGTGAAATGGGTTTTTAAATGTTTTGTTATATCATGTTTTGTTTTAGTTGGGCAGTAATAATGGCCATAAGTCCGTGAGTTGTTCTAAGTTGTCTGTTTGACGGTGTATAAATCACCATCTGAGTCTATCAGCATTTGTGTGATGAAATAGGGAATTTTGGAACCAAGTCGAGAATGGAAACGATCCGCCCCAGGTGACACTCGACCGAGTGACCGCCTACTCGGCCGAGTGCCTTCCTACACTCGACCGGGTGGACTGCTTTGACCCTTTTTTTGTTGATATTTGACCAAATATTGAGCATGTACCCTTATTTCATGTTTTATATTAGTTGACTTGTGTTGGATGACCATGATTAACTTTACATGCGTGGTATGGTGTGTGGAAATGGGAATGTTGAACATGGTTGAGTCACATTACGAGTAATTTTGGCGTTATTTGATTGTTTCCTAGAGACCGCATATTCGTTATTGATGTGCATACATATTAATGTATGAGAGTTGACGTGATATAGATATGTAGTGATAATTGAGTATACCCCGTGATAGATACGTTTACATATAACCAACATGAATTAGGAGTTGTTTATAGGATTTAGATTGGAACCGTGAGTTTGGCCTAGCACTTGACTTTTGGGAGGCTTGTAGGAGGGGGGGACTATATCAATAGAAATTAAACTATATGAGATTTGATAATAGAATTGCAATAAGCAAAAGAGTTGGTCATTTTTGGAATTCATTAAGAATCGCGTGAGAGCACACCGTGAGGTTTGATGGTTGAACTTCGGGACGAAGTTCTCTTTTAGGGGGAGTGAATGTAACAATTCAGAAATTAAGGAAAGAGAAAGTACGGAATGTGAGGAAGTCTGAGAGTTGAACAAAGAACCTTGGGATGAGTGTGATATTTATAAAGGAACGTATACGGTAAACGAGCATGTGAGACGAGAGGGAGTGCATGAGAATCAGCGATGATATTTGAGGAGATTTGAGGAAAAGAGAGAGAGAAGTGAACTTCGGGGACGAAGTTCCTTTAAGGGGGGAAGATTGTAATACCCATACTTATAAGACTTGTACTCGGTCGAGTAAACCGAGTACTCGACCGAGTGGAACCCACTCGACCGAGTGAGGGACCGAGTGAGCCTGCAAGTTGTTAAAACCTCTTATTCGTAGGCCACTCGATCGAGTGGAGGTTCATTCGACCGAGTGGAGCCGTCACTCGACCGAGTGAACCGATCACTCGACCGAGTGCTGCGGGAACCGCTGAGTTTTCACGCGCGGGCTTTTCTTTTGATGGACCTTGACATATATATACCCTATTTTTCAGATTTCCCCATTTCCAAACCCAATTTCCTTCTCTCTAAAACCCTCCTACCTTTCTCTACAATCCCTACTTCTCTAAATCCTAGATCAACAACTATGGGTGAAGATTTTGGAAGATTCATTCATATATTCTTGTTCCTTGTCACTTGGTGAGTCTTATACTACCTTTTTCCCTTTAATTTGGATAATTCGTTTTAAGACTAAACCCTTAAATTTGGGGGTTTTTAATGAGTGTTGTTAATTAGTGTTTTAATTAGTATTAGGAGTAATTAATGGGTAATAATGAAGGGTTAATTAGTAGTATTAGTTGTTGTAGGATAGTTTGTGATAGTTGTTATGGAATTATGTAGGATGAGACGGTTTTACGATATGGATGCTTGGTGGTTTCGGATTTCTTATGAAGAATGCTAAAAGGTAGGTTAATCGTACTCGGTTTCAATAATGTGGTCATTACATATGTTGTGGTTAGTGTTGTAATTAGTGTCACATAATTAGAGTAATTGCATTATAACATGTTTAGTGGATAATAGCATTATTAAGGAGATAAGTATGTTGGTTGGGTTGCATTATAACATGATATTGGTCAAGTTGATTGGATGAGTCGGTAATTGGTCTATTGTGTGGTATCTTGCATTTATTGTGTTGTCTTGTATGTCGGAGGAGATGGTGGCTTACTTATTGTTATGGAGACGTAAGGCGGTTGGGAGACCATCTTACGCTCGAGTCGCCTCTTGGAGCTTCCCACTCCAAGAGGGATGTGCACATTAATGGCTTGAGTCACGGAGGGACTCGTGTGGTTGAGACACGACGTATGGCAGGGGATCCGGTTGGCTTCGGACCGCACGTCGGGCGTGTCCGTGCACTGTTTGTGATTGTTGGTATGTCTGGGCGTGTCCCGGTACCAGTGTGGTTATCGGTATGTTTGGGCGTGTCCCGGTACCGTGGTGGTGGTTGTTTAATAGTGGTTCATTCGTGTTGTAGTCGTGTTGCATGCTCACACACTCGAGTCGTGTCACACGTTATTTATTGAAACTGACGTTTGTCTGTCTTTGTAATTGTCACCTATCTCTTTTGGGGTGATCTGTGTCGATCCATATGATATCCTTTGGTCATATGGGGAGCAGGTTAAGTACAGGTTGTTTGGATAGCACGCGGGAGACGGGACGAGCTTGACGATGTCACGAGACGAGTCTAGTTGCCTAGGAGAGTATAGATGTCACGAGTTGTACTTTATTCATTTGTTTACGTTTATGTATCACTAAACATTATATTTATTTATAAAATGTTCTTTTATTGAAGTTTTGAAATCCTACCTCGGGAAACCGAGATGGTAACGCTCCAATTATCTTGGCCGGATAGTTGGGGTGTTACACAACCGATTCGGTCCACTCTTGGACCGGAATTTTTACGATCCGGAATTTTTAATTCTGGTGCAGTCTCCGGTCCATGATTTTTTGGGACTCCGGTTCCGGTCCGGTGCACAATGATTGTATAAAGAAAGACGAAAAGGGACCGAAAATATGGTTAAAAAATCGTATTTGACTTATTGTGGTCATTTCTATGTTTTTGAATTCCATTTTAAGGTGTTTCTTAATTTGTTTATCTTTTTAAATTGGGAAGTTTTTTTTATGTTAGGAATGCCGCCTTCACCACCCCGTCACATTAGTATGTTATTGTTCTCGTTGAGCCTAGCCCATACGTATTTGTTTTTAAACTCCTTCCCAAAAGTTCTCAAATAGAGTGGTGAGTTTCTTACAAATTAGGCAAGACTCATCTTTTTTTCTAATGTGAAACTTGGGTTACTACCCCAACATTCTATGGGTCATTTGACCATCAAATTGCATAAGTGCCCATTAGTTTGTGTGCAACTGGCCTGGTCACTTGTTTGGGAGTAAGGATTCCCTTCATTTTCAATGATCCGTATCTAAATCTAGATAGATCGGGTGATTGTAAATATATTTGAGTATGAAAAGATAAATGAATGATATATATAATATAATATGGTTGCATTGGAGAGAAAATGAAGAGAGAAATAGAGAGGATCCAAATTGCTTATTTGGTAGATGGACATATGGTACCCTACTCAAATAATGGTTCATAATTGCATAATTGTCCATTTGTCTGTGATTTCAATTTATTTTCGTACAAGTAGTTTTCATCGATTTACCCTCTTAACAAATTGACAAGGAGTGTTCAGCAGAACGTGTGGTTAGGTTCTTAGCTACGATATGGTGTCTATGGAGTATATGAAATAGTGTTCTTTTTCAAGAATTCACTTTTCATCCGAAAATGTTTTTCAACCAATGAAATCAAATTGTTGCAACGGCAGATAAGGCCTTGGAAATGAATAAGTCTGGGAGTACAAGTAATGGATATATTGGTCTGGGCCGGCAGGATGATCAATTTTTATGGGTTCGTGAAAGTAAACCTATGTGTTGTGGGTTCGATTAGTTTTTGTGAACACTTGTGGATTATGGTTGATGCTGGGTGGAAAACAATTGATAATGCAGGAGTAGGGTGGGTTGTTTTGTCCAGTACAGGGGAGGTGATCTTCACAGTTAGGAGAAGTATTAGAGCTGAATCCGCTTTACAGGCAGAAGGATTGGGGATTTATGAAGCACTGCAATGGGCTGTGGATCGGGGGTTTCGTCACTTGGAAGTCTCTTCGGATTGTCTTTCGCTCGTTTGTTCTCTTGCAGGGATTCAGAGGCCTCACCATTGCCTTGCGGATATTCTAGCTGACGTTGATGCTATTTGCCTCTTTTTTCCACTGTTTAGCTTTTAGTTATATCCCTAGGTCTTATAATAAAATTGCTCATGACCTCGCATGTGAGGCCATGTCTAGTTAGGTACTCGTATGTTTTTATTTACAGCTGCCAAAAAAAAAAAAAAAAAAAAAAAAATTGAGAAGGCACAATGGTCATTTTGAGTTGACTTAGAAATGCTAAGGCACGAGCACGACTGTCATTACCGACATGGAAATTGAAACCAAGGTTGCATATCATGCTATGAACTACGTAGTACTATTGCCTCACACTTAAATTGATGATGATAAATTGTAGACACTTCACATTAGTTCCTTCCAAAAGACCAACAGACATTAACATTACAACATTTTAAAAAAACCACTCCATCTACAATAACTCACTCTACAACTCGAGTAACTGATAGACTGACGAGCAACAGACGATCAAAAAATAAAAACAATCTTTATTAACAACGACAGTTAAACGAAAATTAAACTTAAGTAGTAGTGGCATAATTAAGCTGTTTGAAAAGAGTGTAGTAAGGTTATCAACAAATGGGAATAGGAGCACCATTCCACTCCTTAAGACAATCAAGTAGAGGATCAATAAGCTCACCCTTGTTTATTGCTGTGAACACTTTATCAATCTCCTCTCCTGGTGATGTCACTCCCTCTCCTGTCAATAACCCTGTCTTCAATGTCTCCCTTACAAACTTGTACAACGGGTATGACCGGCACTCCTTTATCCTGTTCGGGATTGCCTCGTTCCCACTCTCTATTCCGCTTCTCACTGCTTCTATTTCCTTACTCAAACGTGCCTTAAGCTCCTCCTCGAAGGCCCCGATCTTCTGGAAGATGGATGTGCTGAGGTTTTTCTCACTCTCTCCGTTTGCTAGAGCTTGGTCGACCAGGACTTGTCGGAGTTTTTGGAGTAGTGGGTAGGTGGAGCTGCAAGGGTCATCGGCATAGGCGAATACATGTTCTCTTTCAACGACACGGATGAGTTCCTTCTCGCAGAATCGACCTGGGTGGAGCTCCCCGTTTTGCCCAGTTATCAGAACCCTCCTACATACCTGGCTGACAGTGTTCTTGACAGCAGATTGGAGATTCTCCTCAATGTGTCTTAAATCGACAGCCTGGCATATTGCGACGAGGAATGTTGATGACATCAACTTCAGAATGTCGACGGCTTCAGCTGTTTTACGAGCAGAGATGAGCCCGAGTGAGTTCACATCCTGGTTATGCTGCTCGGCACTTTGGACATGGTTTGTCACCGGGTTGCCTAGGAATTGGAGTTCGGAGCAGTATGAAGCCATAGCAATCTCGGCTCCCTTGAAACCGTAGTCGAGGCTTGGGTCTCGGCTAGCCGTCAGGTTTGATGGTAGACCATTGTTGTAGTAGTCATTCACAAGTTCGGAAAACTGAGCGAACAGTAGCTTTCCAATTGCAGCGAGTGCCAGTCTGGTATTGTCCATGGACACTCCAATTGGCGTCCCCTGGAAGTTACCACCGTGCAAAGCCTTGTTTCGGGCCACGTCAATGAGTGGGTTGTCGTTGACGGAGTTGATTTCACGCTCAATGGACTTTGTTGCCCAACGGATGACCTCAATCTGTGGGCCTAGCCACTGAGGAGATGTCCTCAGAGCGTACCTGTCCTGCTTGGGTTTCTGGAGTGGGTCCATCTCGTGTAAGGCCTTAGCAGCCTTCATGTATGAGCTTCCGTCCAAGATGTGCTCCATGATCGCAGCCGCCTCGATTTGACCCGGGTGGTGCTTCAATTTATGGGTCAAGTGGTCCGTGAACTCGGGTTTTCCATTCATCACCTCGGCAAACACAGCTGAAATGACCTCAGCAAGGACAGCCAGTATGTTGGCTTCAAACAGTACAATTGACGCCATTCCAGACCCCACCGCAGTCCCGTTCACCATAGCAAGCCCTTCCTTGGGCTGAAGTTCAAAAAAGCCGGAATCAATCTGAGCAGCCTTGAAGGCCTGCTCAGCAGTGAGGGACTCTCCATCAGGTCCAACGGCCTTGGCATTGGGACGGCCGGTGAGAAGGCCAGCAATGTAGGAAAGTGGGACAAGGTCGCCAGAGGCAGTGATGGTCCCACGTAACGGAAGGCAAGGGGTGATATTGTGGTTAAGGAGCTTGGTGATGGCTTCCAAGATTTCCCAACGGATACCGGAGTAGCCCTGGAGAAGGGTGTTGATCCTAACCAACATGGCTGCCCTTGATGCTGTGTGTGGCAGAGTGTGGCTTGATTCTGTTCCATTGCCGAATACTCCCGCGTTCAAAAATCTGTCAGCAAATCACTTCATTAGTTTCCGTCTGATTTTGTAGCTTTAAGTAAGTAATAATACTTGAAATGTTGATAAAAAGGTCATGCCAATCATAAATAAGCGAAAAAACGAAAAGAGCAATATTAACATTTCCGGGGATGGATTTAGTGAGTTCAATGCAGCTGAATTTAAGCAAGTTGTTTTAAGCAAATGGCCAAATAACCAGAAGAGTCAGTCTCTGATCACATTTGTCTGGACCAATTGTAATATTAAAAAAGAGCACTCGAAAATGTTATCCAAACAAACAATAAAGAATATATAGTCTGTGTTTAGTTTAAATCTAGCATAGGCTCATGAGTCATGGACTAAGACCAAATTGGCCTACTGCTATTAAAATTGTCCCTACTTAAAACTATTGATTATTTTAAATTACTTTTCAGCACTAATTAATGCTGCATTTTATATTCCCGCTAAAATCTCAGTCACTCTAAAAAATGTATGAAAATACGGAGTATATCATAATTCATAATAAATCGGGTTTTGCGAAAAATATTTTTGGCCAGTAAGCAAATGATATAACTAGAAGCTGTTAAGTTGCAAGGTAAAATGAAGTATTAAAACATTAATTTAGGTGAAACAGGGTGATGTAAGACTGTAAGTTGGAGAAGGATATAGCATCCAATATGGATTGTCGGTTGAAATTATTACCTCAAAGTGGCTAACGACTTCACATGGATAGCTTAACATATGCTTGTCCACTACTTCCCATCTTTGAAGGGTATTTTTAGAGAGACATTCAATGATTATTACTCTCTATCTATCATTCTAACGTGCGACTTATATCAATGCATGTACGTTTTCACTATTATAATCATCCCATTTTTTAATTATTGTCGACATAGTCATACATTTTTTTGTCATCACCGTATTTTACTACTGTGAGGGTTAAAGAGTGTCAATTTTGACCAATATTTTCTCAAACTATTCAATATTTCAATACTATTATAGCGCTCCTATTACATTTTGCAAATACGGTTAAAGTTGATGTTTATTGAAGGACATACAATTAGGTACTACATTTATTTTCAGAAGAGGTGCGCGTGATCCGCATGGAAATTCCCACAACCACGAAAATTGGTACAACCACGTTGTTGTTTACTTAACTTATCCAATTATCTGAGTTCAACGGTCAACAGAACTCCACTACGACACATGTTTACCAAGCTCCAGTTTTGTAAACAGAAAGTGCCGCGTAATGCAAAGATGGTGGCAAATAATGATATTCATAAATTTTAAGCAATGATATTAACATTAGTAGCGCCCATTTTACAAACATGATCAATTAATGTAATATGACTCACATTATATTACATTTAAGTTTTAAGGCAGTAGTATGTGACTCTCACATTTGTTAGAAGATTAGTATAACTTGTGATACTCTACTAGTAGACTACAAATTTTCAAACAATTGTATCAATTTTCAAACATCGTCTAATCCTTCTAATACTCAAATCCCAATAGATTTATAATCCATCATTAATGTAGAATTCTTGTGTTAGCGTAGACGGATTAGTATATGTATTACGGTTTGTCTTATGTGAGCGTATGTAGTGGCATCGAAAATCAGTATATAATCTATCTATCGATTGAAATCATTTTGCAATAAACAATGGTCATCCGATCCAAACAAAGTAAAATAGTAAAAATATTCATGTGATTATGCGTTGGACATTACCATCCAACACATGCACAGTTGTATATCTATTGCCACCCAAATGAATAACACCTCGTCATATCATATCTTTATAACCGACACTTGCTTATCATTTCATACTAAACCTTCATCTCAATCAATAATTTACACTATTGTAAATTATTCATTGGGACAGAGAGATTATGTTCAAAAGTTATTCTTGTTGCCTACATGAATTCACTTCTTAATTCAGCCTTCATTTAAACACGGTAATAATTTGTACGCAATTTACTTACTTCAGTTACCTTCATTAAGTGAACTAATTACTATCTAAACTATGAGATAAATTAATACAATCAAATCATATTATCTTCCTCTACCAATAACGTTAAAAAAATTAATTAATTAGATGATGTTAATATTACCATTTTTTACGTTAGTTCATCACCCTTTCTACATGATCGGATTTAATTAAAAAATAAACTGCCAGAGAAATAATAACTTCCTTCATGACAACTTCTTCGTCACAAAAATTTAGTTGACCCACCTAAATCATGTACTCCGTAACTACTATTCCCAATATTATGATCCCGTCTTAAGCTTAAGAAGATGGATATACGGTAAAGCACAATTGATATGTCTACATCTCTTAATTAGATTGTTTTGAAAATGATTAAAACGCGTAATTCAAATTAACAATGAGAATCGAAACACATTAATCATGATAAAATTAAGTATAAACATGTGAAATAAAACGTAAGATTACCTGATAAGTTCTTTTTGAAGTTCACCACCCTTGCTAGTTCTACGATGAGAGGTGGCACCAAAACCGGTAGTAACACCATAACTGTCAGTACCTTTGCTCATACTATCCATCACCCAATCACTGCTAGCCTTGACACGATCCATAGCAGCCGCGGATAACTCCACCGGCACAGAGGATCTTGCGACCGCCGCCACCTGAGCCACCGAGAGAGTTTCTCCGGCAAGCTTGACGGCGGGGTTTCTGTACTCCTCCACCATTTTCTTCACCTCATCGAGATGGCTCCCTGACACCGCCTCGGCCGCTTTCCCCCAGTTTAATGGGTCTGCCGAGTTAATAGAGTTGGGCTTGGCAATGCAGAGACCGTTTTCGGATGACCCATTTTGGTACACCTTCTGGTTCTCCATTTATGATTTTGGGGAATAAATAAATAAATAAATGATGAGGAGGAGGAAAAATGAAGGTGAGAGGAGTTTTTGTGTAAGGGTGTTTGGGTTTCTGAAATAAAAGAACTGAAAATTATGGTTTGGGGATACAAGAGAAGTTTAGCGGGTTTAAATAGAGTTGGGTCAAGGAAGGGAGGATGGTTGGGTGTGGTAGGTAAGGAGAGTGGTGGGCGAGTGACACAACCATGGCCTAATTACCCTTTTTATTTATGTTTTTCAATTTATTTTTTGTTTTTATTAATTTACGTAACTTTCTTATAGTCTTATCGCAATTTTATTTATTTTTTTATGAGGTAAGCGAGAGCCTCTATCTTCGGTGTACTGAGTATAGGTGATAACCTGCGAACCATACTGGGTTTTCTGAAAATTGCATAAGTTTAACCATTAGACTCCTTTGCCGACAAATTATCTCATCTTTGTTGGTAATATACATTTGGGTAAAATCTGACTAACGATGAATAATGTACTTCCATTCCATTTCATAATGGATTTTGTTTGAGCAAAATTTTCATATAAGACGGAATAATCGTCTTAAATTTAAAATAGGTCAAATAATAATTCGATCCACTTGTATAAATAGGACATACATTTTTTTATTTCCGAACAGCAAGTCTTGCTATAATGAGATTTTGTGATTTCCAAAACATTTCAATTTTATCTTTATATATTCGTCCTAGAGATTGTTATTTGACATCTCTTCACAAAAAAACATGTGCATAGATAACACTGATGAAGTTTGTGGTGGAGAAACTTTTAGGGTACAACTAGACATGTTAAATGATTTTTTTTTCTTCTTTTTGATTAGGTAAGAAAACTTGGTTGATCCTCTATGATAGGACCAATATATCTCATCCTTTCGAATGAGAGAGGTAAGTTGAAGACACCGGCTATCAAACCACCTCGAAAGAGTTGGACAGAAATGTCCAATAGAAGTCATGAAGTCAGCAACCTTGTTGGCTTCACGAAAGTAATGTTTAATTATCACTTCATCGAAAAAATGAAGGTCTAATTTCACATCCTTGATAATACTAGAAATTTCCCAAGAAATTTGTCAAGTACCTCGAATCGAGTTAATCACACATAAATTATCACCCTCCACAATTAACTTTGAGATTTTTAAGTATTTAGCTGCTAAAATACCTTCTTTTAAAGCGAGAGCTTCCGCAACAACGACACTATTGGATCCGCACTTTTTTGCTCCCAACAAAACGACTTTACCATTGTGATCTCTTATAGAATATCCTAAAGCAGCTTTATTACCTTCTATTCTCGATCCGTCAAAATTTAGCTTTAGGAAACCGTTTCTAGGTTTTTCTCACCAAATTTCTTCCTTACTAGAGTTGTTTCTAACTGACTCTTCTATCTCGGGATTGTTGAGATCCTTAAATCTAGTCACATTCCAGGTCTTAGTGCTATTATTACATAAAGTAATAAGTTTGTTGATACTTAAATTAAGATTATTAAAGATAATATCATTTCTATGAAACCATGCATTCCACCAAATAAAAATAATCTTAATGAAATAATCTTTTGGAAATGAGTTAGGCAAATTGGTTATGGGATAAGTTATTTTTATTCAGGTAAAAATATAGATAGACTCTATTTCAGGTTTGTAAAATACTTGTTTGTATGAGTCAGGATTATACAGGGTTCAGATCGGTTTAGGTTCCAAAACGGGTCAAACTAATGTTTTTTTACAATTGTTTAGTATTTTCTTTAATTTCTATTATAAACATATACTCCCTCTGTACCAGATCAATGGTAACACTTACTTAATACGGTCGTACCACACCAAAGGTAACATTCCTTATTTGGCCCACAACATTACCAAATTATCCTTATACCCATTTGATATTTACATAAAATGTCATTACATACCACACCTACCGACTCACAATTAAACTTACAATTACATACCCCACCTATTTTCTTCCCTCTTTACCTTTTTTTTACCCTCTTTTCTTAAAACCTTATTTTTTACCACGTTACCATTTGTATGGTACGAAGGAAGGAGTTATTTTTAATATTTATAGTTATTTTAATATTTTTAATATATTCAATATCGCAACTAGACATGTCATATAAAAGATGGCCCAACCAAGAATACCCACCGGAACTTGCCCTAACCTGAACCCGAAAACGACCTGACCTGATAATAACCCGCACATTTAGGGTCAAGAAACGTCGCTCGTAATCCAATCCTTAAATGAGTAAAAATTACTGAAGATTTGTATTTAAAATAAATAAAACTAATATAAAATGATAATAAAAACAAGATAAACTTTTAAAATTTTGAAATAAAGCTTACTTATATTTGCTTTAAAGCATTGTTTTATCACATGCATGATTAATTACCAAATAATTAACATAGAAATATAGTCACTATTCTTTACTTACGTGTACCAACTGATCAATCCAATACTTCGTGATATTGAATATATTAGACAAAAAAAATGATTAATATTCTTACTAACTAAATATGTATTAAATTAAATAATTATAAAAATTAAAAATAACTATATGTTTTGTACGTAGCTAGTTAAAATTTTTAAAAATAAACATTTGTAAAAATGCATTAGTTTGAGTCGTTTCTGACTCTAAACTGGCGCGTATTTAGTTATCTGACATTTACTATTAAGAATATTACATGTGAGGGGATATTACTTTTGATCATAATATTATCATGAATTTATTTTCGAGTTAGGGTTAATAAAAAATTCTAAAGTCCACCGGGTGTATAAGAATATCGCACACCCTAGTCAATGAGATGTCTTAGTTTTTATTTTATTAAGATTATACTAGGTTAGATCCCGTGCTAAAGCACGACATTTTATAGATTTTATTATATAGAGTGGTTCTAAATTAAATTATTTAAATAAATTAACTATAGTTTTAATTTAATGCTATAATCTACTATAATTAATTTTGACAATGATTTTTTTATATGTTTGTTTAATATATATGAGATAAGTTGCAGAATAGTATATGCAAAATATCGAGAATTCGAGATTTGGCATATATATGAAGTCATATAAGCTCAGTGAAAAATAGTCTTATGAGATCATCATGGGTAGCCAGGTAGGGGTGTTCATTGGTCCGGGACCGGATCGGACCGGACCAAACTCTTTGGACCGAAGACCAAATAAGGGTTAAAAGGTGGACCGAGGACCGGACCATATTAATATTGGCCTGGTCCGGTTTGGACCACCAAAATGCGTGGACCGGACCGGATCGAATGGACCAAAGTGGAACAAATATGATTGTCATGTACATGCCTAGCATATGAAATTAGAACTTGAAAAGTTCGTAACGATCAAAATAAGCTAACATTTTATATTCACTAGATTTAAGTACATAATTACACATCTTATAATACGTATAAACAAAGTTGGAAAATAAAATCAATAAAATTCCAATTTTAAAGATTCTTTTCTTATATAAGTTCGGTCCATGGTCCGGTCCGCGGTCCATTCGGTTGGTCCAGGACCAGACCAAAGACCAAACTAGAGTAAATAAGTCGACCGTGGACCGGACCGAATACAATTCGTTCCGGTCTGGTCCGAACCAAATGGTCCGGTCCGGTCTGATCTTTGGCCCGGACCATTGAGTGAACAACCCTAATCATGGGCATTTTTTTCTTACGTCAAAGGTTGTATAAAGGGTAATAAATTAAAGTTATGGTAGACATGTTTATTATTCAAGTTAATTTTGGCAATAATTGAGGAATTAATAAGATAATTTAATTATAGCAATGATTGATGATTGTTCCGGTTAATTTTGGCAATGATTTTTTACGTTATATTTTTTTAGCTTCGAGATTTGCCCCACAGTGTGTTTAGTAGAATGCAAAATTAAAGGCCCAATTATAAGTTAATATAGTTAGGCGGGAAAAAATGTAGAATGACCTATTCATTTAGTAAATAGGGGATTTTACTCCCTCCAATTTCATTTATTGTTCCTCTTTTCCTTTCTATCCATTTTCCTTATTGTTCTGATCTCTTTCCTTTTTTTTAACAACTTTGTGTGGTCCAAAATCAATTTGATGTGGGGTTATGCCAAAAAGAAAGGGGAAAAATAAATGAAATTGAAAAGTGTATTATTTATGGATAATTTATTCAATTTTAAAATTCTCATTGAGTAGGGTGTACGATGACATGATACACCCGGTGTACCGAAGAATTTCTAGGGTTAATATTGTTGGGAAATGTGTCCTCAACAATAGTGCGATCACATGATTTAAATATCATTATTAAATCTCATTTTAAGAATACATATGGGATGTAATATTTTTACAGTCAACTGGTCCACACATATCGGTAATGATTGGCTGACTAGAGTTTGACATTACTGTCGTGCGACGGTGGTGATCAGTTGATCCCCTTAGGTCATACCTATAGGGAAATACTCTTAATTGATTATTTAATTAATCGTATACCGATACGAGTTAATTAAATTGCTTAAAATTAACGGATGATTTTGTGAGTATAATTTACGTATCTTATTGTAAATATGATTAAATGAGACACGATCTAAGTAATCGAACTATTTTATTACTTAGATGAAATTATTGTTTACAGAAACAATTGAATCGGAATGAATAAATTATTGTAAATTACAGAATGTTGTAATTTATAATTCGGAAAACACTTTTGGTACAAGTAATTATGAATTACAATGATAATTTTTTATAAGTGACATATTTTATTAATATGTTGATTTTTAATGGTTAAAAATACATTTTATAAATAAGGTGCCATGAAATGTGTCACATGTGACATATTGACAAAATCACAAATAAAATGGACTCATCCATTTTATGTGAGTGTACCGAAATAAATGGAGGGAGTTAGTGGAAATTGTGTTAATTGTTTAAGTATAAACACAATGATAAAAGCTAACAAGTAGGCATGCAAAACCTAAGCTTTTGAGAAGAGCAAAAAGAAAAGGTATTGGGCATCCTACCCAAGCCTTATTTTCGGCCACTCCACAAGAAAAGAGAGAAGAGCTTTTCTCTTTTATGATAATTCATTCTTCCCATCCAATTTTCTAGTGTAAGAAAATTCATCAAAAACTCTCTACAATTTATGATAATTCTAGAGAAATAAACTCACAAAAAATTACTCCATCTCTTGACCGAAATTTTCAAGAGCAATAATACAATTTATTTTGTATCAATTTTATAGCAAAAACTAATATTATTATTAGATCTAAATAATATTGGTTATTAAGATGTATTTCTTGGGTATATGCTTTTGGGAGGGATTCTACATTTGAATCCTTGTTCTTCCATTTGGAGAGCTCAAGAACAAAAGAGAAGGAGATCTCTTTTGTGCCCATATAAACCGAAATACCCATTGTAAGAATATGATTTCTTCTCTATTTTGTTTATTTGTTTGCATGCATAAAATCCATATTTAATTTTATGACAAATTAATTAAGACATATATGAGTATGTTAGTGTATATAGATCTACATTTCTTTCAATTGGTATCAGAGCCACGGTTGTTTGCATGCAAATTGGTTAAAAGTTTTTCCGAGTTATAAGAATAACAAATAAAACTTGTAAAATTTGTGTTATTATGATATATCACGAAATTAATCCATGCATGTTAATATTTCTGGTCCTAAAATGTTTTAGGATATTTTGGTTAATTTTACGGATTTTTATTGTTCATAATTTACAATAATGGCATTTAAATGTGATTTTATGAGTAAAAATCTCATTTTTGGTCTAAAATTAGCTATACTTCGAATTTTCCATTGATTTTTGGATATGTTGTCATATATATTATTTTGAGATAACCTGTAAATTTTCATAATTTTTGGACTTGTTATGCTCGAAAAATGGATTTTTCATTATTAAATTCGGATTTAGGTGAAAAATAGGTTAATATGAGTTAAATTTCGAATCTGGTCATAGAAAATTAATATGTTGTCACATGCAATTTTACAAGATGTGTGTAAAATAATTGGCTATAAAGAAGTCTTTTTGCATGATTTATGGATTTTTGAAAAAAAAAATAGCATAAATACTGACATTATTAGTGAAAAATTAATAAAACATAATCTATGACTTAGAAAAAACGTCTAATGTTGCATTTTATTATATTTTTCAGATCTAAAATTGAAAAGTTAATGAATATAATTTTTCCATGTTTTTATGATTATTTTTGTTAAAACCGATAAACCGCAACATTGTTTTTCCGGAAAAATTTCGAAATTTTTAACCTAAGATTTTGAACATTATGAGTGTCATGGTATTTTTCCAGAATGTTCATGAGTTTAAATTTCAAATTTTGAGTTTATTTGAAATTTTGTGATTTATTTGAAGTTTATAGCTTATTTTTGTAATTTTTGGTCCATTTATGAACAATTTTATAAAATATGGGTTAATTATGGTCAAATTATTAGTGAAGACTAAATTTTGAGTCCTAAGAGGTTAGGGTAATTAACTTATGCGTAAATATGAGTTTATGTATTTTTGTGATTGTAAAATGTTGAAATCACGCAAATCCGTAAAAACCGAGTAATATACGATATTGGCTAATTAAAGGCGATTTAGCATAAAATTGAGCATGTTCATACATATTATAATGCTGCATTTTCTTTATGATTGTCATATTTTTAATTTATGTAATTTTTGAATTATGTAATTTTACTTAGTATGGCCTTAGATTTTAATTGGTATTTCCCGAAATGTATGGGAATATCGATTCGGTTGTAATTTTTATTGTGATCTCGTATCACCGTTTTGTAATTTAATAGATTTATTTTATTTTAGTTACAAATGTATAATAGGAAATTATGTAATTTGCTATGTAATTTTATTTATCTCGGAGTTCCCAAAGATGGATTTCTTCAAGATGGTGATACATAAAGACGGTGTTACCTCGAGATGCGTGCCACAACCGAAGTTCAAGGGACCAGTGGAGTTGGTTTCCGAATATGTAATAGTTAATTAGATTTTCTATTTTTTAGGAAGGCCATACTAGGATTTAAATTTATGCTTTGCATTTTATTTATATGTCGCATGCATCGCTAAATCGCCATAACTAAAACATGCATTGTCATTTTATCGAATTTATCGACCGTGTCAATTAGAATTATCGTAGTTCACCGCTTTAGTTCACTTAAAACGTGATAGATAATAAATTGACATGACCTCTCGCTAAAACAATCAATTGAGACATAGCCTTACCAAATAGTAGAAACCATGAAAACCTATTTCGCGAGGGAGTGCGCTCGGCCCCACCGGGGTACAAACCTTGTTACGTAGGGGAAGTGGGTGATAAATGTCTATCCACCGAATTCATGTTGATAAGGGATGTATCGGCCACACCGTGCCCAAGTTAATGTGGGTTTGGATCATGACACATTTATTCGAAATTTGGATTGAACTCAACAAAAGTTTTTGATAAGGGATGTATCGGCCTCACCGTGCCCTTGTCGGATGTGTTTTGGGCTAAAGATAAATGTTAATGTAATATTATCGACCAAGAGTTCTAAAAGTAGAATCGATTAAACGTTAATCCACCGAGTTATATTGATAAAGGATGTATCGGCCCCACCGTGCCTAAGTCAATATGAATTTGGGTCTTGGAATCATTTATCATAGTTGGGTAGAGGTCACTATGCAAATGCTTTACTTGTTATTTACAAGTATTATTATAACGATAAATGTTAAGTTTTCCACTATTCCGTTATTATTGTTCTATTTCTTTACCACAATTCATATACGATATCATTTCGTTTTTTTGATTCAAATCTCCTTAAAACATCGTAACTAAAGACAAATATGAATTTGCTTCTAAAACCTCAAATGAACCATGGATAAGGATCTCTTGTAAAGAGTATAGATTAAAGCTATTCATTATCAAACAGGTTTTTGATTCATGACTAACACTTCTACTTACAATGGATTATGTTTCATATACTTAATTAAATTAAATACCTTGAAGCGATAAATTGTTTTGGTAATTAGTTTTGTCAGAATTCGTAATTGACCAAAATAACGCAACCACTTCAATGAAAGTTTTAAGACTAAAACGAACAAATGAAGAGTAATCTTCATGAATTCAATTTTGCTTCTCAAAGCAAAGACTCATTGAAATGAGTGGGAGCATTCTCTTAAACCGTTAAGATGAGAACGAGGTTCAAGAAGTAAAGATAATAATGGAATTGATACAAGGTAATGTTAAAGGTAAAGTTGTTGAGAATGACGATACTAAACCTATCAATTCCGACCGATAAAGTTTCCATTGTCTTAAATGTTGGACACTAGAAAAGAAACTACCCCAAATTATTGAAGAATCAACAAATTAGTTGTGGGACATCTAATAGGATCTTCTTCTTTAAATGTTTATATGATTGGCATAAATTTTGCTAGTACCACTTCGTCAATATTAGAAACCGGTGGTGGTTTACATCGTTGTACTTGATACATAGAATGATTAGAATATGACGACTAGCATCAATGATGTCGAGAGATAGAGTCATTGTGTACTCAATCTAGTTTTCGGGTTTGGAGTTGTACTTAATTGTGACTATTAAGTACATAAACTCTAAATAAGAATACATACTTGTTAAGATACAAAGGAGGTTTCACTTTTGTGGCCCTTTACACCACGATTTAATATATGGCTAGCCCATTATCAAGGTGATAATATTCTAAACCAAACTAGAACGATATATCATGAAGATGATGCAAGACTCAAATTGGTAACCCAAGATTAAACCTTAAATTTTGGAATGATGAATGCAAAGAGTTATCGAGTACTCTTGAAACCATTAGATTGTTAATGGTATATGCGTATCTTGTATTCAAAGCAAGATGTCTCGTGCCTTTTGGTTGAAAAGGAGATCGAGGTTGTAAATCATTGATCCAAAATAGGTTGATCATTTTTTTACCAACGATTTAAGTTGACGCTAGTGTGTTCACTTAATAAGGTAAATAGAGAAATCTTTGAAGAAGTTCAAGAGTTCAAGGAATCACGATTTAGTCGTGATGGGATTATCAAAGTGAAGACTCTGATATAAGCCAAAGGAAATGTGATATAGTATCACAAGTTAATCTCTCTTAGCACGCATTATGAAATAATGTGTGGATGGATAAGAAATAAAACGCTATTCGATATGGTTTGGACTTCAATCAAGTTACTTTGAGTTACTTGATCCTTTTGGGGATTTTATCATTTTTTGTCTAAATTATTTTTTCCACTAAATCGAATCATATGAGATATGAAATGGTAAGGGTACCATGGTTGTAAGTTTTTCACAAGAAACAAATGCTCATTTTTCCCTTGCAATTATCACGAGCACGACGGGTTTGCGGCTTATGAAGCTGTCTTTCTAAAATACAAGTTTATTTTTAGAAGACAGAGTGGGAGAAATTATTCAAGAGCCACAAAGAATGCCACAGAGAATGTTATGTCGCAAGAAACTAGTCTTTCTTGGCTACATGAGACGTTTTGTGTAAGACATTATACATTGTTTCTTCAAAACCTAGGAGGTTAAATTCGTCACTTGTTAAAGATGATGAATTCATGCTACTTTTAAGAAAGTAAAGAGCTTATAACTTACAAAAGAAATTGTTTGATTCAAGTTGATTACTTCTATAAAGTAATGAACATATGACTTACATATGTGTGTTTAAAGTCACAACTCATTACAAGGCTTAGAACCATGAAAATCCGAAACGAAAGGGCTTGATTAGTGACAAAGGGTCTTGCACTAATAAAGAGATATTTCAATGCAAGATTAGTTGCAAAGGGTTTTACACTAATTGAAATGATTAAGTCTATTTGGATCTTCTTAGGGATTGTGTTTCATTATGAGGATATGCATACAGCAAGTGAATCTAAAACCCACTTCTTCAATAGAAGGAATGTATTCAATACATGTCATAAGTTTTATAGATTCTTGCAATCCTAAGATAATGTGAAACTTAAGAGAGAATCTTAAGTAGGACATCAATGAGTTGGAATCAACATTTTGATCATGTGATAAAACATTTCTCGATAAGTCGAGAAGTTGTGTTTATACATGGAGTTTAGTGGGAGTTACGGAATTTTTAATTAGTCCGATATGTGGATGACATATTGATCATTGAGAATGATTTAAGACTTTTGGAGTATTATAATACATCTTGAATATCCGGATTTATGAAGATAAATCCACATGATATTAGCGTCAGTAAGAAGTCTTATGTTGATAAGATTCATGACTAGTTCAATTAAATTGAACATATTTGATTGATTTCATTTGCTTCCGCTGCCGAATCAATTAAAAAGAAATGATGTATAACACTTCATATGCTTTGAGTATGATGAATTGTTTTTCAAAAATCGAATTTAAGTAATCTTTACCAAGTAAGCTATAAAGATTACCCTTAAGTGCTTGCAGAAGCATTAAGGAAGTAAAGCAAAGTGTTTATGATGCAATATTGTGTAAGGGTGTTACACAAGTGACAATTGACAATTGAGATTGCGCATGGTTTCCGACAAAACCATAATCAAAACACACTAGGATGGTTAAGATACCATTGTGGCAATGTTAATTAAGAAGTAGATTTTCTAGAATCGTTCTAGGCAATAAAGAACAATGAGAGATATTTATAACGGAAATTGAGTACACTTGCAATCATGGGATGTGCAAGAAGGATGGGTCCCACACACTGTGAAAATAGTGGGAGCTATTCTTAGGCTAGAGGACCTATGTCTTGATTGGATCTCGACACGTACTCAGGAAGTTTTGTAATGCAAATGTATACATTACAAAGGAAAACGAATATGTAGTGAGGTTAAGTAAGGTACAAGAAATTGATAAAACCTACTAACCAAAGCCTTCTCAAAGGCAAAACATGATGAGTCATGTCATTTCAATTGAATTGAAATGAACAACTACGTACAAGATCAAATTAGATTATAGAACATGAAATAGTAATCAGGCATTGACTATTCATATGTGATAATCGCATTTGTCGTTCGAGTTTTACTTTAAAACTCTTTTATTATACTTTGTTACATCCAAACGGGTTGTAGAGACAATTGAACCCCGTTAAAGTGAACATGGATTAGCATTGTATTCGCCCATAGTCACTTGTATGAGGTGACGTCTCGAAGTGACTAGAGTGTGATGCGATTGATGGCAAGTTCAAGTGCCATAGAGTCAAAAGAGAATGACTAGTCGATCACATAGGCAGACTGTTAGGAACACTTTGTCGGGCCTAATGACCGCTTATAGAGTTCTGGCAAATTTATATAGCCTGGTCGTGGCGAGAGCTGCTATAGTATTCTAATGAGTCGATTCTTTTGACTAAAGACTATTCACCTAAGATGGCACAGTTTCAGATTAACTTTGATTTGTGTTACTACGACCTTCGTAAATGGGGTCAAATGGGCATATTTTGGGTTATGATGGCTGTGGCTAGTCGAAGGGAATGAGTGCGATAGGAATTGTCCATCCCCTTGTCAGGGTTAAAACAATATCTCAGGGCCACTCGAGGAGTAATGAACTAGAAATGCGTGGCCACGCTCGGAAGGTATCCAGAGTGGATAAATCCGGTCAATCAGTTATTCTCCAGATCGAGGAAACCACTCTCGATATGATCACTTGCAAGTACGACCTGAAAGACACCTTGCATTGAGTGGGACATATTAATAGGACAAGAGAATTGGTGACGCACACTTGTCGAGGACAAGTGGGAGATTGTTGGGAAATGTGTCCTCAACAATAGTGCGATCACATGATTTAAATATCATTATTAAATCTCATTTTAAGAATACATATGGGATGTAATATTTTTACGATCAATGGTCCACACATATCGGTAATGATTGGTGACTAGAGTTTGACATTACTGTCGTGCGACGGTGGTGATCGATCCCCTTAGGTCATACCTATAGGGAAATACTCTTAATTGATTATTTAATTAATCGTATACCGATACGAGTTAATTAAATTGCTTAAAATTAACGGATGATTTTGTGAGTATAATTTACGTATCTTATTGTAAATATGATTAAATGAGACACGATCTAAGTAATCGAACTATTTTATTACTTAGATGAAATTATTGTTTACAGAAACAATTGAATCGGAATGAATAAATTATTGTAAATTACAGAATGTTGTAATTTATAATTCGGAAAACACTTTTGGTACAAGTAATTATGAATTACAATGATAATTTTTTATAAGTGACATATTTTATTAATATGTTGATTTTTAATGGTTAAAAATACATTTTATAAACAAGGTGCCATGAAATGTGTCACATGTGACATATTGACAAAATCACAAATAAAATGGACTCATCCATTTTATGTGAGTGTACCGAAATAAATGGAGGGAGTTAGTGGAAATTGTGTTAATTGTTTAAGTATAAACACAATGATAAAAGCTAACAAGTAGGCATGCAAAACCTAAGCTTTTGAGAAGAGCAAAAAGAAAAGGTATTGGGCATCCTACCCAAGCCTTATTTTCGGCCACTCCACAAGAAAAGAGACACTACAACAAATAAGGTAATTGGCGACCATATAAGGCGACTGAGAACAGTCGCCATTTAGAATAAAGCGACTAAGACCCGTCGCCCGCACTTCGTAGCAAGGTTTGGTCGCTTTTGGCGACAGCGTTAAATCGCCAAATTTGGCGATGAATTTTTTTAAAGCGGGCGATCGAAATTCGTCGCCAAAATTGGCGACATGTCATTAGTCGCCAATTTAGCGACTCGCCATTTGTCGCTTTTTAAATATACACGTCATCTCCATATCCTCCAAAATGGCGACGGGTAATGGTCGCCATTTTGGCGACGTAACTTGTCGCCATTTTGGCGATCGATTTCGTCGCCAATGGCACTGTTTTCCGTCGCCAACGTCCCTAAAATTAATTCATGATCAGAGACTTAGCGACGGAATGCCGTCGCCAAATGCCCAGTGTCCGTCGCCAAAATTACATGTTTTTTTGCCTAAAAATCGTTTTTGACCTAGCCAAATACGTAAAACCTGCAAATAAACCAACACTTCCAGCAGAGAACACTAAACCAACGGTTGTAAATAAACATCCACCAACGGTTGTAAATAAACATCCAGATGGTTTTTTGGGTTATCAGGACCGGGAATAAGTAAAGAGAGGAAAATAAATTGTCTTTTCAGACAAAGCCAAGGAGGTAAGTTGTACGGCGTGGTCATTACGGGCCAACACGAGTAGTTTCTACCAAGCCCGACCAAAAGGGTCAAACCCATCCGTACACAAGCCAAGTCTCACATTGCGAGGTTCCTCGGCAAAATCGGGATATAACCTATCAAAACGCTTCCACTCCTCCCCGTCACTCGGATGACACATCTTTCCTGGTGTACGAGGATTTTCTTTGTGCCATCTCATTTGGTTGGCAAGATTTTTCGTGGCATACATTCTTTGAAGTCTAGGAGCTAATGGAAAATAAATTAATGTGTTTTTACGATATTGGTTTCTTTCTCTTTCCACTCCTTTTATTACCCTTCTTCCCCTTCAAAACAATATTTCCTTCACTTGTCTCATATCTATCCCTTTGACATTTCTTACATTTGTCAAGCAAAGCATCATCTTTCCAAAAAAGCATACATCCTTTAGGACATGCATCAATCTTTTCATGTGGAAGTTGAAGACCTTTGACCACTTTCTTGGTATTATAGAAATTTCGGGTCATAACATTATTATCGGGTATAACATCCTCAACCAACGTAGCAATACTATCAACGGCTTTAAATGGCATATTATACTCACATTTTAAAGAAACTATCCTGGATGCAACTTGTAACAATGTCATTCTACTCCCCTCATATAAGGTTTTTTCGGAAGCACTTAGCATGTCAAAAAAGGCTTTTGCTCTTGGGTTTGGTTGTTCTTCATCAATCATTGGTACACGGTCGTCATTAATGAAATCATTAGACTGAAAGGCATCAAGTACCATTTCTCTATATGGGTTCTCATTTTGTTGGATTTGAGGCTCTTCGGGATAATATTTTTCTCCATGGGAGATCCAATTGTAGTAGTTTGGAAAAAAACCATTTGTAACAAGATGCTCTTCTACTTCAATGTCAAATAAATATTTTAAGTTTTTACATTTAGTACAAGGACACCTAAGTTTATGTTGTTCCAAATCATATGAATCTTGACATCTAGCAAATTCAATAAATCCACGAACTCCCTTTACAAATCTAGCGATAGGACGTTTCTTCTTATCTACTCTTTCTTCGTACATCCAATTACGTTCAGATCTCTTCATTTTAATCTATAAGCAATATATAGCAAACTAACCATTTTAAATAATAATATTTAATTTCAACAAAAAAAGCAATGGTTATCTCATCCTCCATTTTATGCTAATTTCAAGATTTCAATTGGGTCCTTATCACTCCAACCTAAACCCATCAATGTACGTTTCAAGTCACTAGCAAACACACATTTGTGAATTATTAATGAGAAAAAAAAAAGCGCAAACAATTCCCCTTAGTTCTCCAAATACACAATGTGGAAAAGATACATATTCCACATATGTATTCAGAGAACATTGGAGAAATTTGCAACCAAATTCTTTTCTCATTAATAAAATCACAACTATGTGTTTACTACCTAAGTGACTTGAAACGCATAAAGACGATCCCAAAATGGGGACTATTCAAGAATTGCTCTAATGAGTAATTCTTGAACGAGTACTAGGTCATTATATATTAAACAAGTTGTCAAAATTATAAGGCAAATTTATACAATCCCCTAATCAAATGACATTACTAATTTAGCAAATTTATACATCATGCTCATTGTATTCAAGAAAAATGCTAATTAATTAACAAAAATGCTAATTAAATTATTCTAACTTAATTAATTTGGTTAATTATACAAGTTGTCAAAAATGCTAATTTCTAACCCTAACTCAAATTAATTAACAAAAATGCTAATTAAATCATTCTAACTTAATTTGGTTAATTATAAGGCAAATTTATACAATCCTAACATTATACTACCTTCATAAAACTATACTACCTTCAACAATACTACTTCAATATTACTAAAACTAAGCATCACTAATCAAATCACATTACTAATTTAACAAAAACCCCAATTTCTACCTTCATAAAACTATACTACCTTATACAATCCCCTAATCAAATCACATTACTAATTTAACAAAAACCCCAATTTCTAACCCTAACTCAAATTAATTAACAAAAATGCTAATTAAATTACAACTACATACAATAATAAGCATCACTAATGTATAAATTACAACTAGATACTAAATAAGGATCACAACTTAAACAAAATATGAAGGATTGAAGTAATTAAATCGATTTGAGTCGAAAACAAACCTTTATTATAAACAAAGGGTCGGTAGGGATGTAGTGTGCGGATGGCGGCGGCGAGTGGTGGCGTCCGGTGGTCGTTGTAGTTGGTGGTGGCGTCGGAACTCTTGGCGATTTTTTTTTTGTTTTGTTGATAGATAGAATGAATGAGGGACGGGGTGAGAAGAATCTGTCAAAAAAAAAAGAAACAAGGCTATTGGCGGACCGTTTTTGGTCGCCAAAATGGCGACGGGTAATGGTCGCCAATTTGGCGATCGATTTGATCGCCAAATTGGATAATATTGCGTCGTAGAAGTGGATTTCATACGGATTTTGGATAAAAAGGTATAGTCGCCAAATTGGCGACGGATAGTGGTCGCCCGTTTTTTTTTTCCTGTCGCCAATTTGGCGACTGTAGTATGTCTGTCGCCTTTTTCGTGTTTTCTTGTAGTGAGAGAAGAGCTTTTCTCTTTTATGATAATTCATTCTTCCCATCCAATTTTCTAGTGTAAGAAAATTCATCAAAAACTCTCTACAATTTATGATAATTCTAGAGAAATAAACTCACAAAAAATTACTCCATCTCTTGACCGAAATTTTCAAGAGCAATAATACAATTTATTTTGTATCAATTTTATAGCAAAAACTAATATTATTATTAGATCTAAATAATATTGGTTATTAAGATGTATTTCTTGGGTATATGCTTTTGGGAGGGATTCTACATTTGAATCCTTGTTCTTCCATTTGGAGAGCTCAAGAACAAAAGAGAAGGAGATCTCTTTTGTGCCCATATAAACCGAAATACCCATTGTAAGAATATGATTTCTTCTCTATTTTGTTTATTTGTTTGCATGCATAAAATCCATATTTAATTTTATGACAAATTAATTAAGACATATATGAGTATGTTAGTGTATATAGATCTACATTTCTTTCAAATATATAGCGTATGTATAGTTGTTTTTAACAAGTTTAGACCCCGTGCAATAAATGCACGGTATATGGAATTTTTATTTATTTTTAATAAATTATTTATATAATATTGTCTCAATAATTGTTCGTATATCTCGTCATTATCTTTTGTTTTGAGGAAAAAAATTTGAAACAAAAATTGATTAAGAGAATTTAGTTATGCGCTGAAAGTTAATCTAAAGAAAATATTTTTTATACCCTAAAACTAATGATTTCAATTTTCAAATTCTCTCAAATTTTTTTGCGAACATAAAATTAGTGATTTATAGTTTTGTTTTTACATAGTATGAGTGAAGTCCTTCTCAAATAATAGTATCAATAAAATATTTAACAATTTATAATTTTGTATAAATTATATTAATATTTAATTAAAAGATTATAGTCTAAAGTTTTTTGAAAATAAATAATTTTATGAAAATATATATTTTAATGAAAAATTATAAATTAATGAAATAAAATATAATATATAAGTAAATTTCTTATTTAGGGCTTGCTTGGATTGAGGATAAAAGGGGAAAATAAATAGGGGAGTGATAAGTAAGGTGCATTTTCCATGTTTGGTATTAGAGTAAAAGAATATATAAACTCATGAGTTTATCTATTCTTTTAGTAGATAGAAAATGATATATTATAAATTTATCTTAATATTAAACCAAGTCAAACATTGTGTGGGATATCTGGTCTTACATGGATATTTTGGAACGAGACACATATGTCAAAAATACAATTAATCAGTTTAAATATGTCGGTTCATCATACATGTATCTATCGTTAATGACTTTTTGTGTTCGGCAAATTGTTAGTAAATTTTGAGCTACATTTATTACCTTATTGCGTCGTTTATTTTATTAAAGCGACGTCATTGTATACTGGTTCTATAAGAGACCATTCTTATTATATACTTGTAACAGTTTTATATTTACTACAGCAAGGATTGTTTGTAACTTATTACGCGGTATTTTTATTATTTTATACTCCGCAATACTCTGTATGATTAACTTATGAATTTATTGTTGAAGTTAAAGAATTTATTTACCAAGCATATTATTAAATATGCTAGTATTAAATGAGCTATCGATTATATACATATTAAGGGAGCGTTTGGTTAGAGAAAGGGAAATGGAAAGGAAATTAGAAAGGGTAAGAAGGGGAAAGGTAAGGGATTACCTAAAACTTAACTAGTTGTTTGGTTACATCAAGAAAATGAAGTGTGGTGGTTGTGGTTTGTTTTGGTGTACGGGTGGTGGTTTAGGTGAGGTGGTGGAGGAGGTGGTGGTGGTGGTGGTGATGGTGGTGGTGGCTTGGTGGTGGTGGTGGTGGTGGCGTCATGGTGGTTATGGAGGTGGTGGTTTATATGGGGTGGCTGTGGCGGTGGTTTTTGGTGGTGGTTTAGGTAGGGTGGTTGTAGTGGTGGTGGCGGTGGCGGTGGCGTCATGGTGGTGGTGGCGGTGGTAGTGAGGTGGTTGTGATGGTGGTGGTGGCGGCGTTATGGTGGCTGTGGCGGTGGTGGTTTATGTGGGGTGGATGTGGTGGTGGTGGCGATGGGCTCTTGTTGGTGACGGGTGTGGTGGGAGTCGTAAGTGTGGTGGTAGGTAAATAAGGTGGTTGAAGGGTAACAAGGGTAATGAAATCTCATACCTTGGGGGGTGGGGGTAAGGAATTAGATGGATTGAGAGGTAAGGAAGGAAATTGCATTATCTTTGTTTGTGTCAAACAAACAACAATAAAGGGAATCAATAACTTTGTTTCCCTTTCCCTTTCCCTTTCTTATAGACCTCCAACCAAACGCCCCCTAAATTAAGATTTGACGGATTTAGAGAAGAATTTGTATTTTCATAGACGAGATTTTTTTATTTCTTTGACGGTCAAGATCGAATAGTTCCTAGTCGAGTTGAACAAGTCACATGAGAGGCCAAAACACACGTAGAATTTTGAAGACAGTACAATGATCATAGTCCTAATCTCCAGTGGCAAATACGTCCAAACATAACTAATTAAAAGCTAAAAAGTGAGATGAATTATCTTAAAGAAGAAAACAGGGGTTGGTAGGGACAAATGTGGTACGTTGATTTAGGAAGTCGGGTCGATCGAACGGTAGAGAAAAGGGGTTGGACCGTCTCAAATAAGGAAATGATGGAGAAAGTGAAAGGAGATGGGGAAGAAAATGCAACGAGGGAAGAAGGGTAGTTGTTGTGTTGACAATAGTATAATACTGAGTTTGTGGGTGTGCTAACTTTATATGCACAAGAGTATTAGTCAAAGAAAGGGTAGTTAGTTGATTTTTAAGAATGCCAATTCTTACTATTTCTTATCATCATCAAGTAATCATATGGCCTCTACACTCTTCACCCATCCACTTTAGTTTTGGTAGGTATGAACACATGAGTCATAGGAGGAAAGGGATACCTATTATTCTTTTTTATTTCTTAGTTACTAACTAGTTTTCAAACCGTGCAAAATTGCACGGGTATGTTTTTAATAACATGGGTACCCTAATAACATTGTCGTAAATATTTAATATTTTAAAAAATATTAACCAAAATACATAAATATTTTATACTCTATTTCTCTTATAATGATAATAGATTAAAACACTGCAAAAATGCAGTGTTAAAATATGGTATGAAGTATATTAAATGCAATGTATATAAAACAATATGCATGTCATACAGAAAAATTATATCTTACTGAATATATTTATGAGATAATAGCTTCTTTTTTTAATATTTTTTATTATATCTGACTGAATTTATGCATGTCATACAGAAAAATTATTTTAATATTTTTAATTAAAAAATTAATTTTATATAAATTTTATTTATATCATTAAATAAGAAAATAATTTTAAAAATAATGAATATAATATTATTTATTAATATTAAGTATGATCTAATTTTAAAAAAAAAATTCGGCTGAAAAATGATAAAATAAAAGGCAGCATAAACTTTTTTTTGACCCGTGTTCTGACCTTAACTCAAACCGACCCGTATTTGACCCGACTCGTATTCCGACTCGACCCGTATGTCTCGACCCGACCGACCCGTTTATCATGTCTACATTTGGCCCATGTCTCTTGACTCATAAGGCCTAATAGATTAATAGTATCATTAGGCTCATAATTCGTATTTCAAAGGTTTAAATTGGCCCTATTGTTATCACCAAGAAACTTTGAAACCCTGCCGCCACAATCCCACATAAATTCGTGCCATTGAAATACAAACTTTTAGGCTAAGAGATAAGTCTGACTTCTTGTTTCTACCTAATTGTTTGATTACATCACTAATAACGCCGCTCCATAGCTCTTAACACCATTGTCCCTCGATCACTTCTCTCTCATCCTCCCGCACCCAAACTCACCCCTAAATCTCATCCTTTACAGCCTTAATTTTTTTATCCTCATGCATGAAGTGAAGATTATATAAGTATGTGTTATCATGCCTTTGAATTTGTTTTTGAACACCATTTTTTATCACCTTTTTCTCGATTATAATTAATTTTCACTCTTGATTAATATTTCTGGTACAAAATGATTCCCAAAATTTTTCATGCAAATATTTGTCTATTTTTCCCCCCTTTTTAAAATTTTTATTGTTGTGAAAATTAATAGTTAATCTGCAATTGAAAAACAATATTAAGTTTTTTTCTTTTAAGATATTTTTCGCTTATTCTTTATTTAAGTTATTTTTCTACTTCTTTTTCGACATTTTTTCTCATTGTAATTATTTTTTCAGACAGAATTCTTGGGTTTTATGAAGAAGTTAGCAAATTGTCTTATGTCGAGGAAATTAAATTCAACAGAGAACGTGGTTACAATTTCAGAAAAAAAAATGTTGTTTTATGGCGGGTCCCACATTTCAGGAATTTAAAAAAAAAAAAAAAACTTGCTGTGATGACGTGGACGCACAGAAATCCTTTAAATGTTCTTGTTTTATTAAGATAAGATTTCATCAATTCTTATTTAAGACTTGTATATCCATTATAAAATTTAAATAGGGTCGAATAAAAAAGATAGGACAAAAGCATAATGCCTAAAACTATTAAAAACTTTGTTATATCTATTTAAGTGGGATGATATTTGACTAAATTTAAAATTAAGACGAGTATGTCAATCCTAACAAAGACGGACGGTACGAAATTAGGTTGCAAGGACAATTTATAACTAATCACGTGTACTAATTTTAGTAAGCTACGACATAGACTTATTAAAACATGGTATAGATCAGATAATATTATTGTCAAATTAGGATTGCTTAAACATTTTAAATTTGTCTTATATCCCCATTTATCCACCCACTTCTTCATGTTTTTCTTTTCTAATTGTGTTATATTTGTTTTAAGCATGTAGTTACTAGTTATCCTCCTTTGTAATTTTACCTTTTTTTTTTCTCTTACAATTCGTAAAGCATACAACATTCTCTTATTTCATTGTTTGTATTCCAATAAAAAAAATGCAAGGAAATGATCAAAGTCAGTTACAAAGTTGAGAAAGAGCTAACAGGGCCGCTCAGTCACTGATTTATCTTTACAATCGTAGTTAAAATTTCCAAATTTTTCTTATAAAATTTTTATCTTTTGAAAATTTTGATGATATTACTTGGTCACTAATCAAACGAATGGAGTAATATTTTATTGCTAAGTGTTGTCGCAATGGACCTATATAATAGGTAAAATAAGATGTAATTTAATTAGTGAAAGATGAAGGGGTTGGTGAAGAGTAGAAGAAAGGTGAGACCACGTAAGTGTTATTAGTGTAATAGTGCGTGGAACTAATGTTTCCACAAATAATGGTGGCACAACATTTATGTGGAAGTAGGGATGTTGCATATGTTTTTTTTAATTTATAGAGATGTGGATGATATTGATTTTCAATAAGTCTTACTTGTGACGGATAAGCTTGTGACGGGTCAAGTAGTATACCCACATGGGTAAATAAGACAAGAAGTAGAATGCATAGTAAATCACAAATGAGTTGTCTTTATCCTCCCAAGTGAATTTTATTTGACCCGTCACAAGTTTGTGACGGATATCAACCGTTACAAATGAGAATTTGTGATTGATTTTAGAATTTGTACTATAATACTAGTATATACTTATGGCTTAACCTTCATATACTTAATTGCTTTCATCATTTAATTCTTCTTTGTTATTGTTGAGCAGTTGTATATGTAGGACAGTACCACCCACAAGAAACGCCTAAAGCTTCACCATCAACCAAATCACAAATTCTCATTTGTGATGGCACATATCCGTCACTCTTGAGTGACGGATACCATTTTACCTCACAAAGTACCCACTTTTTCTCTCTCTGCAACACTATTTATGTGGTCCACTTTCTTCACTAACCCATTTTGTTACCATTTTATCTCACAAAATATCCCACAAAATATCCGCAATGGTAACCTGTCACAAGGGAGACCAATTCCAACCAAATGGGGTGCTTACTTATCAATAATACGATTATGCTATCTCGTCCCGTTATATATAGGCATTTGAAGGAATGTAATGCTTGAGTATTATTGAAATCGTAAACTAGTATAAATACAAAGTACAAGTGGAACTCCCCCTCCCTCTCTAAAACAAAAACAACAAAAATCCTAACTCTTTGATTGAGCCGCCGCCACCCCCAACCACACACATCCTCTCCTGCTCCCCCTACTCTATCGCCGGAAATGGGTTCCTCCTTGAACCTATTTCCGGCGATACGTCTCCTCTGGGTTCCGATCTGGGCTTGCTTTCACTCCTCCTTGTGCTGTCGGATCGTGGGTCCGTCTCGTTCGTCCGGTGGACCGGTTTGTTTTTGGTGCTGTTGATCTGAGGTCTCCGTTCTCCTGTCCTGTCATCGAAGGACTTGCTGGCCAATCAAGGTTGTTTGCCCCTTGCCCCATCCTTGTATGTTCCCGTTTTTTTTCTAAGGGTCTGGTTTGGTCTGTCGCGACTGGTTTGGTCTGATCGTTGGTTTGGTCGTCGTTTTGGTTTCCTTTTGGTATGTGGTGGTGGTCTTGGGACGTTTTTGGTGTTTCCCCCTTCCCCTCGCCCCTCTCCCCACTGATCGTCCCTTGTCCTGTTTCGGTTTGTCGGGCTGTGTTGTTGTCTAGGTTGGTTTTGTAGCATGTAGCTGATGGTCCTGGGGGGTTGTTGGACCATATAGATATATGATTAAGTTTTGATAATGACAAGTGTGTGCTTCGTATTATATATACTCTTGCTCGTAATCGTTTGTTTAGTCTTTAATAGATTGATTTAAGTTTACAAGTTAAGCAAGTAATGTTATAACAACTTTGGCTATAACATTGAAGATTTGTGAAACATCATTCAAGTAATATTATAACAGCTTGAGCTATAACATTGAAGATTCTTAAAGCGTCATAGTAACTGTAAGTTGTAACAAGTTTCAAGTATGATGATCACTCAAGCAAAAAGCTCGATCAAGTCTATAACAAGCTCAAGATGAAGAGCTTATGATCAAGATAAAAGAAGATCCTATCACTGAAGATCTCCAGGAAGATTAGCTAGTATAGGACTTCATCTAATAACGGTATCTTAAGAAGTAATATTGGGAAGGTAAAGTTATAGCTATTTCACCTATAACTTTACTTACCAAACTTAAAGTTATAGCTATTTCTACTATAACTTTGAGTTGCATTTGAAGGCACGATTTTAATAGTTTTAAAATATTTTTTTTAAAGGATAAAATTCTTTTAATATGTTTCGAAGTCGTGTGTATATATGATAGAGATGTAATACAGGTTGTTTAGAGCACATAATTTACTTTATCATATTGGTTAGTAAGACGACTTATGAGTCGTCATGCTACTTAGGGTTTGCTAAATTATCTAAACCTAACCCTAATTTATTCCTTGATATTTTGACCTAGGATTTAAGCCAAGGAAAGCTTATGAGCCGTGTGAAGACCGACCTTACTCCCTATACAAGTAAGTCTTATTAGGTTAAATCTATTCTATATTGCCATAAGATATTTTCATATCTTATCAAATATATTTACCTTATTTACTTAATCAAAATATTTAGTGGACTAAATAGAGGAGATAAGATTTGTTTCTTATGGAACAATTTACCTTGCCTCACGACACCTCTAGGGTTTCGATCAAAACCCTAGTGTCTCTCCTCTACTATACATACTCATGATATTCATCAATTTTAAATAAGCTTTTCGAAATATAAAAATTCCTTGCAAACAATTTGAGTTTAATTTTAATCGAGTATTTTTATTTTTTTGCATTTGAAAATATTTACGAAAAGTCGTGTTCTTTAATTTGCGTATTATTCTTAAGGTTACGTTATAAGATAATAGGACTTCATATTGTTTCTTACTTGTTCAATTGTGTGAACACCTAGAAGAACAATCAAGTGCTTTCTTAGTAACTTAAGATAGTCAAATCGAATATCTAGTGATATTCAAATCGAGTTATAACTAGAGTTAGTTATACGAGTTGGGTTGATAATTTTGTAATCCGGAGAAACGTACTAAAATTATTAATCGAGAATAGTGGACGTATGCTTCGATGTGTGAAGCTAAACCACTTCAAATATCGTGTATCCTTGCAGTTTTCGTTTTGTTCATTTCATTAGTTCATAATCACTTAGTTAATTAGTTAAAGTTTAATCAATAAACTTTAAATAATTAATTACATTGATATAAAATAAAAAGTTGTAGATACCTCATTTCTGCACCTCCCGCAAGCCACCCAGTGATGATTGGGCCGCATGTTTGGTACACGGAACGATTTATGACAATTTGTAAGTTTATCGTCAAGTGATAGCTCAAATACTTGTGTCTACCCCTTGGTCGTCATCTACGCGTCGTTACGGTCGTTTTGACATTAATTAGAGTTCATTTGGAGTCCGGGTCTAAAACTGTCTTCATTTTCTAATAAACCATTTAAAATGCCGAGTCGGAATGTTCTGGAATATTCCGGATATTTCTATTCCATAATTTTAATCTTTTAATCTTTTGGTAAAATATATCCCGAAATTTTATTTTGAACAATAAGGAAGTTGAGATCTACCGCAATTCCATAACAGAAACGCGGAAAAGCTTTCTTCCACAGGAGGAAACCTCTGGGGAAAGGACGCAGCACCTGCTGCGCCTCTTCAAAAGGTCGCAGTGGTTGCTACGCCTCTTCCCCAGCTCTTTTCTGCATGTTTTCAGATCTTTTCGAGATTTGTTTCCAAAGTTTCAGTCATACCATAATTCCTCTGTGTGATTAGTATAAATAGGGAGCTTCGTTCCTCATATTTTTCACGCGAGTGTCCGCCCTTCTCTTCTCCCTTTGCATTCTAAGACCGCGCTCTAAGCTTATTGACGTCTACGTGCTTGATCAATCGACCACGTAAGCTCGGATCCTTCTGAGTACCAGTCTCGTTGCATGACCGACCAATTTGACCAACTTCACTCATTAATCAAATCAATTTAATTTAAATCCTCTCACGAGGGCACTTTCATCATACATTCGAGTCGAGCAATCACTAATCGTTAATTTAGTTAATCTCGTTTCGTCAAACATTTAAGTCTGAGGGTGTAAATCCCATATTTTAGTATTGTATTTTATTATTGTATAAATTAATGTAAGGTTTACGTCGAAAATATGCTTAAAACCGATTTATAAAACCCTTTATCAAACCTATTTTCACGGATTAACAGAAGACAGACGTCGAGAAGAAACACAGCATCTACTGTGCCTCTTCCTAAGGCTGCCATAGTTTCTGCGTTTCTTCTTCTTCCTTTGTTCTTTGTTGATTCGTCTCTTTTGTTCTGTCTTTTCTTATTTTCTTCATGTTTCATTCGTATTATTATTAATACACATAATTCATAATTATTTGTCATCTTTAAATCCGACTTAAATCCCTTATAACCAATATTTGCGGGTTTTCGTCATTAAAATCAAACCCGGATTTTAGAGATTCGATTTGTTCATATCAAGTCTCCGGAATTCGCCTTTTGTATATTTTCATCTATTTATCACAATCTTTCTAAATAGTTTAACATAAATAAACCTAATAAGTTTGTTTTAATTAATTTGCATTAATGATTTATGATTAATCACAATTAGTTTTAATTCATTCTTTATCGTTTTTATGACCAATTCACATGTAAATAATCTGTTAAATCACTTCTACTTGAGTCGAATATCAATAATCGATCATTAAATCACCAACGAACATTAACAATCTGCAGTTCCGGCTTCACAGCCAGAACTCACTGTGACACCCCTCGATAAGATAAAGGCAATAAGGTAAAAATGCAGCGGAAAACACGGGGTTTTTAAAACTTTTTGGGGCTTCTATTGAAGTCCAACGCGGGGTATCACCAACACGATAAATAAGTTAGGGTTTAGTTAAATTAAGTTTACAATGCAAGTCTTGGGGAAAAGATATCCCACGAATTAACATAAATTCGAAAAGTAGGTGAGTCTATTATGTAATAACTAATAAGGTCCGAGGTAAGAACTCGTTAGCTCACACGGTCTTCCCCACTTAGCTTCATCACCAACCTGTCATTCATAATAGATATGAAAGCCACAGTCAGTGGGGAGTAACTCAGGGTTCTCCCAGCCACAATATGTCAAAATGCAAGTAATTAAGAATTTAATTAAGCAAACAAGCATAAGAGTAAATACTTACGGTATTAAGAAAATCATGATTTGTGGGCATAAGAAAATAGGAATGGTAAAGCACAAATGAGAGGAGAATTATTAGGTCAAACTGCCACATATCAACTCGACTCAAATGTAAGACAATTACAAAGTATGGACAAACAAGACTCCCAACACAGACTCCAACCTCCTGGTAGGACGACGATCATAATACGGTCCTAGTCTAAACCTGGCCAGACTCTCGGGATGGACGACACCCGATTCGACATGCGGTGACCCATCCGCATCCAAGACTCGAAATATGGTACACCTAACCGTGACCGGAAAATCGAGTAACCCCAAATCGGAACTTCGTCACCTAACCGTGACCCACGAACCGAAGAGGCGGAAGGATAATTAACCCAATCCGGAAACATGGCACCTAACCGTAACCAATGGTCCGAAAGGGATAACAAGGAGTATCAAGTCATCACACAATGTAAATCGTCACACATAGGTCCAAAAGAGAACCACAATAATTTGCATGATCATAACATGAATAAGTCTTAAAGTAACCAATTATCGATAGGGAAGAAGATACATGCATGACTCAATCATTATTGGAAGTCTTAAGTAAAAAGAAGCAAATAGGGGACTCCCCGGGGAGGGGAGGTGTCCGCCGCCAAGCCACCTACTGGAACAACATGCCAAAGTCAAAATTTAAATAAAACTTACAGTGCTCTCCCAGCCGGTTGGTGGACCGGCTGCCGGCCCACCGGCTGGGAGTACAAGCCAAATCCCAATTTTCACAAAACCTTCAGTGCACTCCCAGCCGGTCAGTAGACCGGCTGCCGGTCACCCGGCTGGGAATACGCCCAAAACTCAAAATCACATAAAACCTTGATTGCACTCCAGAGACCGGTGGGACTGCCGGGACTCTGAGCTTACGAAATTATGTCCAAAACTTACACGAATCTCCCGGTAAGGCAGGACCACGGCATTGGCAGGTCGACCGGCCGGGAGTACATACTCACGGGTTCAATGCAAATCGACTTCCAAACCATTTGAAACCAACAAAAATCGTTTCCCATCAATTGTTTACGTATCCTAGCATGATTCTAACTCGGAAAGACAACATATTTAAGCATGTGAATGGGTAATTTCGGATTCAAGAGATGTAGCATGCGATTTTCCACCAAACATGTGAGAATTTCAAACAAGCATGATATTCAACATCCAAATTAGCACTAATCATGAAAGATACAACTTTTAACATTCATATGAGATTATAACTATATAAAACCACACAATTTTAACATAAAAGTCGAGTAACCCATCACCGTTACCTTTTTGCACTTCAATCTTCTAAAGACTCGTCAATGATGTAGCTATCCTCCTCCGGGTTGTCCAAGTTCTCCCCTAAACACAAAAATAAAGATATTAAGTCAAGAATCCACATCCTTGAAAGATGAGAATTTCGAAAAAGAGGAAAAGATGGCAACTTTCTTACTTAGAAACAAGGGAAATGAGAAAAGGAGAAGGATGGCGCGAAAAGGAACGAGATTGGTGAAGAATTGAGTGAATTATGGTGATTTTAGGGTTGAGAGCAAAGGGTTTAACAATGGTGGAGTGGTTGTTGGGGAATTTCAGAAATTAGAATGAGGGAGATGAAGTTGTGAGGGTTTAGTTGGGGGTTAGTGTAGAGGAAAGAGGAGAGAAAAGACCCATGCGTCAAGTTAAGCCCAATAACTCAAAATGAGTCGGTATTCACTAGAATTTTCGTCCCAAGTCTACTATAACTCGAGATGGAGAATAATATTATTAAAATCTACACCATTATTACCGTTATACGATTAGGATGATATTTTATGAAAATAAGCTTTAAATAATAATTATTTAATAAAAATTACTTAAAAGTTTATTCGAAAATATTAGGAAAGCGCGGGGTGTTACAATCATCCCACCTTTTAAAAAGTTTCGCCCTCGAAACTTGAAACGAAAAGGTATTACCTTAAGAAAACAAACTAGGGTACTTGACACGCATGGAAGCTTCCGGCTCCCAAGTCTCTTCTTCTACATCTCCACACTTCCACAAAACCTTCACCAAGGGCACCACTTTGCTCCTTAGCTTCTTCTCCTTCTTATCCAAGATACGAATCGGTCTCTCCTCGAAAGAAAGACTAGGCTCAAGCTCGGGAATCTCATTTTGCAACACATGACTAGGGTCGCTAATGTATTTCCTAAGTTGAGAAACATGGAAGACATCATGAACTTTACCCAAACTCGGGGGCAAATCCAACTTATAAGCCACGACACCAATCCTTTTTACCACCTCAAAAGGTCCAATGTACTTCGGACTCAACTTCCCTTTGACTCCAAATCTCTTTACTCCTTTCATCGGGGACACTTTCAAGAACACTTTATCTCCAACTTCAAATTCCAAGGGTCGACGGCGAACATCGGCATAGGATTTTTGACGATCTTGGGCGGCTTTCATTCTTTCGCGGATGAGCTTCACTTGATCAATTGTCTCGGCTAACTTGTCGGGTCCTAGATCACGAACATCACTCGCTTGATCCCAACAAATCGGACTTCTGCATTTCCTTCCATAAAGGGCTTCATAAGGGGCCATCTTGATAGAAGCATGATAACCATTGTTGTAAGAAAATTCCACCAAAGGTAAGCTCTTCTCCCAACTAGAATGGAAGTCAAGGGCACAAGCACGCAACAAGTCTTCTAGAGTTTGAATCGTCCTCTCGGATTGTCCATCGATAGCGGCATGAAAAGCGGTACTCATCAACAACTTACTACCCATAGCATCTTGCAAAGCTTTCCAAAATCTCGAACAAAAACGCGGGTCGCGATCCGAAATGATCTCCTTAGGAACACCATGGTAACGAACGATCTCATCAACATAAGCACTAGCAAGACGGTCTAGACTCCAAGTCTCTTTGATAGGAATGAACCTAGCACACTTGGTTAACCTATCTACCACAACCCAAACGGCGTCCTTTCCATCAACGGTCTTAGGCAAAGCCATCACAAAATCCATGGAAATGGACTCCCACTTCCATAAAGGAACATCCAACGGTTGTAGCAAACCATCGGGTCTCTTATGCTCAATCTTCACTTGTTGACAAGTAAGACACCTTCCAACATATGACACAATGTCATTCTTCATGTTAGGCCACCAAAACTGAAGCTTCAAATCTTTATACATCTTGTCTCCTCCGGGGTGAATCGAATAAGGTGATAGATGAGCTTCATCTAGAACTCTCTTCCTCAAGTCAACGGCATCGGGCACATACATGCGTCCTCGGTAACGGAGGTAACCTCTAGCATCAATCTCACAATCCTTTGCTTTCCCTTCAAGAAGCTTGGCTTGAAAACTTTTAAAGGTAGCATCGTCCACAAGGCTATCTAGAATCTCACGGTGAAGAACGGGCTCGGCAACCATAGCACCAAGATAATCAAAACCACTCTCTACAAGTTGCAAACTTAACTTACGAAACTCGGCACAAAGGTCATCGGGGAGCACACGAATAGCACTCAAGGGATGAGTAGACTTCCTACTAAGGGCATCGGCAACCACATTTGCCTTTCCTTCATGATACAACAACTCCATGTCGTAATCATTCACCAATTCCAACCATCGTCGTTATCTCATATTCAAATCCTTTTGGGTGAAGATGTACCTCAAACTCTTATGGTCGGTGTAGATACGGCAATGGACTCCAATGAGGTAGTGTCTCCACATCTTCAAAGCATGAACGATGGCGGCTAATTCCAAATCATGAGTGGGATAGGTCACCTCATGAACTCTCAATTGTCGCGAAGCATAGGCAACAACTCTTCTATTTTGCATGAGGACACAACCCAAACCCATCTTAGAAGCATCACAAAACACATCAAAATCAACTCCATCCTCGGTCAAGGTCAACACGGGGGCGGTAGTCAACCTCTTCTTCAACTCTTGGAATGCACTTTCACAAGCTTCGGTCCACACAAACTTGGTCTCCTTCTTCAAAAGTTGAGTCATGGGTCTAGCTTGGAAAAATCTTTCACAAAGCGACGGTAGTAACCCGCCAAACCCAAGAAACTACGGATCTCACCAACATCGGTTGGACTCTTCCACTCGATCACGGCTTCAATCTTCGAAGGGTCTACCATGACACCATCCTTAGATATAACATGGCCTAGAAAAGACACCTTAGACAACCAAAATTCACATTTGGAGAATTTGGCAAACCACTTTTGACGACGGAGGATCTCCAAAATGATACGAAGGTGATCGGCATGCTCTTCTTCGGACTTGGAAAAGATGAGGATATCGTCAATGAAAACCACAACACACTTGTCTAAGAACTCACTAAAGGTCCGGTTCATTTGGTCCATGAAGATAGAAGGGGCATTGGTTAAACCAAAGGGCATCACCTTAAACTCGAAATGTCCATATCTCGTGCTAAAGGCGGTCTTAGGGATATCGGACTCACGAACGGGAATTTGGTGATAACTTAGGATCTCAAATCAATCTTGGAGAAAGTAGAAGCACCTTTGAGTTGATCAAACAAATCTTCAATCCTTGGTAGAGGATACTTGTTCTTGATGGTAACACGATTAAGCTCACGGTAGTCAATGCAAAGTCTCATGGATCCATCTTTCTTCTTCACAAAGAGAACGGGAGCACCCCAAGGCGAGGCACTAGGTCTAATGAATCCTTTCTCAATCATGTCATCGAGTTGCTTTCTTAACTCCTTGAACTCGGTCGGCGCCATACGGTAAGGGGCTTTAGCAATCAGGCCTGTTCCGGGTACAAGGTCGATAGAGAACTCAACATCACGCTCGGGAGGAATTCCGGGCAACTCTTCGGGAAAGACATCGGCGAACTCACAAACCACGGGCACTTCTTCGATCTTTGGTAAGGAAGGGGAGGTAGAAGTCACCACACAAAGAAAGATTTGGTAACCTTTCCTCCTCATACTCATCAACTTCAAAGCGGAGATCAACTTCACACCTTCTTGGGAACGGACTCCTCTATAGGACACACGAGTGCCAAGCGGACTCTTGAGGCGAATCTTTTGGTCTCTACACTCGAATCTTGCATCATACTTTGACAACCAATCCATACCCAAAATTACATCGAATTCCTCAAGGGGAAAACGAAGTAGGTTAGCGGGGAACAAGGTTCCCGAAATAGAGATAGGAACGTCGGGGAAATAAAGGGAACAAGAGAACATTTCCCCAGAAGGTAAGGATATAGAGGTTTCCTCACTAGGAATAGGTTCAATGGCTAGCTTTTCGGAAAATTTGGAAGATATAAAAGATAAAGATGCGCCGGTATCAAATAAAATGAGGCAAGGTTGATCAAAAATTGAGAACATACCCGTGATGATATCGGGATGAGCGGCGGCTTCGGCTCGACTCATGAGAAAGATAGTTCCTCTTGGCCTAGCATTTGGAGTAGGAGCATTCTTCTTCTCGGGGCAATCGGCAACACGATGTCCGGGCTTCTTACAATGAAAGCAAGTCAAGGGCTTGCCATAGCATCCAACTCCGGGGTGTAGAGCTTGTCTACAATGGTAGCACTTACGGTCCTTCTCAAGTTCATTAGTTGGTGTGGGAACTTGTCCTCTAAGTTCTTGAACTCTTGGTCCTTGTCCTCCATGGTCTTGCATCCTTGGCACAAACCTCCTCTTATTGGCATAGTTGGAAGTAGAAGGCACAAATGGTCTCTTGCCATGAAAGTTAGAACGATAAGAATGAGAAGAGGAGTGGGTTTTGGAATCTTCTTCAATGGCCTTCAAAGAGCTTTCGGCCCAAATAGCATCATCATAGACTTCCACAAAGGTAGTTGAGCTTCTTCTCACCATGCTTTCCACCTTAGGGTTCAACTTGTTCTTGTAGAAGTAGACACAATCCTCTTCATCTTTCACGAACTTGGAGGCATAATGAGCAAGTTCATTAAACTTGTCGGTGTAGGCTTGAATTGATAGCTTCCCTTGCTTGAACTCCATGAACTCCTTCAACCTTTGTTGCTTGAGCTCCTTAGGGTAGAAGCGGGTTTCCACAAGTGACTTGAAGCGGCTCCAATCAAAGTTGGGGTCTTGAGTAGCGGTAGGACCGGTCAAAGTCCACCACCTATCGGCTTCCTTCACAAGAAAGTGAGAGGCTAACCTCACCTTGTCCTCCTCTCGGGCATCAAAGAGAGAGAAGTTCTTCTCCATATCACGGAACCACTCCGAGAGAGCAACGGGATCCACTTCACCACCATAGGTCTTAGCCTTGTTCCTTGCTAGTTGACTTGCAATCCAAGCATAACTTCCTTGACGGTTAGCTTCGGGTGTAGGGGGAGCGGGTTGAGCATTTTGTTGATTAGCAAGCACTTGGGTGAGGGCTTGCATGATAGCATTTTCCACATTGGTTGGTCGTACCATCTTTTTTGCACAAGAGTAAACAAGTTAGAACCTATCACAAAGCATACACAAAAAGGCTACCAACTTAGGTCCTTAATTCTACCCATCTCTCATTCATTATTCAAGGTCAAGTAAGAATTTTAAGTTGGGGTACACGTGTGTGCGTCGGGAGCAATATATGCTATGATACCAACTGTGACACCCCTCGATAAGATAAAGGAAATAAGGTAAAAATGCAGCGGAAAACACGGGGTTTTTAAAACTTTTTGGGGCTTCTATTGAAGTCCAACGCGTGGTATCACCAACACGATAAATAAGTTAGGGTTTAGTTAAATTAAGTTTACAACGCAAGTCTATTTATTGGGGAAAAGATATCCCACGAATTAACATAAATTCGAAAAGTAGGTGAGTCTATTATGTAATAACTAATAAGGTCCGAGGTAAGAACTCGCTAGCTCACACGGTCTTCCCCACTTAGCTTCATCACCAACCTGTCATTCATAATAGATATGAAAGCCACAGTCAGTGGGGAGTAACTCAGGGTTCTCCCAGCCACAATATGTCAAAATGCAAGTAATTAAGAATTTAATTAAGCAAACAAGCATAAGAGTAAATACTTACGGTATTAAGAAAATCATGATTTGTGGGCATAAGAAAATAGGAATGGTAAAGCACAAATGAGAGGAGAATTATTAGGTCAAACTGCCACATATCAACTCGACTCAAATGTAAGACAATTACAAAGTATGGACAAACAAGACTCCCAACACAGACTCCAACCTCCTGGTAGGACGACGATCATAATACGGTCCTAGTCTAAACCTGGCCAGACTCTCGGGATGGACGACACCCGATTCGACATGCGGTGACCCATCCGCATCCAAGACTCGAAACATGGTACACCTAACCGTGACCGGAAAATCGAGTAACCCCAAATCGGAACTTCGTCACCTAACCGTGACCCACGAACCGAAGAGGCGGAAGGATAATTAACCCAATCCAGAAACATGGCACCTAACCGTAACCAATGGTCCGAAAGGGGTAACAAGGAGTATCAAGTCATCACACAATGTAAATCGTCACACATAGGTCCAAAAGAGAACCACAATAATTTGCATGATCATAACATGAATAAGTCTTAAAGTAACCAATTATCGATAGGGAAGAAGATACATGCATGACTCAATCATTATTGGAAGTCTTAAGTAAAAAGAAGCAAATAAGGGACTCCCAGCCGGGGAGGTGTACCGGCCGCCGGGCCACCGGCTAGGATAACATGCCAAAGTCAAAATTTAAATAAAACTTACAGTGCTCTCCCAGCCGGTTGGTGGACCGGCTGCCGGCCCACCGGCAGGGAGTACAAGCCAAATCCCAATTTTCACAAAACCTTCAGTGCACTCCCAGCCGGTCAGTAGACCGGCTGCCGGTCACCCGGCTGGGAATACGCCCAAAACTCAAAATCACATAAAACCTTCAGTGCACTCCCAGCCGGTTAGTAGACCGGCTGCCGGTCGACCGGCTGGGACTACAGGCTTACGAAATTATGTCCAAAACTTACAGGAATCTCCCAGCCGGGCAGACCACGCGGGCAGACCACCGGCTGCCGGTCGACCGGCCGGGAGTACATACTCACGGGTTCAATGCAAATCGACTTCCAAACCATTTGAAACCAAGAAAAATCGTTTCCCATCAATTGTTTACGTATCCTAGCATGATTCTAACTCGTAAAGACAACATATTTAAGCATGTGAATGGGTAATTTCGGATTCAAGAGATGTAGCATGCGATTTTCCACCAAACATGTGAGAATTTCAAACAAGCATGATATTCAACATCCAAATTAGCACTAATCATGAAAGATACAACTTTTAACATTCATAAGAGATTATAACTATATAAAACCACACAATTTTAACATAAAAGTTGAGTAACCCATCACCGTTACCTTTTTGCACTTCAATCTTCTAAAGACTCGTCAATGATGTAGCTATCCTCCTCCGGGTTGTCCAAGTTCTCCCCTAAACACAAAAATAAAGATATTAAGTCAAGAATCCACATCCTTGAAAGATGAGAATTTCGAAAAAGAGGAAAAGATGGCAACTTTCTTACTTAGAAACAAGGGAAATGAGAAAAGGAGAAGGATGGCGCGAAAAGGAACGAGATTGGTGAAGAATTGAGTGAATTATGGTGATTTTAGGGTTGAGAGCAAAGGGTTTAACAATGGTGGAGTGGTTGTTGGGGAATTTCAGAAATTAGAATGAGGGAGATGAAGTTGTGAGGGTTTAGTTGGGGGTTAGTGTAGAGGAAAGAGGAGAGAAAAGACCCATGAGTAAGGTTAAGCCCAATAACTCAAAATGAGTCGGTATTCACTAGAATTTTCGTCCCAAGTCTACTATAACTCGAGATGGAGAATAATATTATTAAAATCTACACCATTATTACCGTTATACGATTAGGATGATATTTTATGAAAATAAGCTTTAAATAATAATTATTTAATAAAAATTACTTAAAAGTTTATTCGAAAATATTAGGAAAGCGCGGGGTGTTACACTCACCTCAGGAACAGACGCAGTGACCACTGCGCCTCTTCCAAGAGACGCATCATTGCTGCGCCTGTTCCGGGGTGATTTCCGTCTTTGAACTTCCATTCTTGCTTTGACCTAGTTTGTTAGTTTACGTGTTAATCGACTATTAATCGTAATATCACCGCTAATCTGTCCATTTTCTAACCTTAATTATTTTCTTATTTTCCTTTTCTTTTCTCAAATTATCCGTTTTAAATGTATTTTCGGCGTAAATCATTGAGCCATTGTAATTTTAATTATCGTATTTTATTTATTGTATCTTTATTATCGTTTGTTTGCTTTCACATGTAATCAACCTTAAATCTCTACTTCGACCTAATGTATGCTAAATTACATGTTCACCGACTTAGTTAATTCTCACATGTTAGGATCAAAACATTGCTTGTTGCATTGCATGCATATAATCGACAACATATCAAGTATAGATAATTTCCCTAATTATTAGTAGAGGCCGCTATCGAGGCGGGCGGGATTAAGTGTTCGATCAAAAGAGCTTCCTAATACGTACCCTCACCCCTTACTCCAGATCTCTGTGAACATCCGTGTTCATTGGCATCCACGAGAGTTACTCTAGACATAGAATGCTAAGGGTGACGAGTTCTTAGTGTCTATGTCATTACTTTGTGTCTTGACATGACGCGAAGTATTCAAACGGTTTCCAATTTTCCACAACAAATTGGTGGCGACTCCACAAATGCAAACGCTTGTTTTCCCAAGCGCCCCCGTGGGCCCTCCGTGTCCACAGTTTGGCGACTCTGCTGGGGAGTAATACACTTACGTGTTGCCAAGGGTGAAACTTGAATAAGGTTAGGGAATAATTTATATGAGATAGTTGTCGGTTTTCATTACTCGATCTTCTTAGATCATTTTATTCGGCCTTCCTAGGCCAAACCCAACCCATTTGACCAATCGTCCCGTCTGGACAGTCCAAATTCTTATCTGGGCCTAAGGATGGATAGCGATTGACGTCAACTATACCATGATGCTTACTCATGTTTGCACCAAGGGCCTTCACTACTCGAGGGAATGGACTAAGAACCGACCTTACTCTTGTTGATCACGGACCTCTCCACAGACCCGGGTTTGATTGCTCGGTATGGCAACCCACCCTTTTAAGCCAAAACCCTTTAAATGCACTCAGCATACCGTTATAATGCCTATTTTAATGCTTGTATCATATGTGACCACTATTTTCTAAACAAACCAGGACGAATTTTGTAAAATCAAAAACCTTTTTCAAGATGTAAATATTTTCAAAAAATGGCCCAAATTAGCGCAAAATGAGTCAAAATCCTGTCCAAATATCGAGTCAAAATTCGGGCTTCAAAACCCATTTCAAAACCTCACTTCGAGTCAACACTCCTACAACTACACTACAGTTGATTAGGACAAACATTTTAAAACTTCGTCATTTTCAAACGTCACTTGACACAAGTGGCACACTCCCACTCCACAAGTCGAGTCTTTCTTTCGAGTAAGTGTGTTAGAGTGGTCGATCGTGTTTTGATTCGTCGTCGATTTCTTATCCAGTTTCCAAGATGCCTGAAACTAGTACCACAAGCGCCAGCGGTCAACCCCCAAATGGTAATGCTCAAATCCTAGCTGCGCTCGCTCGTCTCCAAACAAGCCAAGACCAAGTTTATGATCGCCTCAACACAATTGAAGGCCGAATTGTTGCTGTAGAAACTAGACTCCCTCCTGCAGAAGATGAAGTTCCTAGTGAATTTGTGCACGATAACCTTCCACCCTATGTTGGACAACCAGAAATCAACCCTCCAGTAGGTCATATTGAAGCTGACAAGCGACTCCAATACTTGGAAGAGCAACTAATGTACCTCAAAGGAGATGATATCTATAGGGAAAACAATCGTAAGTATGAGGCCGTGAGCGCCAAATTGCCAACCAACTTCAATATGACTGATATCCCAAAATTCAAGGGACATGAGAACCCTTTGAACCACATTCGTGCTTTCAAAGACTACATGTCTATCAAAGGCATCAAACCTGAGATGTTCTTAAGGATCTTTCCTTCATCTCTCGACACCATTCCTAAGCAATGGTTCTATTCCCTAGAGCACAAGAAGATTGCCACCTAGGATGACGCCGCAATCGAGTTCGCTAAGCAATACGCGGATAATGCTGAAATCCAAGTCAATATGCGCACTCTAGAGGTTCTTACCCAAAATGAGAAAAAAGGCTTCACCGACTTCCTAAGTAGGTGGAGGAAGACTAGCACACAACTTGTCGAGCTTCCAGATGAAGCTACCCTGGTAGAAAAGTTTGTGGATAACTTAAGACCCATTTATGAAAATCACTTGAGGTACCAAAACATTAAGACCTTCAAGGATTTATCTGTTCTAGAGACAAGAATTGAAGATGACATCCGTAAAGGACTCTTGTCCAAAACGGTGGGTCGTGGATATCAAGGTTCAACGAGTCATTCTTATGGCTCTACTAGCAAGACTGATGAGGTTAATCTTCTCGAATCATCAAAGAAGAATAACCCCCAAAGGAAGTTCACAAACATTGGCGACACGTACTCAAATGCTTTGAAAAGGTTGATGAAACAGGGTAAGCTCCAACCCATAGAGCCTACACCTGATCCAGAAAAGAAGTCCAAGTTCTGGAACGAAAATTCATACTGCGAATATCATAGAGGTAAGGGACACGATACAGAAAAATGTTACAAACTAAAACATGTCCTTTAAGATATGATCGAAGACCGTCGCCTACCCATACCTCCTGGAGGTAAGCCTAACAATACTCAGAATCCTCTTCGAATTCTGGTAATTACAAATGAAGAATCTACCTTAGATTGTTCACACCTTATCTCTCCGATCAAAGGGGAAGTCAATGGAATATGGGTAGACGATGATGAAGATGTCTAACTCCAGGATCTTCCCTTGATCAAAAGTGCCGAAAGTTTTATAGATAAAATCATCGCCACGATGCTTCGGGACGGTCACCCTGCCGCGTTGATCACCGAAACCAATTCAAATCAGCAAAAAAGATGGAGAAAGTCGATCAAATGGACAAACAATCAAGGAAGACTCTTCAAACTCACCACTGGAGAAGGAGAAATGTTCAAAGGAGAACCTGAAGATAACGAATTGGAGTCCGAATCGGAGTCGGAGTCGGAATCAGAGTCAGAATCTAGAGAAGTCCCTAGAGAGTCTCCTCCTGTCGTCACTCCCAATCCCCTTGTTCCTCCTAGCGTAGCATCAAGTAGTAACAGTAGTTTGGGAAATGTCCCAACAGCTGTCCCTTTACCGCCACTGACTACTGAACAGATGGCTTCTTTGTTTCAACTCTTTTCAAAATTTAATATGAATAAATCAAATTCTACTTACTTTTTGTGTTATTCTGAATGCAATTCTATTTACGATGATAATGAGGATGATCCAAACCTGGACTCAATCGAACTATCTCCTTACATGATGAAAGAAATATTACAAGAGGGGGAAGGGGCACCAGTTATAGAGAACATTGAACCCATAAACGTAGCAACCGAACTAGAACCCCAAGAACTTAGGATAGGGAAAACCTTAAGCCCAACCGAAAGGGCCAATTTCATATACCTCCTACACGAGTTCAAAGACGTTTTCGCTTGGTCCTACAACGACATGCCAGGGATCGACAGGGATATTGCAGAACACAGAATCCCAATCAAACCAGGTTTCAAACCTGTAAGGCAGAAACTTCGTCGGATGAGGACAGAATGGGCTCTTAAAATCAAAGAAGAAGTCGATAAACAATTCAAAGACGGGTTCATCAAATTTTTCTAGTATTTAGACTGGGTGGCCAACATAGTACCCGTAACCAAAAAGGATGGGCGAATCCGAGTTTGTGTTGATTTCAGGGACTTAAACAAAGCAAGTCCCAAGGACGACTTTCCCCTACCACACATCGATATATTAGTAGACAACACAGCAGATCACGCGTTGTTGTCCTTCAAGGACGGATATGCAGGATTTAATCAGATCAAGATGGCCATATAAGACATGCATAAGACTGCTATACTGTTATGCCATTCGGGTTAATCAACGCTGGAGCTATATATCAACGCACTGCGACCACACTGCTACATGACATGATGCATAAAGAAGTAGAAGTATACGTGGATGATATGATTGTCAAGTTCCAAGATAGGAAGGGGCACATTGATAACCTTCGCAAATTCTTCCTAAGACTACGAAAGTACAACATGAGGCTCAATCCTCATAAATGCGCATTCGGGGTGACATCGGGCAAACTTCTGGGATATGTCGTCAGTCAACGGGGAATAGAAATCGATCCTTCCAAAATCTAAGCTCTAATCGAAATGCCACAACCTCAGACAGAAAAGGAAGTTAGGGGATTTCTAGGCAAGGTGCAATATATAAGTCGATTCATATCGAAACTTACCATGATCTGCGAACCCAATTTTGAGAAGCTCAAGAAAACAGATCATACCATATGGGATGATGACTGTCAAAAGGCGTTTGACAAACCACAAGTGCTCATGCCTCCTCAACGAGATCAACCTCTTGGTTTATATCTCACAGTGACCGAAACAGCCATGGGGGCTATGCTAGCACAAACCGTCGGAAAAGAAGAAAGAACTATCTACTACCTAGTAAGAAGTTCTGGGAGTATGAATGCAAGTACACGCCTCTCGAAAAGACATGCCTCGCTCTTGTGTGGGCCACAAAGAAGCTACGTCATTACTTGCTTAGCTACTCCGTCAAGGTGTACTCTAAAATGGATCCTGTCAAATACCTCTTCGAAAAACCCCTTCTCAACGGACGTTTGGCAAGATGGACCTTAATGCTCTCAGAGTTCGATCTCAAATACGTACCTCTGAAGGTTAGAAAAGGGTGCGCCGTTGCCAAGTTCTTCACAGATAATCCCATCAACGACACCCAAGCAGTAGACACATGGTCATTCCCAGACGAGGATATACTACAAAAAAATGTAGACTCTTGGGACCTTTATTTTGATGGAGCGTCAAACCTAAGAGGATTTGGAATAGGAGTATTGCTCATTTCTCCTTAAGGCGAGCATACACCACTCTCTGTCAAACTCGACTTCGAGGTGACAAATAACGCAACAGAATATGAAGCTTGCCTCATTGGGCCACAAGCAGCCGTAAGTTTAGGCATAAAAAGTCTTCGAGTTCTCGGAGATTCATCCTTGATCATCAACCAAATTACGGGATCTTGGAAAATTCGAAGTGAAAGTCTAGCACCCTATCAGGCTAGGATAGATCAAGTTACCCAATTCTTCGATAAAGTAACCTATCT